>NC_086083.1:12345657-12659228 GCF_948474715.1 Cydia amplana
ATTTAAATATACTATTTCACTAATATGTGTACATTTTATTGAAATTATATAATACTTAATAAGCATTTAATAAGTTATTACCAAAATTTTTGTGCCTTTTTCAATATTTATGAAATAATAAAATTTCAAACTTTCATATTAAACAGCAATTTCATGCAAAACAAGGAAAATGCTAGTGTAAAAAAATTATAAGAGTTATTTTTTTTAGAAGTTCTTGTGCCAAAGCAACGGTGTTATTGATTACGAAAAGTATCATTTTACTGCAAAAAATGGGTTACTTATATGTTTAAATGAGCGTCAAATATTGCCCTTCGGCGTCGCTTACGCCCTTTTTGGGTCATGTTCACACGTATGTTAGGCATATATTTACTTTTACTAGTAGTATTTTTATTATCTTATCACGTTCAAAATAGTTTTCACGGTTCTGTAATAAGTTGTAAACTGCAATTTGTGCACAATATCCGGGTTAAAGGGCCTTTTCCATAAAACCTCTATTTACGTGGTTTTACCATGTCATAAAAATATACGTTATAAACAAAAATAAGTATAGGAATCGAGTATATCTGTAACAAAAAGATGTTATTTAATGAATAAATCTTGTTATAAAAAAAATAAGCATAAATTAAATTTATTAAAAATATACAAATATTCCTATATATAATCGAATAGTAGAGGGCTAAAAGTATATACCAATATTTTTTTTATTATTTTTCCCTTAAACAATAAAAAATTAGACATCCTTTTAGAGGGGTTCCATTGCTATATTCAAGAATTTTGGATTTCGCTCCACCCTATTCTACAGTTTAGTTTTTGATGCAGGGGCTGATTTGAGTCCAAACGAAGGATTCTAAAGTGTCATTCTATGGAACTTGCTATCTATGTAAACAAACCGCCATATTAAAAATTTCAAAAATATTATAGACGGGTCTTTAGCGAAATTTATTTTATTCCCTTTATTTACCGACGTTTCGATACAGGATTCTCTGGTCGTGGTCGCGGCTAACTGATGTCCCAGCAAAATGTCAAAACAGATTTGTGCAGCTACCCGACGAAAAGTGTATGAAAACGTTTGGGGTAGACATCACATTTTCAAACCACCCACTACACATAAGTAATGTGACTTTTGCTGACATAGTTATCAAGGTCCATAGAATGACACTTTATAGTAGAATAGTCAGTAATGGAGAAACAGTGCAAGTCGTGCGGTGGTACAGACCACCATCGCAGAAGCTCTGCGAAGTGTACCAACTACCTGCCTCCGATTCGAAAACGTAAATTGAGTGATGGCGCAGCGCAAACCCTGGATATCTACGTCGTCAAACGCGGTCTGTGCTCCGCGTTGTGTCCTCTTCTCTCGCCTCAACGCCGATCCAGACTGCTCGAAGAGATCAGACGGGACGTGCGTGACCTGTCGCGCGTCTACGTCCAACTGGGCATATTTTACAATCTCTACATGAAGACTGCCCCCGTTCTACCTGATGTACCGGATGTGTTGAATTTCGTTTACGCGATGAAGGGCAAAGGACCGTACGCCGAATCATACACTAGGTACTTTGGCGATCACCGTCGTTACGATGGTAAGCTGCGCTCGTTTATCGTGCAAGAACTGGCCAAGCGGTATGAGACCACACTGCGCACCAACATAACTATGCACGCGTATTCGAGACTTGCTCGCTACTTCAAAGTGAAGCGCAACGACGAACGTCTCTTTCGAGCCTACTATAACAGGATTTTGCCCGACGGCGACGACAATACGAGCCGGGAGATTGCTCGCGTGTGTACCGTCATCAACAAGGACACCGTGGAGGGTTCGCGGTGGTGGAAAACCATACCCGAATGGATGCGCATACAGCAGGGAATGGAGACGCGCAGTTTCCGTCTATTTCCACAGCCGTCGCACGGACTCAAGCACGTGATGTATACATCGACAGGATGGTTCGAGCTACTGCGTCGAGTCGCTCCCGATACCGTCCCCGGCACGTGGAACAAAATTACCGATCATCTTAGTCAACTATGGACACCGTGGTTGGACGTGCCGGCCGCTAAATTCGGCTGTTGTCTTCAGACGGACGGCGTGAGCGTGAGTCTCTCGATGAATCGGTGCGCCAAGCCACAGATGACGGAGAAAAAGAAGAAGCGGTGCGTCGAGTACGACAGAGTTATAGCGGTGGACCCCGGCTCGCGCGTGCCCCTGGCCACCGTCGAATCCAAGCGGTACTCCTTCAAACGGGTGACGCGAAAATATGTACGTTCTCACACGCTCGAATGGAAGAGAGATCGCGTACGCAACAAACTCATCGCTCCGATACTGGCTGAGATGCAAAAGGATAGAGAATCACTTAATTTTCCGGTCTCTTCCAAAAATACGGATCACGTGGTCGAATACACCGTCTTTCGCATGAAGTGGTTCCAAGCCATGCAAGTACCGTACGAGACGCACTCCAAACTGACGCGACTCGGATTGGACAAGTACATTCGCATCGCCAAGTGCGAGGAACGAATCGTGAGGGAAGTGTTTGACGGAGGAGGGGTGAGCGACGTGCTGGTGCTGTACGGCGCCGGGAGCAAGTTTATGAACACGGCGTCGTTCTCGGGGCGCAAGTTTCGACACGACTCGTTGCTAAAGAGATTGCGGAGTAAATCCAACATCCGTGTCGAAATCGTGGATGAGTCGTACACGTCACAGGCGTGTTCGGCGTGCAACCAGAGAACGGGAGCGTTTCAGAAAATTGGCATGAATCACCGACTGCGCTGGGGAGTTTGTCCGACGTGTCACAGCGAGTTTGATCGGGATGAAAATGCCGCAAAAAACATACTGATCAACCATATTCGGTCTACCATCTGTAGGCCACGATGTCTTCCGGAGAGGGCATCGTAACCTCCCGAGAGAAAAAAAATAAAACTCGGACGCAATAAGGTTGAAATTTCGATTTCAATTGATTTGTGTCTGGGACTCAGGAGGTTATAGTAGAAGCATGAGCGTACCGTTTAATTTTACAATCTCGAGCATAGTGAGATTCGAAGAAGCACTAATAACAGTTTACCTAATAACTTTGTGCTTTGGCTCATTATCATCCTTCTAGCGTTGCCGCAATATTTTGCAACGGCTCACCTCCGTTCGGTTACCCAATGTCAAGAATTGACGTAGGTACTAGTTTTTACGAAAGCGACTACCATTTGACCTTCAAATCCAGGGGGGAAACGAGACCTCATTGGGATTAGTCCAGTTTCCTCACTATATAACAGGGGTATAGGCATCGATACGAAGTAATATATAATTATGTCCATGGGTATAGGCTTGGTAAAGCTGTCAAAAAAAGTTTTAGTATAAATATATAATCCCCTTCTTTATTCAATATAGTTTACAATGGGTTTATACAACACAATAATGTTATAAAAAAAGAACGTCAAATACTAATTATATCACTCACAAGGTATGCTGTTCTCAAAAATAAACTAAACTTTGAAGAAAGTCAATTAATATTCACACATTACATTAAAAATACATTAAAATTAACTTGGAAGTAGTTTTGCACTCAAAATATTTTCAAGTGTTGACTTACCAGTATTACTTATCCCCCTTTAGTTGCCAATGTTAACTTCTAAGTCTCTCATAATTTTATCAATCCTAATAATAAGATCTTTCTTCTTCGTAGGTACCTATAGAGTAGAGTAAAAAAAAAGAAATTTTAGCGTACATTTAGTCGCGTAATGTAACCGTATCGATTAGATATTTTAATTCGTCTTATGCCTTCCCCTTAATTTTTCTGTGGAAAATATTAAGACTTCCCTACCATAGGTATAGGTAACATAGTTTCGCCACTATGTCTAACTTGACCAAGACCTAAATAAACTTGGTCAAGAATGTCAAGCCATTTTAGGTCACAACCAAATTTTAGGCTTCATTGGTGGCAAACAAGCGCAAGGTCCCACCTGATAAATAATGAATAAACATTCTTGATAACAACACTGATAAGTATAGTAACTTGAGCAAAAAGTACACAAATCAGATCTAAAACTACACACATTGTGGCACCGCGATGGCTTATAATTTATAATACTTAATTCAGGCAAATGCTACTATGATAACAGTGTGTAAAGTAAACAAACTCTTATCTCACTACTGTACTGAATGTGTGTAAAATAATCTCGTAAGATGTGCATTACAAATTACAACTGATTGTGATTACAATGTATGGGTATACAATCTAATTAGAACCTTTCATAAACCAAATAAAGTAGCATTTCATTTGTTTCATTTCTTTCTCAAACAAACGAAATTCATTCCAATTTACTATACAACAAGGTTCAAATTATAAATAGAAAATATTAGTATGGACACTATGGACCGTATATCTTTCCAATAGACCTTATTCGTGGATATGTGTGGCTGTGGACGATGGTATTCTCTGGTTGCGCGAACGCAGAAAAAAGCGAACCCGGATCCTACCGAAAACTTCGAAGTTATTTGATAGCCATCTCTATCAATCTATTAACAGTATTCTGTTCAGCTGTTCATTCATCCGTATAAAGGCTTCGTCCACAGGCGCATTTTCTGGGAAGGGTGTGAGCGGGGCGCGCCGCTTTTACATATAAAACGCTCACGCCCCGCCCGGAAAACGCGCCTGTATGACGGAATCTTAAGGACCCACATATTTAAAAACCAATTGCTTTTATTGGCATGGAAGGTGTACACATACAGCATATATAAGTAATTGAGAATGATGTTTTACAAATTGCCATCAGTCATTAATTTCAAAAGGTATTAACTGCTATAAAGATTCATTGCATATTCAACATTATTTGACACAAGATTGGTTTCCTGTTCATGTTAATGCCTCCGTGTTCAATTAACTCCTGGCACAATCCCACAACCATATACAAAATTATAAGAAAATAATAGTTTTATAACATATTGTTGACTACATTACTACAACAGTATATTCAAATATTTAAAAAAACATTGCCTTACTTCTTTTTCATGTTTGTACCTATGTAAGTATATAGTTCGTTTTTTTAGCATTAGAAAGAACATGCAAGAAGGTAAGCGATTTTGATATGTCTTTTAATTGAAAAACGCTTTTAAAAAATCAAGAACTATTACTTATGAAAGCAGAAGAATATAAATGATCGTATTAGATTCATAATTGTTACATATTTGCTGTAACTTATTTTTAAAATGTGTTTTTTAATTTAAAAAAAGACACATCAAGATTGTTTACCTTATTTCTAATGCTAAAAAAAAACTAACTATAGTTTAAAGGCAATATCAGGTGTTCTATTCGGCTTAAGTTTGTGTAGTGAAAAAAGATATATCACCTGATATAAGCTCAACTATAAAATCCGTACACGGCGGGAAGAAGTTGATAACTCGCGGGAAAAAATTTGAACCTTATGCAATTTAATTTTAAGTTCAAATTTCTTCAATAAAATATCTCGAGTTATCAACTTCTTCCCGCCGTGTACCGAAATTACTTTTAACCAAAGTTGGTTTAGGGTAAATGGTACAGTAACATGTTTTAATTTATGACCCATTTTTGTACCTTGTCACAGTGACAATAGCATGAGGTCTCTAGCGACTTTCATATTGATTATCACTGTGACAAGGTACGAAAATGGGTCATAAATTAAAACATGTGACTGTACCTCATTCAAAATAATAACAGGTACAATTTTGCAATATTTTGGGAAACATTAAAAAAAAACCTTGTTTACCCAATGTGATTTCTGAAATGATTGCATGACATGATTCTTTATAAAAACAATATTTCATAATAGTTATTATACTTGTGTCTATTATGGCCTGATTCTGATAAATAAGCCTAGCTCTTACCCTCAAGCCCCGTCTCCATATCGCGCGGCAAACCATCGAACATTGGCTCGCGCGGCAGCCGCGCGCATTGGATACCGGGCTGCCGCGTGAGCCAACTCGATGCGCCCGGTATCCATTGCGCGCGGCTGCCACGCGAGCCAATGTACGATGGTTTGCCGCGCGATATGGACGGGGCTTCATGTATAGGCCATCATTGAACAAAATTAATACATATTATATAATACATAAAAACTTATCAATTTCTCTGTAACAATAACCCTTCTTATTGGTAATTACTTTTGTATAATTAACAATAGATAACTAAATATAGAAAAATGAGTAGTAAATGCATAATTAACTATTGCAGTATCATAAATGATAAAATGTCATGTATATAATTGCGCTGGGAGTGTAGTTTTGTTCATACAAAAAGTATCAGTAGCTAAAAATATGATAAATCACATTTGAATAACACAATACACAATAAATTTGTGAGGCAACAATTTTATCGGAGTTTAACACAATTTGGCAATGTTTGTCCTTATCGGTCACTATGTACCAATCATCTTTTATTGCCCGTAGATTATTCCTTTACCTTAAAAAAATATTTACATCTGTGGATCAAACCCTTGATCATCATTTAACACATTTGTATCATCAATGTCTTCCTTGGCGTCATTGTCAAGGATAGGTTCATTAAGCGGTTCGTGAGCGTTCAAAGCAGGGCTTAACTTTGGAGGCTGGGCTGCCGGAGTAACTTTAGATGACACTATGTTCGCAGCTGGCTTTGTAGCCATAGAAGCTAAAGTTGCCTTTAAATTTTCTACCTGCTTCTCCAAATCTTCTATCTTCTTTTTTCTATCAGCCAATTGATCCGTTAAAGTGACTTTTTCTAATCTCAAAGTCTGGATCACACCTTCTTTGCTCAGCTGCAGATTTTTTAAAGACTCCCGCTCCGCCACGCACAGCTGCTCGTCTATTTTCGTTCTATTAACTTTAAGTTCCGTCTCTGTTAATTTATATTTATAGTCTTTGATGTCGTCAATCAGTTTCCCTTTTTCTTTGTCGAGATCGTCGAGTTTTGAAACGTAACCGTCTTTTTGTTCAAGAAGCCGTAGGGACTCTTCCATGCATGAGGTCTGTTGTTTAGAGCATTCTTGAAGTTGTACGCTCATCTCAGCTACTCTGTTTCGCAACACGGTGAGCATACTTCCACTATTTAATAGTGAAAGGACCAGCAGAATGCACACGGCGAACATCAAATACATGGGCCAGCGACGCATGTTTTCTATACCCATATTATTTCACCTATTGTAAAAGTAACTATCACACTTATTTCCACTCACAGTAACATAAATAAAATTATACAATTTATTTATATACCATCAAGTTAAATAAAAACGCTAGCCAATGATTGACATTGGCCAATTGATTGATATGTCTTGACGTTATGCTTGTTGATAGAGGTTGTTATATGTTAAAATAAAACGTATTAAACAATATTCCCATTTGACTTCTAACATTAATTTCACAAATTTATTATTCTTTTTTAAATAAAAATCTTATTTTTGATAAGAATAAAATATGGACACTGTATACCTTGCTCAAATTTGCTAAAATACCTAGTGAGCAATAGTGAGCAAGCTTCTTCTTCGTAACGTTCTCTGTAAACGCAATTCTTTGTAATCATAGACATAAATAATTTACTTATAAATAAAGATGACTATTGATGGTACGACTGTCATTATTACATTTGAATTTGATGCTGGTATCACCTAATTTGGTCACGTGACCCACTTATCATCTTTCCGAATCCCATAGACAATCCTTCATCGACTTCTTTGGTTTATAGCCACGAGGTTTTTAGCTATATTTCAATTTATTAGTGAAATAATAAAAATACGCTTCGTTTTCTTTGAACAAAATGCCACCCAGTAATCCTTTGCCGCCCAAAGAAAATGCGCTATTCAAAAGAATTTTGGTAAGTGCAATTGTAAACATATATTTTGGTTCAGTATAGCTTGTCATCCTCGGCGATTATATTGAATTATAAAATAAAGCATATCTTTTGAATGACAACTCAGGGCTACATGCAATTGTACGACACTATTATTATTTATGAATACTACCATCTATTCCTATAATAAAGGTTTAGTATCATTATTTATATCATATATAACTGGCCTTGCATCTTCCGAGTGCCTGTATCTAATAATAAATAAGGTTAAATAATATCTAATTAACGCTTATTTTTTCCAGCGTTGCTATGAACATAAACAATATAAAAATGGTTTGAAATTTGCCAAGCAAATCCTCTCCAACCCAAAATTCGCAGAACATGGAGGTGAGTCTTTTTTTTACCAATTATTTATGTGTAAATAACTGTTCCTATTGGTGGTTAAATATTGTTTTCTGTTATGAATAAAAAAACTGACTTAAACTTTCCACATTTTTGGCGGAAAACGTCTTAGAGGCCCCAGAAGATTTCAGTGATTATGTTTTTTTTTCAGAGACCCTGGCAATGAAAGGTTTGACTCTAAACTGCCTGGGACGCAAAGATGAAGCGTACGAATACGTGCGCCGAGGCCTTCGCAATGATCTCAAGTCCCCAGTGTGTTGGCATGTCTACGGCCTCCTGCAGCGGTCTGATAAGAAATATGATGAGGCAATCAAATGTTACCGGAATGCTCTTAAATGGGAAAAGGAGAATATACAGATTCTTCGGGATTTATCCCTTCTCCAGATCCAGATGAGAGATTTAGAAGGATACAAGGTATTGTCATTTTTTTATCTACTCATTATAAGAATTGCAATGCTATCTGTGTGAGTTAAGATAATATTTGTTACTAAAACAGTTTGTGCAACATGACAGTGAACTCAGTTCCATAGTAGTATTTACCTCCTACTTATTGATTCAAGTGAGACAAGGCTTTAAAACATAGCTGTTTTGTGATCCGAGTTAAAAGACACATTAATGTGGCTTAGCCATTCCATGACTGTAGCGTCTGAGGTGGTTGACAATTTCTATGGACGGTGAGGCCATTAGCCTCTTCATGGGGTTTCCATCAATTTTTCAAAACTTTTTTCTGCTTTGGTTTGCCACTTTGGTTTGATTATACTTTATACATGAATTAACTAATTTCTGTCCAAAGTACTTGTTTTTCGGATAGGTAAAAGTATAAGTAAGGTAAGATGGTTTATACACTAGTGTAGGGATTCAAAATTCTAAAAATATATATTTTTGTATGCCAAGCATGCAGCCTTCAAATTTTTATTACAAAACTTTCAGGACACCCGGTACCAGCTGTTCATGCTCCGACCAACACAGAGGGCTTCCTGGATAGGTTTCGCAATGAGCTATCACCTGCTCGGAGACTACGAGATGGCCAACAGCATTCTCGACGCCTTCCGTACAAACCAAATGAAAGGACCATATGACTATGAACATTCAGAACTGCTTTTGTACCAAAACATGGTTCTTGCGGAATCTGGACAGTTTGACAGGGCACTGTCACATCTACACAAGTTCCAGACGCAGATACTTGATAAATTATCAGTGAAAGAAACGAGTGGGGAATATTATCTGAAGTTGAAGAGGTTTGTAATTTTTACAAGCTTTTATTTAGCTTAAATTTACAATTTATGTATGATCGGGTCAAATCTTGCAGGCTATATATTAGACGCCCTTCCCATTATATAATTGAACTGAAACTTCACATACATATTATGTAAGTTGGGTGACAATGCGCGAAGTAGTGGCGCGTCAAACATATCCACAGGCAATTTGGCTCACATATTTCCTTTACAACTCTGCTCAAACATCCAAAAACAGGCTAGCCGGTGGGAGTCGGCTTTTATGGATGAGCCGCCACTGCAATGCATTATAGTATAGTACCATCAAGCTGATCTGATGATGATACAGGATATGGATAATTGTTTTAGGGTTTGTTACATTGTCTTGATGAGATTCTACATCGACATGTACATCTGATGAGTATTAGTTGCCTGTTGAAAGAAAAGTACAGTCAGCAATGAAAGCTAGTATCAAAAATAAATTTTCTGATAAAATACTTTGGCTATAGCAAGTTTTTAAAGTTAAATTCTAGTCAAACGTCTGTTATAAATCCATCTTATTCTAGTTCATCTTGTGGGTTATAATTGGATAATGTTAAAATGCAGTTATAGCCCACATGCAAGATGACGCAGCACTAGCAAATTAGCACAACAATGCCAGTTTTGTTTAGAATGTTATTGTTAAGGACCTAGTGTGTCAATTTCAATCTACATTGCATTGAATGGAATAATAGAAAAATTGTGAAGTGTGAGATGAAATGTACTATTGGGTGTGTTACACTTTAAGGACTTTTTTATGTCTTTATTGGAGTTCTATATATCTTTATTATAGCTTTTATGCTGGGGGCCATAAGGGCCTGGGTGATTCAAATCCTGGCTAATCCAAAACTTGGACTAGAACTATTGTATGGGTTATCAGTTCATTAGCACATGTGAAGATCAAGAGGAAACATGCATTTATCTGACAAAGTGTTATCAACCTCCTATTTTAAAGTATGTACATGGAACCCACAGCCCATTCCTCTTTGTTAATTGATAATGGAAGTCTTTCAAAACAGAATTACATTGATATTTTCAGATTTAAAGAGGCGGAGGCAGTTTATGAAGACTTACTAAAGCGGAACCCTGAAAATGTGATGTATTACCAGAAACTTATAGAAGCTAAACAACTTAGTGATCCTGATGAAAAAGTGGCCTTCTTCGATGTATATAAGTAAGTTTAACCCAGTATGTTGTTTATTTGAAATGTAGATTTATATGTGATGTGTTGATTCAGTTTTAATATCACATTACTAAGAGTCACCCCACACTAGCGTCTTTTGAGCGTCGGTATCAAGTCAAAATGGCGTCGCTTCGCAGTTGCGTAGCGTAACAGCAGCCATAGAGCTGACTAGACCCCGACGCCACGGCATGCACCGGACCAAATTAACGAAATAGAAAAAAGTCTTCTTATTATCTCAAACTTTTTCAAAGCAATGTGTTAAGTACTGTTACTTTTATTAACCCTTTGACCGCCAAGGCTCTCGTGCACGGCGCGTCATCGTGAACCACAGACAAGACATCCTCTTGACTGAGCATAGTAACGCTACCCCCTCTGCCACTTATACGGTAGTTTTACTCCATCTTCGTCAATCCCGTGCCGTGATTGGTCCGTGTCTTTGAACGGACCAATCACGGCACGGGATTCGCTCACCTCGTCCCCCCGCACCCCCGTATTTTTGGCAGCATCGGTTTCATGAAATAATTGCTCTAAACTCAGTCTAGAGGATTCCTAGTCTATGTCGTGAACCTTGTCGGAATGCACGAAGGTCGATAATGAGCTGTAGCCGCGCGCGTCAGTCGACGATTTTGGCGGTCAAAGTTCGATTTTTCAACATTTTTAGGGTTCCATACCCAAAGGGTAAAAACGGGACCCTATTACTAAGACTCCGCTGTCCGTCCGTCCGTCTGTCACCAGGCTGTATCTCACGAACCGTGATAGCTAGACAGTTGAAATTTTCACAGATGATGTATTTCTGTTGCCGCTATAACAACAAATACTAAAAACAGAATAAAATAAAGATTTAAGTGGGGCTCCCATACAACAAACGTGATCTTTGACCGAAGTTAAGCAACGTCGGGCGGGGTCAGTACTTGGATGGGTGACCGTTTTTTTGCTTGTTTTGCTCTATTTTTTGTTGATGGTGCGGAACCCTCCGTGCGCGAGTCCGACTCGCACTTGGCCGGTTTTTAGATGTAGTAATGAATGCATACCTAACGTATCACACGTTGTTTCCAGGAAAGAGTATCCCAAAGCAATAGCGCCCCGGCGGCTGCAGCTGTCGGAAGCGGGTTCGGCGGCCGTGTTCGCCAGGCTGGTGGACGAGTACCTGCGTCACGGCCTGCACAAGGGCATCCCGCCGCTCTTCGTCGACATTAGGTAACAATTAGACGCCGGATTCTTGTCGCGATCACGTGACAAAAGGGTGATTTGGGGAGTAAATGGAACAGTACCTATTAATTAATACGGATTTATTAAGATAAGATAATACAAAAAAAAAGATTAAAATGTCGACGTCGCTCTATTGTTAACGGACTCTCCGTAACAGATCAACAGTTGTTCTAAATGACTTGCGGTTAGGCTACGTCTTCTAGCAGAATAATGGAACAGTGGGACGAAATAATTGTATACCAAAAAAATATGACGTACTTTTTTATGTTATCTTATAATTTAAGTATTATCTTGTTCTACCATTCCATTTACTCCCCAAATCACCCTTTTGTCACGTGATCGCGACAAGAATCCGGGGTCTAGTAACAATACACCATACACACTAGTGGCTCTGTGAGCTGTAGACCTCGCGACCATAGCTTATTGGAACCGTGCACGATGACAGCGCCACACAGCGGTTTGATCAATCAACAATACAAAGATTTTAATTTATTAAAAAAAAATACGAAGTTTAAGTGAAAAAAAAAAATACAAAAAGTTATGTCTTACTGGGGATCGAACCCAGACTTTCTGTGTGCAAACAAAAAAAGCGATTGTTTACAAAATGCGCCATGATAGTTCTTAGCTAAGCTGACGAAATTCGGCTACTCATTCTCGAGTACAAACTAAATATCTAAATACCGCCTAAACCAGCAATACAATTTTTCTGCATTTTTTGCCATTTACTATGTAAAAATGTCTCAAAAAGAAAATACTCTTATGATATCGATACGACTCTTTGTTTAAGCGCGAGGTATCACAACTCCTCCATTTTTAAAAATTTCCAAAAACGGGATCGACAAAAAAATTTTATTTACTCATAGAATCTGGTCACAAAATTTCACAAGAATCGGTTGAGAATTGTGACCTGTAGAGGAGAACATCCGGACATACAAAAGCAAAATGCCCGAGTCAAAACGTAGACCTTCGCTTACGCTTCGGTCAATAATGCACTGACTAGTTTAATTTCATTTTATTTAAGTATTCGTTGTAAAACCATGTACATAAAATCAAAAAGTTGTTAATGTGTCTCCTATAGTTCGTTAGCATTAGAAAGAACTTGAAAGAAGGTAAGCTATTTTGACATGTCTTTTAATTAAAAACACTTTTTAAAAATCAATAACTATTACTTATGAAAGCAGAAGACTATAAAAGATCGTATTAGATTCAGAATTGTTACATATTCACCGTAACTTATTTTTAAAATGAGTTTTTCAATTAAAAGACACATCAAGATTGTTTAACTAATTTCTAATGCTAAAAAAAACGAAGTATATGTAAAAGTAAGCAATAAAAATATTGAATGTTAAGTAATTAAATAATGTCAGTCCATGATGCCCCGCTAGGGCACACAACATACTTAAAACTAATTCAATGAGGTCAAAACAAATTCGATATCAATAATTAAAACGTTTAGTTCGTGACTAGGTGACCTACCTTATAGAAACCTCGGGAGCAAATTCTTTAACTGAAAATATGAAAGGCCATCTTCGCGCGTACTCTTAAGGATACACGTTATAAGGGTTCAAGTGTTTTTCTGTGCTAGATTGTTAGTGAAATATGCTGTGTTAGGGACATTCAAACACACTGAAAGCATGATGTATGTTTTGATTAAACTAAAATAACGTGAAATTGGTTACAAGATCAATCTAATGTCATTATAATTTACAATAGTAGCAAATCAGTTCATCACAATAATTATCTTTATTTTAAACAAACACCGTTTTTAATTCCAGATCGTTATACGCAGACAAAAGCAAAGCCGAGACGATAGAAAACCTAGTACTGCAATACATAGAGAATTTATCCAAAACCGGCACATTCAGTTCCGACCCGAGCGAAGCGAAACAGCCGGCTAGCGCTCTTCTATGGGCGTACTACTACGCCGCTCAACACTTTGATTATAAGAAGGATACGGACCGGGCTTTGAAGTATATCGACGCCGCGATAGAACACACACCCACGTTGATCGAACTGTTTATTGTTAAAGGAAGGATATATAAGGTTGGTAAATAGTGTTTTTATAGAATCCATATACATATCTTGTTTAGTTAGAATTTTGGATAAGTTTGCCTAAGGTTGAGGGAAGGAATGGGAAGTTACAAAAACGTAATAACTGCTCTTAGTAATATCAGCTTCGATCGCTGTTCATTTGTTCTTTACCGATATATGGATCGACGTCGCTAGTGTTACATTTTAAGCCTTCTACGTCTGTGTTTGGCCCAAGATACACTTGTAAGTTTTACTTACGTAAGTAGGGACACAGCTATACTATAGAATGAGAGATGAATATTCTTATTTCATTCTAATAAATACCTTTGTCCCTACTAATGTAAGTAAAACTTACAAGTCTATCTCGGGCCTTAAAGCGATTTACGAAGCGTTGTTAAGTTCAGTAGTAAAATGAAAAGTAAACTGTATGCCGTCTTTGTAAGCTCTCGGCCATGACGCGGACGTCCCGAGCGTGCACGGTCCGCGTTACCGTCGAGCGTGCACGGTCCGCGTTACCGTCGAGCGTGCACGGTCCGCGTTACCGTCGAGCGTGCACGATCCACGTTACCGTCGAGCGTGCACGGTCCACGGTGTTTGTTGCCCCTCTGGTAAACGTGCCGTGCTCGTATTATTCCAGCACGCCGGCGACCCGGTGTCGGCGTACCAGTGGCTGGAGGAGGCGCAGGCCATGGACACGGCGGACCGCTACGTGAACAGCAAGTGCGCGCGCTACATGCTGCGCGCCGGGCACGTGGCGCGCGCAGAGGAGATGTGCGCCAAGTTCACCAGAGAAGGTACTGTGTGTGCTCGGACCAGGGATCGTACCAGTGGCTGGAGGAGGCGCAGGCCATGGACACGGCGGACCGCTACGTGAACAGCAAGTGCGCGCGCTACATGCTGCGCGCCGGGCACGTGGCGCGCGCAGAGGAGATGTGCGCCAAGTTCACCAGAGAAGGTACTGTGTGTGCTCGGACCAGGGATCGTACCAGTGGCTGGAGGAGGCGCAGGCCATGGACACGGCGGACCGCTACGTGAACAGCAAGTGCGCGCGCTACATGCTGCGCGCCGGGCACGTGGCGCGCGCAGAGGAGATGTGCGCCAAGTTCACCAGAGAAGGTACTGTGTGTGCTCGGACCAGGGATCGTACCAGTGGCTGGAGGAGGCGCAGGCCATGGACACGGCGGACCGCTACGTGAACAGCAAGTGCGCGCGCTACATGCTGCGCGCCGGGCACGTGGCGCGCGCAGAGGAGATGTGCGCCAAGTTCACCAGAGAAGGTACTGTGTGTGCTCGGACCAGGGATCGTACCAGTGGCTGGAGGAGGCGCAGGCCATGGACACGGCGGACCGCTACGTGAACAGCAAGTGCGCGCGCTACATGCTGCGCGCCGGGCACGTGGCGCGCGCAGAGGAGATGTGCGCCAAGTTCACCAGAGAAGGTACTGTGTGTGCTCGGACCAGGGATCGTACCAGTGGCTGGAGGAGGCGCAGGCCATGGACACGGCGGACCGCTACGTGAACAGCAAGTGCGCGCGCTACATGCTGCGCGCCGGGCACGTGGCGCGCGCAGAGGAGATGTGCGCCAAGTTCACCAGAGAAGGTACTGTGTGTGCTCGGACCAGGGATCGTACCAGTGGCTGGAGGAGGCGCAGGCCATGGACACGGCGGACCGCTACGTGAACAGCAAGTGCGCGCGCTACATGCTGCGCGCCGGGCACGTGGCGCGCGCAGAGGAGATGTGCGCCAAGTTCACCAGAGAAGGTACTGTGTGTGCTCGGACCAGGGATCGTACCAGTGGCTGGAGGAGGCGCAGGCCATGGACACGGCGGACCGCTACGTGAACAGCAAGTGCGCGCGCTACATGCTGCGCGCCGGGCACGTGGCGCGCGCAGAGGAGATGTGCGCCAAGTTCACCAGAGAAGGTACTGTGTGTGCTCGGACAGGGCAGGGCAGGATAGGTAGAAAACACGTAGGGCTTGACGGTATGTAGGTCAGGGCTCGAGGTAGGAGCTATGTGCCCAGTAAGGCTTTAAGAAGGTATTCGCCGAACACAGCAGCTGTCTCCTGCTTATCGCAAACGCAGTACTTGCATCAGAAAAATCGTTTAAATAAAGACCTTATTGAAAGAGAACAAGATAAAAAATTACATGAGGTTTTTCATACAAGTACTGCACCCGCGATAAGCAAGGCAGCCCGAGCTGTTCGGGCTAAAACTAATGAGAATGCGCTAGGTGGGCCTAGAATTATATGTACTTGAGCTAGAGGGCATAGAAGGGTAGAGAAGGGCTAAATCTAAAAATTTGTTGCTATAAAATACCTGCCAAGCCCGTAGTAAAAAGTATGCACAGCAGGGCAGTAGGCCTTGACCTAAAACAGCGGTCGGCAACCTTTTAGCAGCCGAAGGCCACATAGTAAGTAACGAAGTTGACGCGGGCCGCACTTTGTTAATATTTCTGACTAGACTAGACATTGTAGTTTGTCAATATTACATACAAAATAGCCAGGGAGGCTCGCGGGCCGCAAGTGACAGATTCACGGGCCGCATGCGGCCCGCGGGCCGCGAGTTGCCGACCGCTGACCTAAAAGGATATAAGACAGATCTAAGGCTAAAAGCACAGGTTAACAACTTTCGCTCCTAAGCGAAAGTCACTCCTCTAACCTCAACACTGCCATATAATATGCACCCTAGTGCACCCTAGTGCATATTATGTATGTATGTATGTATATACTTTATTGCACATAGAAATAAAAACACGAGAAACATAGTTACAGAGTAAATTAAATACAACAAAGGCGAACTTATCCCTGTATGGGATCTCTTCCAGTTAACCTTTGAGGAAACGAATAAAACAAAACAGAAGTAACGATGAATGACAAACAAAACAATAGTGTACAATCACTAAAGTTAATGAAATGCAAGTTTTGAATACACATTGTTACAAATAATATACATAAACATAAATAGAAATACTTAAATAAATAAAAATAAAGCGTACATATATAAATATAACCTAAATTAAATAAATAAATAAATACTCAATATATATCATAAAACAAATAGATATGAGCTCGAACCAGAAAAGTAAAGGAAACTAAAGAAGTACTAATCGAGGAAAACCGAACTACTTATGTATCGGAAAGCCACAATTTATTATATGGCAGTGTTGAGGTTAGAGTTCTTTTCTTTCATCTGCCTATGCTTAACCCGTGGAGCGCCCTAACAAGACACGTGTGCTAGTAACTAGTATAGAAGTTCCATACTACGGTAATTCTGGGGCGCTCCAGGGGTTAATAAGTCCAAAATTTCATTCTGATTCACTTCACAAAATACTAACTTCTGAATTTTTTTACAGGTGTACCAGCCACAGAAAACCTGAACGAAATGCAGTGTATGTGGTTCCAAACTGAAGCCGCGGCGGCCTACCAGCGCGCCAGGCAGTGGGGCGAGGCGCTCAAGAAGGCACATGAAGTGGACAGGGTATGTGGATAATGGCATTTTTGGCGGCAGGGATCGGAACCGGTTTCTTGCAAAAAACTTAGAAATAACCATATTTTTCGAATTATTTTATACTCGAAATGTAGGACTCAGTTGTGTTTTTAGGTCACGACTTCGTATTATTAGATTGCCCAATTAGAAATGAAGTAATTAGCAAAGAACGAAAAAATACCGTTTCCGTTCCCATACAAAAAATACCGGTATCCGATCCCTGATTGGCGGGGTCGCCCTGTAATGTCTTCTTGAACAACTTTGATCTTTCATCATTTTGACTGAAATATTTCTTGTTGTTCTTAGCGATATTGGATATTATAGGACATTCTTACACAGGTTGACTAAGTCCCACAGTAAGCTCAAGAAGGCTTGTGTTGTATATAATATACAAATACCTACGTAAATACGTAGAAAACACCTTAGACTTGGGAACAAATATCTGTGTTCATCACACAAATAAATGCCCTTACCGGGATTCGAACCCAGGACCGCGGTTTCACAGGCAGGGTCATTACCCACTAGGCCAGCCACCAGTCGTAAAATCAGCAAATGTGTGTAATGTATGTGTTTAAATGTAGTTTGCACCCAGTTTTGCCCTATTTTACCAATAAATTTGTAATGAGTAATATCCTGCTCTGGGATATTGATTTACAACGCATAAAAATGTAGAATATCAATATGGCACTATCTAATTTCAATGTTGACCTCCGATTTGCGACAATTTTAATGCCAGTAAACCGAAAAGAATCATGATTACGGCTTTCAAATCAGAAATTTTAAAATACTATTCTTCTGTAAGGATGATCTCCACTTTACGCAACTGGCGGGGTCGCCATGTAAGGATGATCTCCACTTTACGCAACTGGCAGGGTCGCCATGTAATCTAATTAGATGTGTTTTTAAGTGCCTATTGTATATTTAATTATTTAAGTACTGCGGAATGGAGTATCGAGACAAACCACTGTGGTTTAACGATGCTTTTGGATCTAAATATTATGTAATTGTGATTTATCTCTATTAAAAAAAAAAAAAAGTTTCCTATACCTACATTCCACTTCTCTTCCAGCACTTCTCGGAAATAATGGAGGACCAATTCGACTTCCACTCGTACTGCATGCGGAAGATGACGCTCCGCTCGTACGTGGGCCTACTGCGGCTCGAGGATGTGCTGCGCGCGCATCCCTTCTACTTCCGCGCCGCGCGCGCAGCCATATCCGTGTATCTGCGGCTTTACCAGTGCCCGCTGCAGGACAACGTGCAGCCACAGGAACCAGACACAGGTAGGATCTATCTATTCGCTAGGTGCACGACTGGTGCTGCCCTCATTTTGTCGGACTTTCTACGTTAAATCTTATGGAGTAAAATTAGTTCAAGCGGCTGCCGCTAGTACTAATGTCGAACATTCCATAAGATTACCTGTGTTTGTGACGATCAGCGCCACTTCCCCCTCCACCGACTTCGCACCTTGCCAATACTCTGCCACAGCCACTTTGTTAGTAGAACACGTAACTGTCCAAAGATGTTTTCTTACATACTTTTATTGCTCACTGTACTTCTGATTTGCTTGTAAGTACTTCTAGATACCTTTCCAATGAGCCTAATCTCTACGTGTTTGTGTTTTTCCATCGATGTGTTCAGTTGGTTACCTTCCGACTGCATCATCAGATCAGCTCTATGTGCGCATATTATTGCGTTGTCAGCGGAATTACGGTAGTACTCCCAGCTGAATCAGATACCGGGAAGTGGTGCAAATTTTAGTTAGCAGTGAAAATAAATAAAAGTGTGTAAAAATGCGGCAAATATAAAAAATTTAGACGCGTAGGGTTGATCTCCCAATATACATTATGAATATCGCGCCTTTTTAGGGTTCCGTAGCCAAATGGCAAAAAACGGAACCCTTATAGATTCGTCATGTCTGTCTGTCTGTCTGTCCGTCTGTCTGTCCGTCCGTATGTCACAGCCACTTTTCTCCGAAACTATAAGAACTATACTGTTGAAACTTGGTAAGTAGATGTATTCTGTGAACCGCATTAAGATTTTCACACAAAAATAGAAAAAAAACAATAAATTTTTGGGGTTCCCCATACTTCGAACTGAAACTCAAAATTTTTTTTTTCATCAAACCCATACGTGTGGGGTATCTATGGATAGGTCTTCAAAAATGATATTGAGGTTTCTAATATCATTTTTTTCTAAACTGAATAGTTTGCGCGAGAGACACTTCCAAAGTGGTAAAATGTGTGTCCCCCCCCCCCGTAACTTCTAAAATAACAGAATGATAAAACTAAAAAAAATATATGATGTACATTACCATGTAAACTTCCACCGAAAATTGGTTTGAACGAGATCTAGTAAGTAGTTTTTTTTTTATACGTCATAAATCGCCTAAATACGGAACCCTTCATGGGCGAGTCCGACTCGCACTTGGCCGCTTTTTATAAGCTCTTATTTCTACTGACAAGTTGGGTGTGTTTGAGTATATGTGACACCGTAAGATTGTGAACCCGTTAGTTTATAATCTAACGTAGGTTAGGTTAGGTTAGATCGTTCTTTGAGCTTTTTCATGACAAGACCCGCCCACGGGTGGGCGACCCACAGTTTGGAACCTATAATTATGTTTTCTACAGACCTTCATTTACGGAAAGTTTCCAGAAAATTAGAAAAGATTTCGGAAATTTACCGGAGGTCGTTATTTATTTATACTTTATTGCACAAATGAGAAACTAAGTGTACAAAAGGCGAACTTAGTGCCATGAGGCATTCTCTACCAGTCAACCTTAGGGCCTTAGGACCTTAGGGCAAGGTCTTGACTTGAAATAAATGAAGACTTCAATGTGGAAAATTTCTCAATTTTGATAACTTTCCGATGTCACCTCAATAGCCATGAACATCTGCCTATCTTAGCATTACCACATCAGCCTAATAACTTCTACTGCTGGGCATAGGCTTCTCCAAGGATATTTACAACTGATAATACGCTACCCTCATCCAATTGGTCTCTGAGATTTTGACTAGATCACCGATCCATAACGTTCGTCTACATTCTATCTATTTATAATTTAGTCTTTACTTACCGTCATAAAAAAACGGAAGGGTAAATTAGAGCGCGACAGACCACTGTGAAGCCAAATAGAGCGAGACATTTGAAAAGTTTTAAATCTAGAGATCTAGACTACCCATGTAACATAAATGCGCAGAAGATAATAATTACTGACGGAAATGGATGGTCTATAAAAAGCGCGACGTACCGGAACCTACTTGGAAAATAGGAAACATGTTACTACTTACTTCATGGGGGCTATTCATAAATTACGTCATTTCAAATTAGGGGGGGGGGGGGGGGTCTGGACATCGGACGATGGTAGCATGACGTAGGAGGAAACGGGGTCATTCGAAGCATGATTTTTGGATGATTTTAATGGGATTGGTCAAAAATCGTCAAAACTAGATGACGTAATTTATGGACAGCCACATGGTAAAAACAATGAAATTATATCGCGGTAGACTCGTCTGTTTAATTAAATATATGTTACTACATATTTTTGTAATTGTAAAATTTTATGTTAATGAATGAAGATTGAAATAAAAAGGTGAACCAGTCACATACTTACAATATGTATATTATTTTTTATTGTAACATGTTTTTATTTCTGAGCCTATTTCCTTACTATAACTATGCTATACTATAACGTTTTTATAGTCCCACCTAGAGAGATAAAGGAAAACAAACTTTCAAATGTTTACATTGTTTTATTTTACTTTTATATTCTTTGTATTAAAAATACAGTACAAAATCACAATGATTTGTTATTAATTTGTTAAAAATAACAATCATCACCATAATAACAACACAATGTTCAGCACATTATCACTCTTATCTATCATATCACACATTCCTAACATTTCGAAAATACTGACATAAATAAATAACAAACTATGCATGCACCGCAGTCTCTTAAAATAATTTAATAAATAATTACGAGCGTCCAACCATCGCTAACGTCCAACACTATGGACGCACGTCCAAAATCGTTCTAAATATGGCAACGCGGGTTCGCCCGCTAGTCTCTCGCTTACACTACTTAGGACACTTTAACATCACATTTGCGCTTTATATTTACACAATACAACTGTTCAGACTAGAGCTTTGGTTTCACCGTCCGTAGCCGGCCGGCCGGTATCTCTCGCGTTCCCTCGTCTGCGCGGCCTGGGGCGTCAGGAAGTACACGTGTGCGCCTTCCCCGGGCAGTCGGTACGACACGAACGACCCCGGCCGGCCTTCCCCTGCCGCGTTCACGGGCGATATCCACTCCGCATCTGGGTTTATAGGCGGCAGCGGCCTTCTGTAATTAACCGCCGTGTCACCAGCTAACGATGGTCTGTTTAAGTCATATTGCTCCCCTGCTGTGTACTGTGGCCTTTGAACTTGAGATGGCACCCTGTACTGCTGAGATCGGTATCCCGGATTCGGTATCGGGATAAACTCGCTGTCGGGGTTTATCGTCGGCCGCGGTAGCCGCTCGTTCACTAAAGTGTCATCGGCTAATGACGGCGGCTTGGGAGGTTGTACCAGTTCGGCGTTATGATGTCCTATAGGCTCGCTGTTAGGGTTTATCTGTGGCCGAGGGTGACGCTCGTTAACGAGAGTGTCTCTGTCCAGCGACGGCGGATTTGGACTCTGGGACTCGATGATTTCATACGCGTAATTCAGGTTGATGTTGTTATCTATCGGCGTCCTGACCGTTCCGATAGGAGGAGTCACCGCCAAATCGTTGACGTCGTGAGTACTGTCTTCGATCTTCTTGCCGAAGATGTCGAAGGAGTTCTTAGTGATGTCGTCCAGATATCTCTCGTCCTGCTGCGTGTAGTACCCGTGGCTGATCGGGCTCGGGGTCACGCTGGGAACTCTGTGGCTGACGTGATGTTGTGCTGGCTTGTCGTTTTGTATCGGAATGTGGTTTCGATTGTTTTTCGGTCTGACTTCCTTGATTATCGGGGCGTCCTCGTAATCTTCGTCCCTGGTCTTCGTTTTCGGATAGTATCTTGTGGATGTCGGTGTCTCGGTAGTCACTTGCACATTCTCTATTAAATATTGCTGGTGGGACACAGGCGAAGCTGATGGAGTGATGGCGTTAAACTCGTTATCCAAATTAAATGGCTTGCTGTAGCTGACCATGGGTCTAAAAGGTTCAGGGTCCAATTTCGGCGCTCGGAAACTGAATTGATCCGGTCGCGGCTTCGATTGATAGCTAAACTGGTACACAGGTACTTGCACGGGTCTCGATGTGATTGCCTTAGGTTTGTGGCCGTGTTGTCTGTGTTGCTTGGGCCTCTTAGTTGTAAACAAGTCGATAGTCTGCTGTATGTCAGCTATCTGTTGGTAGAACGGCTCGGGCCTTTTTTGTTGTTGTTGTACATACACGGGCTTCTGAATACTGAAGTATTCCTGTGTGAGCGTACGGGGGCCTTGTTTCTGTGGCCACAAGAACAGCGCGTCGGCTTGATCGATCGCTCCGTAAGCTACGTCCACAGCCGGGTTGTACGCTTGTTGGTTATTGAAAGCTTGTTGATGTTGCTGCGGTGTCGGTACAGTTTTATAATAGTTTCTACCATCAAAGAACGATGCTGGGGACGGAGAAGTTTTAGGCTGTTCGTCATAGAAGTAGAACGATGCCAAGGCGTTTTCATTTGGCTTTCGGTTGTACACAGGTTGAAGCTTCGTGATCGGTACGTTGCTATTTTGAGTGTTCGAGTAGTACGCTCTTAATGGCACTGGGGTTGATGTAACGAAGTTGTCCGTGACCACATCGGGAGTTCTCTCTGGCACTTTGTATACAATGTAAGGTTTCTCCGTTGTAGTAGGCGGGTTTTCGTATGTATCAGGATAGTCGTATAACACGGACACCGACAAAGGCTTCGAGGTAACCTTACCCCTGATTTTGTATACAGGCTTTTCTGTTTTCGGCCTCGGGTTGAGTTCTTCAGGGAGGTTTTGGACTCGCACTGGGATTCGTTTCGGTATCTCCACAACGGTTTGCGGCCTCAATTTCTGGGTCGGGACTACTTCAACATACTGCGGCGTTGTTGTTGTGGTAGGTATTTCAGTTGTCCTTGTTGGGTATTCTGTGGTAGTGGTGGTAGTAGTGGTAGGTCTAGTCTTGTACTTATTGCGATGCACAGACGGTGTCGGCGACGGCCGTTTTATCGTCGGTTTCGGTCTAGCGTAAGTCGATGCGGTTGTCGGTCGACTTGTCGATTTGGTCACTGGCGTAGTTGTTTTATCTTCCAGAGGAGCAAAGAAGTCCGGGGGTGGGGGCAATATAATTCCAGGCACTAATGGTCCCGCTGGCACGCTATTGTTGTAGTCCGCGCGGTAAGAAAAATTGTAAGGCGGCGGATAGTAGATCGAAGGGTCGTCTTCGTCGTACAGGTCTGACTGGTTGCTCGGTGGTGGTAGGAATGCTGCGCCCGGCGGAAAGCCTTCTGGAAAAGAGCCGTTCATGGATGGAGGGAAAGGGAATGCTCCTTCGCTCGCATTCCCGGGTAGGAATGGGAACGGAGGAATTGGCAGCGACGCTCCCCCGGCAGAAGTGTTTCCCGGATTTTCACCCGGGGCGTAGGGCGGACCTGGTGCAAAGGGGAATGGCGTAGGATATAGAGGGCTTTCGCCTTCTCGCGTAGCGTAGGGAGGGAATTGGGGCGCAGGGACACTGCCGTTAGGAGTGAGGAAGACGAGCGGTCCGTCGTCTGAGAGTCGTACTGGAAAGGGCGGTGGCACTTTTGGTTTCTGCGGTAGCTTTACTTGCCTTCTGGGCGCCTCGTAATCGTCGATCGGGGGCCATGGTCTGCGAGCGGTCTCTTTCGTTCGCTCCGGGAAGGAACCACCTTTCAACACTAATAGATGGTCCTCCGCTAGCCAAATTTCGTCTTTCTTCAGACCTCCTAATGTCTGTATATTATCCTTATCTCTAGTTTCTGCGTTTAGCTCGTAACTCACTATTCCCGGCCGCTTAGGTGTTTTAGAGAAAATTTCATTCTGAATGAGACCATATTTCCCTTCGGCCACCTGATCGGAGAGCGTCTTTTTGTCCTCGTCCACCTCTTTGGGTTTGACCGCCTCTTTGCCTTCGCCAGCGCTGGACATGAGCATGCCATCGTCCCA
Organism: Cydia amplana; assembly: GCF_948474715.1. Lineage (NCBI taxonomy): Eukaryota > Metazoa > Arthropoda > Insecta > Lepidoptera > Tortricidae > Cydia > Cydia amplana. The sequence goes on from NC_086083.1 coordinate 12,370,156, forward strand.
TATGCCCTGGTTCCATCCTACGGTGCTGCCCGACTGGTCCGGCACGACCACGCCTATAAACTTGCCGGTTTCGCTCTTGGCGTCGTACGCTATCGAGTTCTTGGGGTTGCCGTAGTCTTTATCGGGTTTGATCTTGATATGTCCGCCGATGAGTCGCTTGATGGTTCGCTGCGACTCAGCGGGGTCGGCGTCGGGCGGAGGGCCGAGGCTGCGCTGATCGCGCACGAACGAGTCGGGCGGCAGCACGTAGGTCGGCACGAGCACGCTAGCGCGCGCCTCGCACGCCCATGCCAGCGCTAGCACGAGCGCTATCGCCGCCCCTCTCACCATCTGAAAGTTTAGAAAACATCACCTTTTAGTTATACAAGTCACACTACGAGTATTACGTACGTCTAACCAAACACAGGTGTTCTAAAACTATGTACTCGTATTAACTCATCTAAGTAAGCAAATTGTTATTTAAATACGTTCCGTAGTATTCGCTCATGAGCGCGCGAAGTGAAAGGACTCGGAGACAAAGGCGGCGGCCACTGATTTGGGCACTGCCGCGCCGCGCGCCGCTGCTCGCCTTTTATCAAGTTTTACTGACCACCTCCGACCCGCCTGGCATTGAGAATCAAGCGTTTAATTGGAAATTGAATGGCCAGTAATAACCACGAGACAGGAAGGCCGGCCTTAATACGAAAACTGCGAGTGTCATGCTGTTCTGTTCGGCTTTGACTCCGTGTTCCATTTTTGTTTCAATCAATCGCGCCTCATTGTTTTAGATCGCTCATTCTTCTTTAGCCTCGACGAGAGAAATGCTCATTAGCCGCAATCGCTAACGACATGAAATCTACGCGAGTTTTGAAACAATGATCGGATAATTTTTCAATATCGAACGGCACGAGCTTGTAATGCAATTTTATGGTTGAAGTCACGATTGTGCATTAGCCGAGTTGTGTGCAAAATCGCGTCTCTTTAGATGATTGCGGCGTGGGCGACATGTGACACGGGGCCGAAATGCGCGAAATGGTTAAACGACATTATATTGCGAAACCGGCGCGTTTGTTGCAGCGAAAGCGCTCGGAGCCTGTTTCGAGTGGTTTAATGCTGGAGCTAGATTTAGAGCAGTTAGGGCAGTGAAGGTTGAGTCGCCGGTGTCCGGTGGGCGTTACAGGGCGCCGTGAAAGGCACGGTCGCCTAGCCGCGATAAGAACACGAACGCTCGGCGGAAAGTGTAGCGGCCCATTAAACAGAAATAGGCGGCCGCGCGTGCCCTGCCGCGCCTTGCAAAACTGCGCTATCGATGTTTTTAATTGGTTCGATTCTGCTCCAGATTGATACTAATGATATTACCCCAATAGGTTACTCTGACCTTTTAACTACAAGTTAGATACTAGACGAATTTTGGAGGGAAATGCTTTGGACGTAAATCACGGCAACCTTGATTTGTTTAATAATCGCATTGTCGCGGTTGAGCAACGCTTGCGTAACGCCCACCGGTTGTTTGCTTTCCGAACCCAATAACTAACATTTTACTAAACTATACTATATACATAATATCAGCGAAAACAGTGGAGTTCAATTTGCAATATTAACGTATTCCAAAGTAAATGAGTAAAGTTCAAAGTAAACATCGAATAGGCACCTGACATTTGCCGAATCATCCTATAAGTGCATCCTTTCGTTTATATCTCGTTAGCCTTCATAAGAATTGTCGCGATTGTCACTACCGAACTAAAGGTTTTATATTATTATTAAAAGGCTGTCGTAATGCGACATGAGCGATGGAAACTAAGACAAGCGTGCGGCCTTGGCGAGACAAGGTGCCCGATTTTTTTGCGGTCAGTACAAAACGTGCAGTGATTAAACAAAACCAACGGCCTGGGGTTTTATTCCAATCGACTACGAGCTCAGGCGAATAGAACGTTGCTACAAACCAGTGTAAGATAGCTTCACGATAACGTATAGTTACCATGAATCTCGAGATCACCGATTTACTGGTTGTAGTTTCTTAGCCAGCAATGGGAATGCATCAATGCACGGCCTGGGAGTGTCGCAGCCGCTTTCAACAATGCCCAGCATTGTGGTTGTTGTGAACACGCCCTAACCACCGATCAGCACACAAAGCCATTGTTTTTCCACCGATTCTAATGCTGTGAGCTTTCTTTACGTTCTCTTTTCACCGAGCGTTGGGAAACGGCCGGGTGATGCATTGTTGACGATTTGTATTCAGCTCGGATCGCCGACTTTCCATCGGCCTTTGTGTGTGCTCGCGTCCACACCAGGATGTGTTTCGTCACACGCATTTTTCAACCTGCTCCTTTCTCGCGTCGTGTTTAGTTACTATTACCGTAATTACCGTACGGACGTCTCTGGCCGGCATAATTGCATACATAGATCTCCTTGAGCTTACAGAACGACGGAAACCTACGCGTATTTATTACAGCTTACACTAAGTACCGACTGTTTGCAACCTGTGGCTCTAGCATATTATTAGTTTGATAACTTGTCAGTCAGACTTGTTCTGGACACGCGTTAATATTGCACAATAATAATTAATCGATCGTATCAATCGATATTATTAAAAGTACACGTGGCGATCTGGTTTTGTCACTTTCGAAACTGTAACAAATTGTTGACTGTGGCATTGGTGGCCCCGAGCGGCACAATTATGCACTTTGTCCTTATAAGGTAGTGTGTGTGCGTTCGTAACAATGTGGTCATTAGGGTCGGAATGTCCACCTTGAGTGGTCTTCGATCATTGAATCAGAAATAGGGTTATAATAATCTAGGTTTTTGTATCCTAGCTGCATAACATACAGCATTACTTAAAACATATTATGCTCTAAAAAACAGTTTTAAACAAACTAGTTTCGTCTAGCAAACTGTTGAATATTGTTAAAACCACGATACTGACATTACTGACCAGAACTAGAAAAGTAGATTTGTTCATTCATAGATAAACTCGGTATTTTTGAAAAGAAAAATGTTATCTTTAATCTAACTACTAACTTTAAGCTGGGTACTTTATTACATATATCTCATAGTAAAAATCATTCAGCATCAGAAAAAAATCATTTTTCCTCATCAAAATAATTTCAATTTTTAACTATAAAATTATACGGCAGTATTAATACGCGTTAACAAGTTGCGACGCCTCACGTAATTGAGTCGGTAAATGTTTCGGGTGAGCGCAGCCGGCCAGCCGTTTAGGATGCGCACGCGTCACGTCGTTAGCGTGGACCGATTAGGGTTGCTAGCATCAAACTTTTTTTTATTACGTTGCATATAGACAATTTTGTACGGTCAACTACTTGTATCGCTTGTTGTTGTTGTCGCTTTTATATTTATACAATCAATACGAAAACCATTACATATAACTTTTACTGTGGTCATGATCAAGGTACGTGGAAGCTTAGAAATCAAATTGGTTTAATGTCCATGGCCAAGGGTTTCATTATAATTGTGTTTAGCCTCTGTTTGTGTTTAATTTTCCGATTTTGTTAAATGGACTTTATGTTATTTGTTAGATGATTTTCACAAAAGCAAATTTTCATAGTAGCGAATTTTCACATTATGTTGCAGTTTGCCAAATCAAGCGACTTTATAAATGTTATGCGTGAGTAGATAGGTATATAGCTAAAAATCGTACCCATTTCACTAACGAAATTGGCATGGATCTAGAAATACGTCGGTTATGTAAACTCTTCGTTGCCTTATAAAGTAAAGTAAAGTAAAGTATTTATTAATTGTAAACTGTGTACATAAGATGTCATAAACATGAGATATCGAATCAACAGTTGCCCATTTCGAATAATCGTTATAATTAAAACTCATCTGTAAATTACTCAACCGTAACAAAACTGTCTGAAACGCCTATCCATTTTTTAACTGTACAGTACATCCAATCTAAATTTTTCTAATCCCAACAAAAAGCGAAGAGTAAATGAAATTACTACATAATTTTGCGTAACGCAGCCAACCCTAATCGAGCGCGTGCCGTCTGATTGATCTACGGCCTCATTATCTGCTGTTAAGTTTAAAAGGTCGCAAATACATCGCGCTTTATATTATAAACGTGACTTTTGTAACTCACATGGTAGCTGTAGGTACCTATGCTCAAAACTATCGCAAAATTGTTGCATACAGAAGGTACGTTTTAGTCTGATTTAGTTGCGATGATGGTAGCAATAAACGTTTAGAGACGTTCTGTAAACATAGTTTACGGTCTGCAATTTAACGGCTCTAAATCTAAACCAGATTTGATTCGAATCGTATTGTCAATGTATCGTGCACAACACATTTGGTTTAGCTTTAACCCAAGTTAGTTTGCAATCAGAGCAATCGTATATACGTCGAGTTATTGTTTAACATATAGCCAGCTTTTTTCAATTTGAGTATTGACCCGCAAATTAAAAGCTGGTTAAAAGTAAGGCCTATGTCACCGCGGCAATCTAACGTGGCCACCCTTCCTTTTAGCTTCTCGGCTTAATAATAATTGACCGAAGCGTCAAAAACAAAATGGAAAAGCAAATTCTAAATTACAATATGACTACAACTAGAAATCGGTGTCAATTGGCACGATCACACTGGATGCGTCTGCAAACAGGTTCCTTCGCCTTGACCGCCGATCCCTGACACTATTTGCATCTACTATATGGAACAATAGAATCTTAACGTAATTAAAGATACTGAAGACGACATTTGCGCATCCACGATGCTCACATTCAAAGGGATACAACCTTTGTCGATGTACTGACATTCTGCGATATATCATTGCGCTAGATATATTGCTTTAAGGTCATAGAACAATATAAAAATGTGTATAGGAGAATTTTCTTTGATCTCAGAATTAATCGACTGGATGATAACAATAAGCGAGATCAATGCCTATTTTAGCACTAATTAAGTATTGAGACTGGATTTGAAATGTTTTGGTTAAACTCTCGCTTGCGTTAATATGAAAGCAAATGTTTAAGAAGCCATTAAATTCAATTAAAATCTGATCGAGTTGTTGGCAGCTGAACTTTGTCTGTTTCCACCGGGTTATGTTTTTTTGTCTTTTTGATGCATGCTTTCTAGGTATTCCTTTTATTACCTCGAATCTTCTCAATTGCTAAATGGAATTTAATGATTGTTATATCGATTCGTCAGAACCTGTATAGATGGTTAATGTAATCCTGTCATATTTATGTATTCTCCACTGTTTTAAACTTTAAGTCTATATAAAAACCTTATCGGTTTAAGGAAATATTATAATGATGATAAAAAAATATTTGCACAGTATATGGAAAATCACTACTTGCGTTCATTTATCTCTTCTATAGGTTTGTGCTTATTATCTCAAACTACAGGTTTTAGATAATGCAACAAAACTTAAGTATTTGTAATTTCATAGTTTATCATCACTGAATAAATTCGCCACGCCTGGTTAAGGTCCCCTAGACGTCGACCTCGCATTTTAATTCACCTTAATGTGGGAATTCCTTTATAATGTCTTAAACAACGTCTGAATCAGATTATGTTAGCTTTTAATAAAACGCTAAGGCTGCGCCTTTGTCCAAATTCACAATATTGGGATTGGGATCGAACGTAGGCGTTTACGATAATTAGTCTTAAATGTTAAGAGTCATTAGTGTATAATTATTGAAATCTTTTTTAGCGTCTGGTTTTACCTAAATAGATTTTATTGGTTTATAAATACTGAGTTTAGGTACACGTCGCGTGTATTTAAAATTGCTATTTTGTGCATGATCGCACCTACGCCTTAAATTCTGTTTCGTTTTTCTCAAGGATTGTATGAGATATCAGATCTAAGAAAAACCTATGTCGTTGTTGTTTTATATTTTGCTTTGGTATTCAAGTAATGTGCCATACAGTTTCTTACAATGACTAGGTACATAAATACATGTAAGATTCGCAATGACAATAATCTTTGTTATTTTCATTTAATGGTATGAGATCACCTTGTAAAATCGATCTAATTCACAGAGTCGTGACTAGGTACGGCGCGCACGCGCCAATAGCAGTGAGATATTTCAAACTATTTTTCTATGGTATCTGTCATGTGGCCCATTGTTAGCAGATTTATGATTTATAATGATACTAAACTCCAAGGTAACGTGCACATTGTGCAAGTCTTTCTACAGTAATGGATATACAACAATTTTCAAATGTTATTGTGCTAGAAAATGTATTCGTTATGAACATACTTTATGCAGGTTCATGCTTTATGTAGGGTTGTTTGTCTGTCTATCCGTCTCTACAGTCGCATGGCATTGTATGTGTATGATTGTCAGTGTCACTTTCAAAGTAAAGTACAATTAATCTCCATGCACAGCATTCTTCATCGTTGTTGTACTTGGTGTAACTTGGCAAGGTCTCAGTCTCATACACGTTGTATGTCGTTTTGACCTCCGATTGAAAACTATTAAGAAGGCTTGCAGAAATGTGAATATATGGTGTGTATTATTTGCGAATATCACAGCACAGTACAAAATATATAGAGCTGCGACCTCGCTATGACTTCGCATACAAAAATTATGAGAAACGCAGTTTTGTATAAAAAACATGTCATTTTGAGATGACTTTTAGGTCTATTGCATATTTTACATAAGAATTTATGCTCGTTTTTTTCCTCTATTTATTCAAATGCATACGTTGAATGGAATCTCACCCTTGAGTTTTTAAGAAAAGAACCTTCACACCAATTAAATTGGTAAACTTCCGTGTGCTAGCTACTTGTTAACTTCGTCTTACAAATATGTCGTGCGTCCATTATTTAATCTATCACTATGTCTCACTGATCTTGATAGCGATAACATGTTTTCATTTGCCGGTTAATTAAACAAATCTATCTTAGTATCGTGTCCCAATTTTAAAATTTATATATCTATTTACACACGTTTTATTTGGCTTGCTCTTCCCACTAAGCTGCTTTCTTAGCATTGTTTCGTAATTCCGCAAAGTGGTCGCATCCAGCTTTATTGTACGTAATCTGCCGTGTAATGCGCTCCCATGTCATACGTTCGTAATTGCTGTTACAGCATCCTCAAATTCTACATCTCCGTTCCGGCCCCATCCAGTACGTGGCTTGTTAACTTATGAACTTCCTTATCGACGACAATTTCATCAAATTAACCATTACTGTCTTTAACATGCATCTTTTATTGTTGCAGGTAAGCCATCTATCATCTCACTGTTATTAGTGGGCAACGATTCAGATCGGAAGGTATATAAGATCAACACCGCTTTGTGATATACCAGTATGAGGTAAACATCAATTAGCTGATACATAGATAATGTTAGCCATTAGTTAGTTCTGTATTGTTTAATATGAGCCTCTTTTGCAAGAGTTTCAAAATTTTCCGCCACTATGCTTTGCCTTTTGGTGTTTTTCGGAGCGTGGCGCATAATAGGCAACCTTAGATTGCGCGCGAGTCCTTCGCTAGGTGCGCGTGAAAAGCTGCATATTTTATTATCTGCTGCATTTTGTAACATTATTTTCAAGCAACGGCAATTTGGATAGCTATCAGATTATCGTTTACGGTAATTATTTCCAAGGTAAACTTTATATTTCTTGCGAGGTACGTGCGGAACTAGCGACATTATTTGCTGACAAACAACGCTGTAGTTATAATAACAGTAATGAGTTATGGTTGCGGTTATTTCGTCTCGTTAGCTCGCTGATGACGAAGCGCGACTAACACAACTATTGTCTCAGTCTCTTGCTACATACGCGGTTACAAAAATCATTGTCTTTTTAGTTTGTTTTTGCTATCTCGGTTTTCCCTGATCGTGGTTTTTGTTGCACTTATTCAGCCGGATCTTTACTTGTACCCCTTGACGTCAAACGCGATCTCAACCCATTATAAATGAGTATTTAATCGTTATTTGCGTATGCTAATATATAATTCACGTTCGGAACGGCACGCGTTTCGTCTCATTTATCGTTTAGCAACGTCTGGGTTACTAAAGCGCACATTGTCGAACCTCGTGTGAAATAGACCGAGGACGCCAGTCTTGTCCACTCAGTCACACACGAAATCTGATACTGCACATGTTGTCTGTTATTGTTATTACTTATTACCATTTTGTTTATCCAACTTTTTTATACCTAAATCTAATGTATCTAATCTAATCTATACATTAGATTTAGGTATAAAAAAGTTGGATACAGTTACAGTCTGTTTTACGTATCAGTAGAGGTAGAAAAGCAATTGGAAAAAAATTTACCTACTGCTACAGAATAAATAATAGTACTAAGTACAGAAGACTCACTCTCTAACAAAACGCGTCTGTTACGATCAGCACAGATCTGGCCGCTAGGTGGCGACAGCGCCACGCGCGGCTTATGGCTTTCCCCAAAATTGGGGCCGAACGGATGTACTTTTAGCTACCTGTAGCAAAGCGACGAAATCGCGGAGTAAGACACTCCTGCTACTGCCAAGCATGGCCGATTTATTTATAAATCGATTGGTTACATATTGCAATTTATAAATGTCTGGTATTTACTTGCTTAGTAAAATTTACAGTCTTATTACATTGTTATTGTATACAGTCTACCCGTTTCGAATTCAAGGCAAGACTTGCTATGGCAGATGACATTGCAATCAGGTAAGAACCAAGAAGGTGACCTAGCTAAGTAGAATATCGATGTGTCATCGCCATTTCTGATATAATACCATAACGGTTCACGTTTGTGCTAACAGTCTTATGTATGCGAAATCTTATTTTAAATGTGTGCGTTTCTACATAAATGTAAATATCTCTTTTACTTTCTATGCATTAAAACAGCTAAAGTGCAATTTAAAACACATATTTGCAGCTATCAGATTTACAATCACAACTAACCGGCTATATTTGCTTTATCGCGATTACGATCTCGGCTGTTATGGTTTTTAACCGAATCCATCTGGTTTTTACTCACGGATACAATAAACAAATCTTTGTATCCGCGTTTTAATTGATATTTGTGTTATTTTCACACGATTTGCCTAAACGTTCAAATGATGAGGGTTTACTATTGTTATTGTTTACTTCCTCAACTTTAATATTACGTTTGTTTTGCTTTTGTAAATAAGCTACTAGCTCTCTCATCTCTTAAGATTACATCATCGTGTATGGCTTTGGTACATTTATTTTAATACTGAACGCGATCGGAAGTCACCAATTTACTCTCTAATGCTTGATAGCATGATCATTATTCATCTTCAACCCATATGGCGAGCAATCAAAATGTTCGTATCAACTTTCTTCAATTAAAAAAAAACAAATCGATTGGTAATTATAAACGGAACCTGCTCCAGATTTGAACGCTCTAATTATCGATTATGTATTGATGTACCTTTAACGATTTAACTATTAACGGTTATGTACGAGACATAAGAGTTAATCAAGTTACACGTATTGAACTAATCAAGCTTAAATAGTCACGTAATTCGTATCGATAGTTCGATGCAAATGTACCATTAGTATCGCATACACGTTTGCACGCGGTACCGTTACGATTTTATGTCTTAGTTTACTACAGAATTCTTAATTCCTATCGGTAATCGAAAGAACAGTTCGAATTCAAAATGAGAATAAACCTGATTTGAAAATAAATTGTAAAATCCTAGCTACCGTGGAATTCCATTGTCTTAACAACAGTATGGTGCAATATGGAATGCACACTCATGTGCTATTAAGGCACTATATCCTAGACAAAACTCATTATATCTAATAAAGTCATCTGGCCCATGTTAGGTGGTCTACGCTGATTGCTTTGAATGAGTTGTTACGATGTTACTGATGCTTCACATTAACACACGCATATCCATTCATAAAGTCCTACGCTTGATTTGCTATCGTTAGAATTGTTTTGAAGCGATGTGCAACGTGTGGGCGAACATTTTGACATTGTAGGCGTTTCGGGTCATGTCTTTACTTATTGTTATATATTTACGAAACTGTTTATTATTCGTTCTTATTTGCATTATCATCCAATTATCGGAATTAATATAAAGGGTTTAGTCATGTTTGGTCAAATAATTTTATAGGTAACCGAGTCTAAGACTCGATTCGTTGAAACGCGCATTTGTTTGCATTTTCCCACAGGTGTTTCTTTATACGAGCACGTCATTGAGTTTTATGTCGAAGGCTGAGCTCTGTGAAACTTTAAGTTTAATATTTCTGTCGCGATACCGAACCTTATTGTTGTGGCGTTCATTGTTGCCGGCGTCGTGAGATCTGGGTCGGGGCCCTACTGCAGAATTGTCACTATAAAACCATACTAAAACTCATAAAACAACAGTAAACTTGCGCTTACATTTCTGATAACGGTTGAGGCTGCGGCTATGGTCAACACTTCTTGATATTCAATCGCACATAACACGGATGCTAAAGTCACTTCACTTGAGTTTTTTTTAATCACTGGTCAGTCACTGGCACATGTCGGGAACTGTCTCGGAGGTCGGTCGGTGCTCGAATGCTGGCTCCCGGGTTCCGTGGTGGGGTGGCACGTGTGGTCGTCTAGTCTCGCGGCGCATGAGTGGCGAGGTGGTAGGGGGCGCTCAGAGTAAATACTCCGGCCGTAGCGCGTGCGCCGCTCACGCACACACTGACGGTTGTCACCCACACGTGTATAACAATGACGTGTTTAACATCTAATGATAAGTGATTCCAAATCGATGGGGGAGCCCTATCGTCCTCGTGTTTAGACGGATGTCGCCGGTACGCTATTGTTCATAAGATGATGTAACGTGTTTATGCTATGGATCTTGGATTAATTACATCCTACTATATAATTTACTATTGCCCTTCTATGGTCTGTTGATTTGAAATGATTCACTTATAACTAAGCTTCAATATCTAGAACTGATTAATAATTAATGTGCTGACTGTATTATCGACCATTTGTGTGGGTGGCTCTACATTCGCCCTTATGTTATAATTTATTAACACACGTCAAAGACTAAAATAACTATTTTATACTATTGGTTTCGTTCATCGTAAAAGTGTACTTAAGATACAGATAAAAATAATTCGATCTTCCAAAATCTTAATTACGGGAAAATGTTTGTGTTTATCTAAATATTTTTCAACTGCCTTCAATAATTTATGCATATGTTATGCATTAGCTATGTTATTTATGTATTCACGTTTATTTATTTAATTTTCTGCTTTCGTGAGGATACCTATTATGAATCTTAATTTTTTCGCATTACCTACGTTGGTGGCAAGACGGCCGCGGTATCTGAAACTACTCAACGATCCATCGTTCCTTTAGGTCAGTGTTTTTCAAACTTTATGGTGTCACGGCCCTTTATGACCACTAAAATTTTTTCGCGACCCCCAAACCCCGTTTCTACGTTTTTCTATCTAGTACCTATAACAAATTTGGAACCACTGACCAGTGTTTGGAACGCACCTTTCTATCATTCACTCAGTTACATATGCGTTTTGGCTGAATATCCCCATCTAGCAAAAAAGGCCCTTAAAGTTTTGATCCCATTTGTTACTTCATATTTATGCGAGCTGACGTTTTCATCAATGGTTGATATCAAAACCAAAAAGCGGCCAAGTGCGAGTCGGACTCGCCCATGAAGGGTTCCGTATTTAGGCGATTTATGACGTATTAAAAAAAAACTACTTACTAGATCTCGTTCAAACCAATTTTCGGTGGAAGTTTACATGGTAATGTACATCGTATATTTTTTTTAGTTTTATCATTCTCTTATTTTAGAAGTTCCGGGGGGGGGGGGGACACATTTTACCACTTTGAAAGTGTCTCTCGCGCAAACTATTCAGTTTAGAAAAAAATGATATTAGAAACCTCAATATCATTTTTGAAGACCTATCCATAGATACCCCACACGTATGGGTTTGATGAAAAAAATTTTTCGAGTTTCAGTTCGTAAAATTATTGTTTTTTTTTCTATTTTTGTGTGAAAATCTTAATACTAAGATATAGATAATAAGAATACATCTACTTACCAAGTTTCAACAGTATAGTTCTTATAGTTTCGGAGAAAAGTGGCTGTGACATTCGGACGGACAGACAGACGGACAGACAGACAGACAGACATGGCGAATCTATAAGGGTTCCGTTTTTTGCCATTTGGCTACGGAACCCTAAAAAGGAATAAATATATTGAATTTGGAAAATGATTTAGTCGTCTGCGTGTCGCGGCAGGAACCGCGGTTTGACAAATTAAGAGTCAGAATGAAACAAGCTCATTCTTCACACTGAATACAGTTAAACCTTTACTTTTAAAATACAGTTTACCTATCTAATAATGATTTGTTTTATTAATATGTACATTAACGGCCTTTAAACTTTAAATTTAAATTTTAAAGGATTGGATTATTTTTAAGTTTAAAAAATGAAATTGCTTTCCATACGCCACTTCCACCTGCATCACAATCAACGCTTCACTCCAATAAGCAATTAAACAGCGTATAACAGGTTATGTAACGACTGTAACGTGTCATCGACACCGCGTCCTCGTAAGGTCGCCCGGACCCCCAATTTGCATAATTGACTGTGTACAGAAACATTTTACAGTTGTTTTTTACGGGTCCCGGATCTTGGGAGTGCATTCCGGTGTGTAGAGTAGCCGATATCTAGAGAAGTCAGGTTTTCAATTTTGAGAATACGTAGCTGGTTTTCGTGTACTTTTGGATGTTGTTTTGGATCAATTATATTAGCATCCATCAGGGTTCCACTGCTGAATATGACCTTTTATTTTTTTAATTTGACCTATTTTTAGTATTTATTGGAATCAGGCACGTTTCGGTCACGGAATGTGACTAAATAATCCGACAACTTTTATAAGAACTCTCGAAGGCATAGAAAGGTTAACTCAGACTCCGGGAATCATTTTGTTAAATTAATTTGTAAATGTTAAATGCATTTGTCCCCCGTCCCACGTCATCACCGTCATACATGAGGCGGGGAGAAATAATAAACTTATTCCCATCTATGCCCGGCGGGGATAAATGGGAATACACCAAATTAATATTAATAATTAATATCGGTTTTTAGAAAACTGTTTTGACCTTTATAATTTGTTATTTAATACAAAGATTACGTATTTCTAGCGTCTTCTTGACACCCACTTAGCAAAACGTACTCATAAATATGATAAGCATTTCCTTTTATTTACTAAACGATCTAGCACTTTTGTTGACCTTTAGAAATATATAAAAAAAAAACTAGGAGACGTCATTATTGGCGCCACACGTATTTTCCGCGGTAATATTTTACATTTATCTTCCAATCGTGTTTTGGGTGGCGACGGTGTGGCGGCTCATTGGACATTCCATAACTTTAATATTTACCACCTTTGGCGCGAAGGCACCGTTTTGTTATCATACTTTAAAAACACTTAAAGTAAGGAGGCTTTTATAGGGGGAAATAAATATTATAATTAATGTATCAGATCTCAAACTATGTAGATTTTTTGTAGGTAAATAATTAGTAAACACGAATATAAAAAAATATTTCATCATGAAACAAGTAAGTACTAATTAGGTACGTAGTTGTGAAAAAAATATTTTAGTAAGACGTACCTATCGCTTCTATTATGTATTCCGACAACGGTTCGAATACGATTGCAAAGTTGGATCATTGTTCTTCAATGACAAGTGCTTTTAATTTCGTACGCATATTAAATTAATAATTATATTTAAAATTTAAACTTTTCGTACTTCAACGCTATAAAGTCTCGACGTATCACATAGTCTCAAACTTTACGTGTGTGTTTTTCTCAATGCCCTATGGCCCTAAGTTAACTCATTTGTTCTGAATGCGGACGGGATTCTTGCTTCACGAGGAATGCGATGACAGTTGAACGTCGATCGATCATGACGTTATCGAAAAATTATTTTATTTGCACAGCGACCGTATGACGGTAATCGTTCATTTGATTTGACCAAATGCAGATTCTCTGATGCTGTGAGGTTTTCCATGTTTGTTATGTTCATGCCTGATGTTTTATTTAGTGGATTTTGATATATTTGTGAAAGTATACCTACCTACGCTACTTACAGCAAAACGGCGTATAGAAAAATCGGCGTTTAAGTTGTAATAATAGTTGTATTTGTATTTTTTAATTTCTAACATACTTTGCCAGGTAACTGTAGATAGGTCTTCCTGAACAACTTTTACAATAGGATTAACCTCTAAATAGCGAAGAAAAATTTAAAGGTTGGATTGCCTGTGTAATAATACATTAGTCCTTAATAATTACTTTGCCGGACAAAGCTCCTTCCTACACTTTTCCAAGATTAAATTTTATACAAATGAGTAATCTTTAACCGTTATTTCTCAGCTGAAGGTAAAAATGCACGGTGTAAAAGCAATTCTCTGTAACACCACAATTTCCGATATGGCGCCTCGCGGTCACTTAAATTATGTAATCGAATATTCATGTCGATAGGTGCAACGCCTTCTCCACTTCCGCTCTAGGTACAGCCTCGATGTTATCGATAGAATCGATTTCACATTGTCTGTGCCATTTCTCATTATTGACCTGACTAGACTCTTTTTTCAAATCTTTATCCGTAGCTTCCGCTGTTTGGTAATCGTTGCTCTTTTAATTGTTACGTCAGTTAGTTAAAATAACAGGTGTGTTTTTTTCTATAATAATGCTTGCTAATCAATTCTCATCTGAATTCGCGACAGCGGTTAAATATTCCGTGACGCGGGCAAGGATGCTCTATTAATTCTCAAACGGATTCGTTGTTGTTATGCTTATCATGTAAATAAGTTTATTTTGCCCGTCCGAGGTGTGTGGAATTCTTTTCATATGACGATATTTATATTTGACGTACAAACTATAACTGGTTCGATAAATTACCAAGAGGCAAGTCGTAATAGATTGAAAATTAAAATTCTCTATCATCTAGAACGTTTATATTCGACCTATCATTCATACCTACTCGTAACATTTTTGTCATAGTTTATATCTGTATATTCTGTATTCATAAAATTTATATGCTTTGCGCTTATATACCTATGCTAGCTTCTGCCAGCGACCTCATATCCGTAGGAAGATAATGATGATTGATAACAACTAGGCCTCTAATTATCTTCCAACCAAATTTTATCTTAATAGGTTCAGCGGTTTAAGCGTGAAGATGTGGCAGACAGACACACAGGATACACATACAGTTATTTTCGCATTTATAATATTAGTAGGGTTATATATATTCCTGTTTTCAGAAAAATATATTTTTGATTGGTATCAGAGTATTCAGATCAAGGTTTCAACAAAATGCAAGCTTCCGTGGTTATATAGTTTAATGAATTCGTTTGCGCTACTATCAATATTGCGCTATTTGTTTAATATCAATACGTCATTTCGCTCAGAATAGCTTTCCTTCACCCACATCTGCCATTTGACATTCACGAGTTCAGAATAGTTTTATAAGCGTCCGAATCGTCATCTTCAGTTTTCTTAGTATTTGTCCCGACGTCTGCCAAGCCCTTTATGAATCAATTCTGTAGTTCTAGTATTACAGATTTTCTGCTAATTCTTATTTTGAGACTCGCCGTTGTGTATACGTAATTCAAGTCTTTGGATTACATTTTCTTTGAATTGTTTTGAGCGGAAGAGTTACGTTTAGTCTTTTAATTTTCAAGAATTGGTAAATATATGACTTAGGTAAATTTTAGTATAAAGACATCGTACGCTAGGGTACGAAAAGATCCTAAATTTCTTTTGACTGGATAAGTAATAAGTGTTCCGTGAACAAAGTTTTGTACGGAACACTAATAATTAGCCAGCCACCTACACCATTGTAGTGATTAGATATAAATGATGTTTCCGATGTCCGTTATATCACACTACATAATTCACGTAGTTGAAATTGTGTGAACTTACTTATAAACATATCCATATTTACATTTACATGCTTTACACAACTAACGCATACCTTTTTTTGTTGCAGGTCAGTGAACAACTCCTTTTCTTTATTAAGGTACGTCCATACAATCTAAAATTTAATTGAATAATTGAATCTCATCCTAGAGGCTAATTAAGACTGCATGTTCACACTATGATACATTTAATTCAATTGTTATGTTCTTCTGAACCTTTTCCCATGCGGTGTTGCAATTCGGTACCTCGCCCTGGTTTTTGCGCGATTTTAGCGGTCGTTAGCACCCTCGGAGCACTTAGTACGGGCGGCGATGAGTAACTTTTTAATTGTCTTATGAAATTATGCTACATATCACTATTGGAACATAGTACATACCAATTGTTTGGCTGCTAATTGGAATGTAGCTTTTGTTGTTGGAATTTGATAAAATACGGTCCAAGTTGCGGCATTAGAGAACAATATTTATTTTACTTTAGTAATACAATTGAAAAATTTCCAGGAAGTTCGTGTCTAATATTGTTTGACAAGTCGAGGTCAGACTCGTTTACCTATTATAGTTTAAATGTCAACTGTCTTAACGTTTCATTCACATTTGTTCAATGCGGTGAGACTTGTTCGTAAGAAGCAAAATGTAGCTATGAATGTTAATCAATTCAGAATAATATAGTTATATGACATATTATTCACTATCCGACTCAAAAAAGAGAGAGTCGTCTCTGAGTTCTCTCATCATATCAGCCGAAAGACGTCCAAACTGGTCACAGGCCTCCCCGAGGGATCTTCACAACGACCGGTCGTGCGCTACCCTCATCCATCAGCTCCTTGCGATCTTAACCAGATCGTCGGACCATATTATTGTGGGTTTGGGTCTTGATGTGTTTTTCGGTCGGTTTTCTCTGCCATCGTTAAAGATAAGCAACTTATCGCTCAAACTGATGCCATACCTCACTTATGCAAGTCCAATTATCATACTCCCAAAGAAACCCTTACGGACGAGTGAGCGACCTTTAGGTCAGAGGACCTACATTTCGAAATTAACACACTTGCGAAACGCATTTTTGATAAGTCGACCATTTTGAAAACTGACTTCTTTTGGTTTATTGCTTAACAGTAAGTGATGTTAATTCCTTATGTCAGCATACCTACCTTTACGAGTCTTACGACCTTTGTAAAGAGGGTACTGTTATGAATATTGTAATGCGTTCCATTGAATTTTTTTTTTCTTTCTTCCTGTGTATGTACTGTATAACTGTGTACCTATGCTGAAATAAATCATATTCTATTCTATTCTATTCTATTCTAATATTGTAGTTATTCATAAAAGGTTTGTATTGTTTAAAGTACAAAGTTGTTTAAAAATGTATAATTCAAATATGGATTATACTCGTACTGCCCCACAAATCCAACTTCTTATTCCTTATCGAAAATTGACCTATAAAGTGTCATTCAATAGAACTTTGCTAACTATGTAAACAAACCGCCATACTAAAATTGACACTGAATGTCAAATTACTAGTAACTTTTTCTACTCCAGCACTTAAATGTGTCAATTAAATGACTGACAGTGATATCTAAAGCAATGTCATTTGAATGATTTGTCTATAGGCTCATAAGATGACTGCTAGCAGTCATCTTATGAGTATAATACAACTGCTTTATTTTTTTTAAAGATACAAGTTCCGATCATCTTGATTGAAAGAGGTATGTTTTCATTTACAATAATAACTTTTTTTTTTAAATAATAACTCAATTTTTTTTAAATAATAACTCTTTTTTTTAATAATAACTCTTTTTTTTTTTTTTTTTTGCTGCAGCTGTCATAGAAAAAGTAATGTATGCAACAGCTCATAATTGGTTCTTAAAATTCTCGGGTCTTTTTTTACAAAACTCGACTACGTCTCGTTTTGTAACTTCGACCCTTGAATTTTAAGAACCCTTATTATATCACTGTTGCATAAACTACTATTTGTTTACATAGCAAGTTCTATTGAATGACACTTTAGGTAATAATAACGCAGGGGTAAAATATGTCGTTTCGAAAAATATTTTATTTACCATATGATAACTACCGTATTTGATAAACGTCAACACGAACATTATTTTTAGTATTTATTATAATCATTTTAACGCAAAAGCATATTAAAATGAAATTTAACGAGTTTTTTATTGCCTATAAAACTGTTTTGTTTTTCTGTTCAGCTAATGAAGAAACCGAATAATGAAATCGGCAGCAATTTTTAGACTTATTTTTTAGTAAAATAAAATATATAATATTTTCCAAGGTCGACTTCATACATTAATAAATGTATTACCCGTGTATGTAGATTAAACTGGGTCATTCCTTCCCGGAATACTTAATAGATGCAAATAAAATATGTTCTGTATGATTAATTGACAACCGAGATAGTAAACAGCAATCAAAATACCCCATAATTTTTCACCTATCATTGTCCATACTTATTCATAACGGCGCAAATTCCAAGGTCGTCGCACTAAAGAGATTGCGGATTTGGCCCGCCGGCTCCAAACTATGCAAATCGGTATGAAAAATGCAAACTGCTGGATTTTACGCGGATACTCTTAAAGCGGATACTCCCAAAGCTTCCTGAGACTGCGTTGGTGTGGGTTCCACAAGGGTCCATATTAGGTAAGAACCTAATATGGAGCCTTGTGGCACGCCACACCAACTAAATGTAAGAGTAAGTACTCTTCTTACTCATAGTATTTAGAATGTTACTTATGACAAATTAAATGTTGATTTGATCCCCTGTGTTAGCTTGCTAGTTTGACGTAGAACTGTTTCCATTTCGGATAAATATTTGCTCACGATTCATCATCACGTAAATTTGACCATCTGCGGTTTTGCGTAGGTTTGGATAGAACCTTTACGTAAATAGGTAACTTTTACATAAATAGTATTTGACTACTTTTAGTTATTTGAAAGGAATGTCTGAATGTACATAACGTCATTACAATAATTCCTCAACAATTTTATACCTGACTGACTATATATGTTTAACAGACACATGTTTGATCCTTTGACCTTCCTTATCGCTTCACAGAACAATTGACTTTTTTGGATGCGCGGCTAATGGGTTTTGTCGCGACAAGCTCCTTGTATTATTCGGTTAGATTATCTGTCCTGACTCCTGACCGCAAGCTTTCTATAGGTATTTAATCTTCTTGATCAAGACCACGTTGCTATGGAGCAGTAAAGGAAAATTTAAATCTTTGGAATCACATTCTGTGTAAATGGTGATTGCTTTTTAATTTTGTGGTTCTACTTGCGCGAACGAAGTGGTCAAGCTCAATCATGGTCAATTTCACACGATGGAACTTTTGAGTTCTAGTAATGGTTTAAACGAGAGGGGAAAAGTAGCGGGTTCTGGAGTGGCATTCTTTATATGAGTATAAATAGGACAAAACAAAACAGAGTGGCATAAATTGAAGGATCTAATTAATCGCAATTGAAGGAAATCGTTTTCAATTGCAATTAATAAACGCTAAGATAAATAGATAAGATATTCGTACAATGACAAGTAATTCGAAAAATACGAGGTAGTTTTAAGTGGTTGATGTTGTGACAAACCTAGCTATTCGTTTGACTTTTTCCATTTTTTGATTAAACAACTATCTGTGCTCATCACACTAATAAATGCCCTTACCGGGATTCTATCCCAAGAATAATATGACATGTCTTCATTTTTCAAATACCTGAGCAGCCTACTATGACAAACAATGAAACCTTAGGCTCATGATAAGACAGGAGAGAGGCCATTATGCAACGGACGTATCCAGTTCCTGCGGACGCTAGAAAGTGGTCTGGGACCACATAAGTCGGCTGAAGGGAAAGGGATCGTGAGCAAAAACATCCGACGGAAAGAAACTGGGTATGTTTTTGATGAGGGGAGTGAACGGATAGACGGCGTTACTGTCATAACTGTTAGGGCTATGCTTTGTATCCTCATATTGCTGTAAAAAATGTAAACGTGCTCTATTCTCTTTAATTTAGCACGCATAAATGAATATATTATAACTATTGACTTTGAAGTTTTTAAGTCTGAAAAATGGCAATTGACTCTTTTAATTATATCTTTCGAAAATAAGCGGAAGATTGATCCAACAATCCCATGATCAGTGTTTCTCAGTCTCTGACCATTTCTCAGAAATTGTACATTCAATGCATTAATTGATTATCAGGAAAATCATCTCATATCATATATAACCTTATTGACCGAATAGATAACCGTCTGCATATCTTCGTATAACGTCAACTAGTCACGTTTTGTTGTCGTTAATTAGAATAATCAAAGGAGACGTGCTTTATATATCTGCCTCAGAATCAATAAGTCTGATATACATGATATTCCTTAATTCATACAATCTATTGGAGCCAAGGGACGTAGCTTTATCAACCCATATTATTAGAATATGATCACGTGTAGAGTTTCTAATATTAGATGGAATTTACATATATAAGCTGTTTTGAATGCCGCATAGGGCGCCTTGTGCTAAATTAATGCGCTAGATATGTCTGTCTGTCGTCGATATGGAAAATTTCGGGACTAATTATGTGTATGGGTAAAAGGCGATGTGCCTAACGCTAAATTTGATTTCTATTACTATCTTATTGTACTATTATTATGTAAATATGTGAAACTATTAATATTTAATATAATACTAATTGAATTATCATCAATGAAACGTAGATATAAATATACGTGCTGTCATCGACATATACTGTTATTTACTATTGGGACTAGAATATAGTCAACAAATACACACGGCAGGTTGCATCTAACCGTCTGTAACCGTAATTATGTTTGATAAAACTTTATTGTATGGGAAGTTTCATAGTTCTTTGTAACCGTTAATCAGACCGTCGATTGTGGTTGATGCAACCGGCCCTTGGTCTGGGCCAGTTTTTTTTTCATATTCCTGCGGGTTGCGTAGATGACGTTCACTGTAGAGTTTTTGGTTTAAATTTTCCTGTAAATGTAGCTATACATTTTCAGGTTATCTCCGCGTAAAATAAGGTCACTTGTCAATCTACTCGGTACACTTCTTGTATATGTATATGATTTTAAAATAACAGTGCTTAGTTAAGAAAGTCGCTTAATTGAATTAAGCTCCTATTAGATGTGTATAATAATTACACCGCTGCCGAATGCGCGGCTAACATTGACATTGATCAATTTGATCATAGATTACCCGGTCCGTCGATTAAATCAAACGCCGATCGTTAAACTTCGATCACGCGTGAAGCCTTTTTATGCTTATGTATATATGATACTTATAAAAACCACTATTTATCAGAAATACACGTAAAATCCGCATAAAAGTAACACAAAGTTTTCGCAAACGTTTGTTTGTACCTAAATCTTCTCGTTTACGTACTTACCTATACCTACCTACTACTTACTTGTACGAAAATACCTCTATTTCGTGAATCATTAAATAAATAGATGCACTTCGAATGCGGGTTATAAATAAATGAAGTTCTCGATTGTTTAAGGTACTTTTTACATGATACTATTTCAGATTTTTCACGCATAGACTGCTATTTTCTATTTAACAGATATTTACAATATTGATCACCCCAAGCTTTCCAGCGTGTAGGTATATAGAAGATGGTCAAAGACAGAACTATTTTTATTAGATGTAAGTTAAAGATATGCCCAAATCCGCATCTCCGCATTCCACCGCTTACGTGTGCACGCGGCGCCGTCTCGACGACACTGGGTCGGGATTCCCGACCAACATACCCACACAAATAATTTACAAACTTAAACCTACAAGAATACGGTGTATTTTACTGTAAGAATGTTCGAAAGCCTCATCCAAGTTGGCTTTTTTTACAACTGTGATAAAGTTTATTTATTATTTCGTTAGATGAGATTTGGCGCCAAGAAGAATTAATAACGTTGATATGAAATAAAAACTTCTAGAAGTGATCATTAATAAGTATACAAGCGAAAATTAATAATTTTAACGTACACTTACAATGATAAAGATGTTAATACTTATCTCCGAAAGTAGATTATGGTAACAAATATTTTGGTACCATTTTTTGATAAAATATTTTGAGCATTATACGCCTAAAGGGTGTAGCAGGATAGCCTTTTAAAAATTGCCCCCAGAGGTTTTGGCTCGAAACTATAACTAAACGATGCCTTTTAAGCAGATAATACTCTGCACAACATTTCAACCCCCTCCGACCCCCTGGGGGTCCACAATACCCGATAAACCCCAAACCTATATTATTTTCTTACAATGGGATGAGATAGAGAGCTATATTTTTTTCCAACAATGGCCTGTAGTTCGAATAATATTAGACTAAAATTGGGGATTCATCCGTCTCATAGATTTGAAGGAAAAAAATAAAATAGTTTTGGGGTTTATCGGGTATTGTGGACCCTCAGGGGGTCGGAGGGGGTTGAAACTTTGTGAAGAGTATTATCTTCTTAAAAGGCATCGTTTGGTTATAGTTTCGAACCAAAAGCGCTGGGGGCAATTTTTCAAAGGCCTATCCTGGGCGTTTTTTTTTAGTTAGCTCTTTCTATCCTAATAGGAGAAAAAAAGTGTCTCAAAATTTCCATGCATTTTTCGATCTCTCCATTCCGCGACCGCCATACAAAGTCTATGAAAAATGGTGACGTAATGGAAATAATAACCTTAGGTCACTTTTTTTGACACTTCTCTTATATTTAAAGTAGACAGGAAGGAAAACAGCTTCGATAACATTAACGATGCACTATCCACCATAGTAGACTGGTTTACGGCAAATAACTTACTTTTGAATGCCAAGAAAACCAAGTGCATCAAATTTACGCTGCCGAACGTCAAGCAGGTAAACAACAGCAATATTAAAATAAAAGGTAATACGCTGGAATTCGAAGATCGAACGGTTTTCCTTGGAGTCACTTTAGACGCAAAACTGCAGTGGCATGCACATATAGCCACTCTAGCCGGCAAACTTAGTTCTGCTGCCTATGCAGTGAGGCGAATCAGACAGCTGACAAACGTAGAGACGGCCAGGCTGGTATACTTTAGCTACTTCCACAGTGTTATGTCGTATGGAATCCTGTTGTGGGGAAAAGCGGCAGACATTCAGACAATATTTGTGCTGCAAAAACGAGCTGTACGTTCTATCTATGGACTGGGCGCTCGAGCATCCCTGAGAGAGAAATTCAAAGAAGTGAACATTCTTACCCTTGCATCTCAATACATACTTGAGAATATTATGTATGTTCGGAAAAACGTCCACGAATTCAAGCTTAACAGTGATATCCATAACTATAACACTAGAAACAAACATAAACTTGCTGTGCCCGCCCACCGCCTCTGTAAGGTTAGTACGTCTTTCGTCGGGAACTGTACACGTTTTTATAACAAAGTTCCCACTGATATAGCGAATTTACCACTTAACAAATTTAAGTCACACATTAAGCGCTCCTTGTTGAGTAAGGCGTACTACACTGTAAATGATTTTTTCTACTCCAGCACTCAAATGTGTCAATTAAATGACTGACAGTGATATCTAAAGCAATGTCATTTGAATGCTTTGTTTATAGGCTCATAAGATGACTGCTAGCAGTCATCTTATGAGTATAATACAACTGCTTTATTTTTTTTAAAGATACAAGTTCCGATCATCTTGATTGAAAGAGGTATGTTTTCATTTACAATAATAACTCTTTTTTTTTTTAAATAATAACTCTTTTTTATTTTAAATAATAACTCAATTTTTTTAAATAACAACTCTTTTTTTTAATAATCTCTTTTTTTTTAATAATAACTCTTTTTTTTTTTTTTTTTTTTTTTTTTTTTTTTTTTTTTTTTTTTT
The DNA here is from genome assembly GCF_948474715.1 of Cydia amplana. Classification (NCBI taxonomy): domain Eukaryota; kingdom Metazoa; phylum Arthropoda; class Insecta; order Lepidoptera; family Tortricidae; genus Cydia; species Cydia amplana. The sequence continues at coordinate 12,393,854 of NC_086083.1, forward strand.
TTTTTTTTTTTTTTTTTTTTTTTTTTTTTTTTGCTGCAGCTGTCATAGAAAAAGTAATGTATGCAACAGCTCATAATTGGTTCTTAAAATTCTCGGGTCTTTTTTTACAAAACTCGACTACGTCTCGTTTTGTAACTTCGACCCTTGAATTTTAAGAACCCTTATTATATCACTGTTGCATAAACTACTATTATAGATGATAGAGATGCCTTTAAGCCGGCAGCTTGATTTCGATATTATAATAAGAGTTAATATGTATTGTTTTTCTTTTCTTTTTTTTCTTTTCATTGTGAATTAAACATGCTAGTGTCCAGTAGAATTGACACATGAGACCATCATGTTCTCGATTAATTAGGTATATTGTTTATATTGCTTAATTTAATTTTAGTTTTTGACACTTGGAGACCGTATACATCTCTAAGTTTTAATTTTATTTTTAATTTGTTTGTACATATTTATATTTTTAATGATTCTGACACTTGAGAGACCTACACATCTCTTAGTCAATATAGGGCATTTTGCTTAGTAATTATGTGAAGATATACCGTTTTTCATGTAACATACAAGAACAAAATGTTGTGTCTCACAGCTGTGAGACACAACATTTTGTCTTGTATAGCTATACGTTATTACAATTTAAATATTAATATGGCCCGGCAGCTTGAATATGTCATGCTCGCTTAAAAGTCTTTGCTTACGGTGGCGTTGTTGATCGGGTCGCCACTTTCCCGAATGAAGGTTGAGAGAGGCGATGGCTGAGATACGCGTCATACTCGTGAACGGGTGCTGTTTGTGGAGACTGGTCTATTTAAGCTAACACGAGCTATTATATTTAGTAACTTTATTTTTGAGTATAATTACATGGACACATCTCATTCGGTTCTCGTATGCTATTTTATTTTTACTATCATTTTCTTTAATTTAATGAATGTTTTAATTAGGTATACAGGATTTTGACTCTTGGAGACCCTATACATCTCTAAGGATAATTTGATTAACTACTATATATTGTAATCTTTTAGTTATGATGACACTTAGAGACATTTACATCTCTAAATAATTTTAAATTATAGTTTTTGTATCTTTGTGTTTTTTTTTTCAATACTATTGTTATTGCGTTTTTTGTAATTCGACATTTAGAGGCTTTATACATCTCTATGTTAGTTTGATTTGATATTTACGGCTTAGTTGTATTTTATAATTATTGATGTGTTTTTTTGCTGTATGTAAATTCCATATTGACGTGTATAAGTGCCCCTGTGGCCTATTTGCTGAATAAATGTTGATATTTGATATTTCTCCTATTAGGATAGAAAGAGCTCGTGATTCTGAGTAGAAATAACATAAAAAATCCCAAATTTGAAAAAAGTGTAGGGGACAACAAAAAAAAAACGCCCTCCTGCTACACCCTTTGACTTCACACGAACACGTTGGGCGGACCAGCACAATTTCACAAAGAAAGTGTTGAACGAGGGACTGATTAATGTTAATATTAGTAAAGTGTCACGTGGGAATTTATGTCGTGACCTGCGTACCTATTATTTTCTATTTTCGCGTGATTACTGCTAAACTTATGACATATTATAACTTTTACATTAATCACAGTATTGTTCAGCGCTAGATTAACTAGTTTTAGTTTTTCTTTTAATTGACTGATAATGATTGAAAATAGTGGCGGATATTTATATACGGCAAAGTTACGAAAGAAAAACAAGTGAACAGGTCTTAGTAAATGTATTTCTTTCTGTACATACATGTCCTACGTATGTACTAACAGCAGCTCTCTAAGTAGATTATTACAAGTTTAGTACAAATACAATCCACATTTGTCTAAATATTAATGTTGGCCTTTAATTTTTTTTAGATCCACGACAAAAGTTGATTTGATTGTGACTGACTTATTATTAAAGAATACCGATTCGGTGAATAATTCAAAAGGCGTGATTAATGATGGGTCGAATATAAACAAGCCATAAAATCCGGCCCGCTATGGACCCGCCGACTTCTGTATTAACATATTTAGCATACCACATAAAACTGTTTTTACTTTGTTTCTTGTATAGGTAGTCTTGGCTCGAATGACTAAAAGCAAGCACGTGTAGCAATTGCGTGCGTTTTAGTGGACGGATAACTTTATGCCTTACCTTGCTCTAATGCGGGTTTAATATATCGATATCGTTATAATTTAGGTAAATACATTTAGAAACAAAAACTTAAGCTCAAATCAGTGTTTTTCTTCCAAAAAATGGTTAAAAAGTAGAACAATATTAACGTATTGTTTTTCCCTATGTTACTTAAAATGAAAAACCTTTTAAATCTTACAGACTATCAGCGTTATTCATAAACGTCTGCTAAGTTTATCAGCTGATGATCGTCGTTTGTCCCTCTCTATGGCATAACGAACTTATTTTTTACTTTATCGCATATTTCTTATGTCGTAAACACTATGATGACGTGTTTTATCATCTGAATAATATTGCAAATGCTTAGTTATGTATTCGATATTTGTTTTTGTTATTTTATTTGGATCATCAACCTTGGATCTTGACCCTAAGAAATTGCTAGTGTATAACCAGCTACACAGAAACATAAAAACATACATAGGAATGTTGTTCATGTCTTGTTTTAGCTTTAGCAATAAAAGTCAAAGGTTCAATTTAAATAGCTGATTAGCTTGGGTTTTATATTAAATTATAGTTTTAACATAATGAAACGGACACGAGTGGTATACGTCCTTGAACTAAAGAATTCTGAAGATTTTATTATAATTCTAATCTAGATTTTAAATTTCGTTAATTCCGGCTCCAAAAGTACGTCGTCGCCATTGTCCAGTTTTAGTTATATTTTAGTTATATAGTTTGACATATTTATACTTAAATTCCATGTCCAACACACCATTCGACACGCAATGTAGTTATCGAAAGCATTAGTCCTACTAGTTATAACAAAAGTTGTTTCTGACATTACAAAAAGGTTGGTTGAGTATAGTTTCAGCGAAGCTTTTGCTATATATTGAAACACGAATTGACAAAAAAATATTTAACTACTAGTCTTAGTACGTTGAAAACACTGTACTTAAATATAATTGTTCGAAACCAATTTTACATTTTTATGCATACGTTAATCTGTGAGTCGAAAGCTTACTTTACATGTTATGTTAAACTGTGAGTCGGAGCCACCAATGTGATCCCATAAGTGCGCTGTTTTTAAACTTTTGGTACAGAACCTTTAAAAAGTGTACCAAGAGCTGGAACAGACCTGTGCCATGCACAGCAATCATGTCTATTGTTAACATTAACAAGATGAAAGGAATCTGATTAGTCTAATTAGAAACCAGATAAAGCGAGGGAATATTTCACTTTCGATGTACGTATTGTGTTCGGTAGGAAAACTGCTTTTTTCCTACTACTAATCGTTGCATGTGTAATACTTGCAGTGGGTGGAGAGAAATGTCCACATACCGGTGCATAAAGATGATGCTAGAAGAAGCTTTTTTATATTAACTCACATTTATAGACGGGTCTAACTCGAAATTTATTCCGACGTTTCGACACAGGTTTCACTGGTCATGGAGCTTTTTTATGATTAATCATACCCTGTATATGATTAATCATATACACCGAAATCGCAAAAAAAAAGAATTTGGTTGTTTCATACATTTTGGCTGGTCCATTTTCTATGGGAGGGTAAATTTTTGTCGCGGTTTCGGGGTTGGTTCCATAGTAAAAGTTGCTCAGTATAATCCCAAAACCTCCCTGGCAACGGGAATGCTGTTATTCTTTAGCGACCGTGTATATTGTTAGTTGAAGACATTGGTTTAGGTAAAAATAAAGCGAAAACATATTTTACCTAACGTTAGTGTCCACGTTGTTGTGGATGATTTAGATTTTGAGTTATGATTAATTTGTTAAATCTAGTTTCTTACACGTGTAAATAAATTATTTCTAAAGAACTAGTTTTGTTTCCGGGAATAGGACATTATAAAATTGTCAGGCTTTATGTTATATTTAATATGATATTTTTTACATAATGAGTAGATCACATAAATAAATTCTTATAATATAGAGAACATTAACATCAACCTGCGTTTTCGGGTGTTATATGAGACACTTTATTGAGCTATTAGAATAACAATATGTTTGACCTCCACTGTGATATATATTCAATTATTCATAAATTGACCGAGGTTGATTAGTTATTTGCTACCAAGTTACGAAATCGCTTATAAAATTGTGTTTCGTATTTTCCAATTATTTCGTTACCTACATATAAATATAATATAAAATAAGTAAATAAAATTAGTAGAAATTCTCTTTATAATCAGTGAATTAAGTCGCCGTTGGTAGATCAGCATATTAGCATTGCCTGCTTTTTAGGGTTCCGTAGCCAAATGGCAAAAAACGGAACCCTTATAGATTCGTCATGTCTGTCTGTCTGTCTGTTTGTCTGTCTGTTTGTCTGTCTGTCTGTCTGTCTGTCCGTCCGTCCGTCCGTCCGTCCGTCCGTCCGTCCGTATGTCACAGCCACTTTTCTCCGAAACTATAAGAACTATGCTGTTGAAACTTGGTACGTAGATGTATTCTGTGAACCGCATTAAGATTTTCACACAAAAATAGAAAAAAAAAAACAATAAATTTTGGGGGTCCATACTTAGAACTGAAACTCAAAAAAATTTTTTTCATCAAACCCATACGTGTGGGGTATAGGGATAGGTCTTCAAAAATGATATTGAGGTTTCTAATATCATTTCTTTCTAAACTGAATAGTTTGCGCGAGAGACACTTCCAAAGTGGTAAAATGTGTAACCCCCCCCCCCCCTGTAACTTCTAAAATAAGAGAATGATAAAACAAAAAAAAATATATGATATACATTACCATGTAAACTTCCACCGAAAATTGGTTTGAACGAGATCTAGTAAGTAGTTTTTTTTAATACGTCATAAATCGCCTAAATACGGAACCCTTCATGGGCGAGTCCGACTCGCACTTGGCCGGTTTTTTTTATATTTTTAGTGCTTACTAGCTTCTGCCCGCGTCGTAGTCTGCGTAGAATGATGATTTCTGTGATAGAAACTATTCTATGTGTTTTGCCGGGACTCAAACTGACTCCATACCAAATTTCAACTAAATTGGTCCAGCGGTTTAAGTGTGAAAAGGTAGCAAACAGACAAGAGTTACTGTCGTATTTATAATATTAGTAGGGATTATGTTCAACCTTACATCGAAGTTATTTCCGTTGGCTAGTAGGACTAGACTAGTTACTTTTTTACTAATTTGAAAGGGGGGATTATTGTATAACACTAATGACTGTACCATCGCCCACACTGTTAACTGTACATCACATACATAAGGTACACCACCTTATGCGTTTTGTAATAAGGTCCACCGATGTACAGTTAGGAGTGTTGCCGTTTGTACTCAGGTCTCTGTTGTCTAAAATACTTTTGAATTTCCGTTATAAATGTTCACTCCGCCCCTATATTTGAATGAATCTAACGCCATGCCTATTGTGATGCTAACAGATAGCAGTACAGCCGAATTTCATTAAGATTGGGATCAGAATACAGCCCCTTACACAATTTCAGATTAAAATGAGGTCTATCCCGCCATGTGGACCATTGCGAATTTTAATTGACTGGCTATCAAAGACCATACTTTTGTTATGACCAATAAAATTCATAGAAAAGTGTAATTGAATCTAATGTGCTTTCAGTCGATGAATGTTTAAAGTGGACAGAAAACCGCAACGTAACACCGACGTAGGCAATTGTTTCTTCAATTCGACACGCTCGCTCGTAGAAAATAATAACAAGCAGCATCAAAAATGTTACCGCGGGCGTAATGGTTTTTTACCAATTAGTAACTCCCCTTTCTAAAAGAGCCGACGATTTTGTCCATACGGGCTTACGTTTTCCATCTTTAGTATCTACTAATGACTTCAAATCTTCAAAGATCTAACAGCATCATCCGTCTATTTATTTATTTTACCTAAGCTCTGTATCTTCCATTCCACCTGACATCCTCGCGTCAAGTTTCTCACGGGAAGCGAGCAACAACAATGAGCGGCCTCGACACTGACAATCAGATGATAACCCGACTGCTTTCCACTTTCCCGAGGCTTCCCACAAGCGGACTCGTGAAAAGCAACAAGCCGCCGGTGGAAATTATACCACTACTACGATCTTTTCTATATAATAAACGTGAAAGACCTGACTGACTGACTTAAATCAACGCGCAGCCCAAACCGCTGGGACTAGAAAGTCCAAATTTGGCAAGTAGGTTCCTTATAAGATCTAGGGGTCCACTAAGAAAGGATTTTTCAAAATTCATCCCCTAAAGGGGTGAAATGGGGGTCCAATTAAAAAACTCTCCTGCGCGTGCGAAGCCGCGGGCAAAAGCTAGTAACTTATATTTTGTAGTGTTACTATATACCGTGGATGCGCCAATAGTACTAACAGAATCATTCTTATAAACTGAAATAATATATTTTCTGAAAATAATTTCATTTGTTCTAATATTTCTAATAGAATCATTCTTAATCGACCATTGGTCGGACTTATGCCATTGCGAAAATATTTGCGAGTTACCAGTTAGCAGTGTAGACGAGGCACAAAAATCCTGTGGAATATGAGTCCTCCTAATTGGCACGACGCGAAAGATGCCACTACCTTTCGCACCGGACTACATAATTATATTAGGATGAAAAGTTTATTATAATTCGACAATGGCGCGGCATGATTAATGTTTTATGTATTGAAACGATGATTTTCGACGTTACCTTCGAAGATCAATTAGTAAATCCCCACTTCTAATACCTTTTGGCCTTCTAATCCGATTTGGCCAAGAAATGTTTCACTCGAGCGCAGTTCTTAAGTTAATTTCACTACTACACAGACAGTTCAATAAATGACCATAATAGCCTACAATTCCCAACCCGCACAGCTTTATCATCAATCGAGAATTTATAGTAAAGTGTCGGGATATCATAACTTACGGCCACTTAGACTTAATATCGGCGAAGAACATCCATCTCAGTTACCAACGCGACAGTTGTGCCAAATATGTCACAGGTTTCACTTATGAAAATATCTTAGACCTTGTTAATAAAGTGCCCGTACTTTCTACACAATTACTGCTAACTGCATAAAGTTTAATTAACATAGATATAGATACCCTTTCTAGAGTGATAAAGCCATTATACCCGTAGTTTAATACCGGACGTTGCAACTGATACTCGAGAATGTATTTCACACGTTTTGTGCAAAATTCGCAATCAAATGCTATTCCCATAAACCTTCGAGTATGATCGTTAACTTTTACTTGTGAAGGATATATCTAGAATATACAAGCAATAGTACATTTAGTTTATGTTTCACTTTATACATCTTCTCTTAATAATGTTCATCAATACCGACAATGCAAGGTATTCTTGCTACAACATTCGTGGTGACATATCTTATTAAAATGAATAGTTATATCTATATATTTTTATAAAGACGTATATTTGGAGGCATTAAAACATGATTGTATTTAGTACACTTGCAGATTACATATCGGTTTGTTTCCCTTGCCCCAGCAGGTGCTTTACATTTCCGTCCACATTTCAACACCTAATCACCGCACGCGGCCGGTACCTGCACATTTTCTCCGTTTGTTGCGTTACGAATACGATCACTTACTATTACAGTAGTCCGCGTAATCTACATCGTTCTACATTTCGCTACTGCATCGGATTATTATAGTACAACTTCGAGGTATACTTAAAATTATACTCCAAAGTATACTTTTACTGTTGTGCAAGCAAATTAAAGGAAATTTGCTGTCCTATTTAATTTTTTCGAACATAACATAAACATCGGAGCGTATGACAAGGATTAAAGTACCTAAAATATAATATTAATAAATGCAGTTGTTTTTTTACCTCCATTCAAAATGGGTATTTGCAAGTGAAACTTGAAGTTACCGAGCAGCCTCGTTTTTCTATTGCTTTTAAGTCTCAAATCAATAACAATTGCCAAAGATAGAAACTTGCAGATTTAGCAAGAGTTTTTGGTATTTCAATATTATCACGTCATCTAAATTTATTGACTCCATTTTAAGGAGCGGGCACTAATTGAGGCAATATAAAGTTTATGCTTCCATAACTATCATTGCTTCTCAAATGACATAGTTCATTAGTAGCCTATTGTGATTTGTTGCTTTATTGAAGAAACTATCTTGGAAACCCAGCTAAGTATACAATATCAAATTTAACGATCTTGAAAAATCATTTCATATATCGACATTACTCTATCTTATGTATGCCTGACAACTCACGTTCGTCGGAAACATGTTTTTTTTTCATACTCGGGAAAACCAATCAATACTCAGTTGTTTATGCGATTCGCAATTTATTTTGATAATTTTAACTGCCTACTGTTGTATCATAAATGGTTTGTTTACCATCTATCAATGCTGATTTCATCTTATATAACATCACAGGCGTCTTAAATGTTGTTTCTCATTAATTACCACTTTATTAATGATGCTATTTGGCCAATCAAAGTCTACCAACGGACTATTAGATTACGCGTAATCTGTAGATCCGTGAGGTCGTTCTGTACGGTGTGGGTTCAAGTTCGAGACTTCCACATTCGCGGTCCGCCGGCCGCATCCATTGACCCGTCGTGACCGACTGGGCACGGCCTGAGGCGAGATATTGAGGACGGCACCTAGTTCATGACTTGAACTTTGAGCTCTTTAGGTAATGCAATGGCTTTTGGCAATGACAATGAAAAAACTCCCTTGAAAATAGTACCGTTATGGTGTACAAATTTACGGTTTTAATAGACTATTTTGTCAATAAGCTTTAAGCAATTAAATTCTGAATAATTGGAATAAATACCATGTCGTTTTGCTGAATTAATACGGTATCTAATCATAATAACTCGCAATGACAATTCTGTTTGTTGTTGTAAGTATCTTTTGTTGTAGTGTTATAATTTATAATGAATATCAAGGTACCTATACCTACATACTCGCTCTTTGATTTAACCGTAGGGCTTTATAGCCAGATTGCATTGATTCGATGCGAGCATGTTACTACGTTTTTAAAATGTTACACATTTATTGTGTTAATCGCGTAGGAAGTTAGAAATCCATTACAATTGATAGTAAAAATTGTTGAATTCATTAAAACCTTTATTGATCATCGACCATCGTTATCTTCCAACTATTAATTAATACAGGTTTCTTTGAACAATATTTACTACTATATTATAATTCGTTTATGTTCATGACCGTTTGTGTGTGACTGTGAAAGCATACAGCCGCATAAGTAGACAGCCGGATGTAAGGATATTTCTAACCATGAACTTTTCGGCCAGTCTCAGTTCATTCACTTCTCTTTTTTTGTGTGGCGAGAGTATATTCTTTTGTTATCTATTTAGTTACCAGTTACCAAACAATTTATTTTCTCATGTACTTTTAAATTAATTTTCTGTAAAATGCCATTGTAACCTCGATCAATCTTCTGAACAAAAATAGCACCGGAAGAATTTGCAACAGTAACGCCATTATAATATCAAAGATCGAATCCTGTTGTTCCATTGTTCTGCTTCAAATCAAGTCAACCGACTTATAACACACGACAGTGACCTCGAATGTCACTATGTAAGTCTATTAGATCATACATTACACAAATGGTTAGTGCGAGATCACAATCTCCGACCGTGAATAGTTTAACTAATGTATTTTTAATTTAATCAATTTTTTTACTTTATTCACGCGCTAACAGATCAATTTGCACCAGTTGTTATCCTATAACTATTGACCTTTGCTTTAATGCTGCCGCTTGCTCGGATTTTGCAAGAATTGAACGTAAAACGTAAGTAAAGTACCTAGTCTTGTTATTTAGTTTTGCTAGCAAGCTAAACAACTCTACTTCTATTTGGTTGTTTAGTGACAGTGCGGTTCGCTGTATATCTACAACCCATTTCATCACCCTGTTCTTCACTTTGTTTTTAGTCAACTAAACAAAAACAATTTGCATTTGAATCTTCATTGCTTTGAGTTGTTTCTTGGTCTTCCCCATTGTCAGTGTGAGAACCAAATAAGCACTCTTGTGAAGCAACAATTAGCAGAATGAATTTCTATAAAACAATGAGTTCGAACCATCTTCAGAGTTTACCATAAAACCTATGACGGTTAAAAAAAAGTCATTTATTCTGAGAAAGTATTAGTAAAAACCAGCAAAGGAAAGAAAGAGTTACTATGTATTTACTTCATTCTATATTCACTTTCATTGCTTTTGACATAGAAGAGAGCAAAACTAAGTTCATGAATTAACTGCTATTAATTAACAAGTTTAATTGGCAAAATACAGTGGCTTTGACTGAAATTTAATTGATAGCTACAAAATATTAAAATTGGCTATAATCCTTTACTACAAATTTTTCACCTAGCCAGGTTTTCGCCAAAATTTATTTTCGTGCAAACCGCAAAAAACCGTCGATCATTGTAAGTATCAGGCATAATTTGGTTCCGAAAAAGCTCGATGCTCGGATGTGAATCATTATGTAAGAAATAGTTCCCCAGATACGTTTGGCATTAGACGGCGACACTACGCAACCGATGCGCCGCGCGCGCCGTGAACTTGACCGATTCGGATGCTCCGCCGCCGGTCAGCCTTCTCTCAATATGGCGATCGCAATGCCGATGCCACACCGCACCGTACTGATCTTGATCTTCTCTATTTTCAATGGAGATTTTGCAAGCGGTTTGGTCTCAAATGTGTATAGATCTATATTTATATGCTGTTGTTTGTTTGCAAGCCTTTATGTTTCTTAACATTCAAAAGAAGTTCCGAGAGAAATATCTGGTACTTGTACTTATTCCCTATAATTGATTTCGAAAACTACTTCGTCTCTAAATTCACCTTTGAAATCTCGACTCCAAGTCGCAACATTCGCAGTATTTATTTTAAATATGGGTCAAAATTACGCATGCGTGACATATTTATGCATTTGCGAAGGCAACGACTTTCGTTGGCCCCCAAACACGGCCACGTTAGAAATCGTGACATGCACGAGCAAGTTCACCGTTTTACGGTTTTATTTGGCCCGTAATTATACGTTTGATTTATTGATATAGCTTTTTCGACCTCAGTTTTAAGTTACATCGTAAAATTGTGAAGTTTTCTACCCGTCGCAATATCCGTTGAATGGGGTTTTACGAAGGTCTTTTAGGGTTCGTACATTTTAAACTGTACTACATATATACAAAATTTATTGTAACTTTGACATTCGAAGATAATTTTTAGCTTTAGATATTAATCTGCGTTGTGTAGGATTTTATAACTGCAAATATTTACTTACTGATTAAAATTTATAAACACTTAAATAATTGACTACGTGCTGGAACTACACCGGTAATCAGAGGACTTATTTCACTGTAACTACTTTTATCAAAGAACATGCTTTACGATTGAAGCAAAATAGCAGTATTCGAGATAAGTTTAACTTGTTTATCGCCTCGTCCCCCGTAATGGCTGGTTATAGACTGTACACTCCAGAACAATAAAAACGTCATTCACATTGATATTTGCATAGTTCGTGACCCTCATTCGATGCGCTTGAGAGAATCACTTTTAATTTACCACCGGTAGACCTAATGTTTACGCAGTAAGGTTTAAGAACAGTTTAACATTGTGGACCACGGTATATAAGTTTACCCGCGCCACAGGGCGGACACGCCATACATCAAAAATGATGTATGAAATGATTTGCGTTTATATGTGTGCGCGGCACGTCTGTACATGCGTCAATGTGTAAGTCGCTCTACTGAGAGCATGTCAGAAGTCCGTCAGATTCATGTCGTGGCCAGTCGCGGGGCGAGGTAATCCGAGTCGGGGCGGGGCGGTGCGTGGCCGTTCTGTATGATAATACTATTACTTATTCTGTGCCCGCGCGCGCGTTTAAATTTCGTTGCGCCATGATACACTTAACGCCGAGCGCGCTGGTCATGGACCCATGGTATTTGAAAGACAATTCTCATCGACCTTGCTCGCTCGTGGCTGCCGTAGCCTTTGCATGTGAGACCGCGTTTTGACACGGCTCTAGCTGACATTGTGTGACAGTTTTATATTAATACTAGCTGTTGCCCGCGACTTCGTACGCGTGGATTTGTATGTTGGTGGTTATTTTATTCTACATTAGCTTAGGACATTCTTGTATTCTAATAATATGCCTTTATATAAAGATTCAAGTCCCGCACTCAAAAAAAATGTTTGACCTTCACATAAACTTTCAACCCCTTTTTCACCACCTTGGGGGATGAATTCACAAAAACTCTGAAATCAGTTTTCTTCTCTTTTAATATAATACCTTTTAACAAAGTTTTAAGTTCCTAGAATTAAATAAAATTTGAACCCCTTTTTAACCCTTTTAGGGGATGAATTATTAAAAACGCTGAAATCACTTTTCTTGTTTTCAAATAATTTGCCTTTATACAAAGATTCAAGTCCCGCACTCAAAAAAATATGTAATCTCCATACAAACTTTCAACCCTTTTTTTCACCACATTGGGGGATGAATTTTTAAAAACGCTGAAATTAGTTTTCTTTTCTTTTAATGAAATAACTTTTTACGAAGTAGGAAATTCCTAACTTAAAAGACAATTTGAACCCTATACAAACTTTTAACCCCCTTTTAACCCTTTAAAGGGATGATTTTTTTTAAAAACGCTGAAATTACTTTTCTTGTATTCTAATAATATGTCCTTATACAAAGATTCAAGTCCCGCACTCACAAATATATTTTATCTCCATACAAAAATTTCAACCACTTTTTCACCATCTTGGGGGATGGATTTTTAAAAACGCAGAAATAAGTTTTCTTCTCTTTTAATGAAATACCTTTTTACGAAGTTAGAAATTCCTAACTTAAAAGACAATTTGAACCCTATACAAACTTTCAACCCCTCATCAACCCTTTAAAGGGATGAATTGTTAAAACGCTGAAATATCATTTTTTGTATTCTAATAATATGCCCTTATACAAAGATTCAAATCCCGCACTCACAAAAATATTTTATCTCCATACAAACTTTCAACCCCTTTTTCACCATCTTGGGGGATGAATTGATAAACACGCTGAAATCAGTTTTCTGGTCTTTTAATTTAATACCTTTTTGCAAAGTTTTAAGTTCCCAGCTTAAAATAAAATTTGCACGCCAAGACAAACTTTCATCCCATTTTTAACCCCCTTAGGAGTTGAATTTTCAAAAACGTCTCAAATACTTTTTTTTGTAATCGGCTATTATGCCTTTCTAAGAAGTTTCAAAGCATTTGTAATGGATTCAAACTTTCAACCCCTTTTTAACCCTGTTACCCGGATACATTTTTGAAAACGCTGAAATTATTTTTCTTGTATTCTAATAATATACCCTTATACAAAGATTCAAGTCCCATAGTCATAAAAATATTTGGTCTTAATACAAACTTTCAACCCCTTTTTCACCACCTTGGGGGATGAATTTTCAAAAACGCTGAATTTACTTTTTTTATATTCGAATAATATGCCTTTATGCAAGGATTCAAGTCCCGCACTCAAAAAAATGTTTGATCTCCATACAAACTTTCAACCCCTATTTGACCCTTTTAAGGGATGAATTTTTAAAAACGCTGAAATCACTTTTCTTGTATTCTTATAATATGCCCTTATACAAAGATTCAAGTCCCGCACTCAAAAAAATATTTGATGTTCATACAAACTTTCAACCCCTTTTTCACCACCTTGGGGGATGAATTTTCAAAAACGCTGAAATTAGTTATCTTCCATTTTAATATAATACCTTTTTACAAAGTTTCAAGTTCCTAGCTTGAAATAAAATATGCACCCCAAGACGAATTTTCATCCCCTTTTTAACCCCCTTAGGGGTTGAATTTCCAAAAACGTCGCAATAAGTTTTTTTTGAAATCGGCTATTATGCCTTTCTTAGAAATTTCAAAGCATTTGTAATGGATTCAAACTTTCAACCCCTTTTTAACCCTGTTAGGGGATGAAAATTTAAAAACGCTGAAATTACTTTTCCTGTATTCTAATAATATTTCCATTCACAAAGTTTCAAGTCTCGCACTCAAAAAAATGTTTGATATCCATACAAACTTTCAACCCCTTTTTCACCACCTTAGGGGATGAATTTTCAAAAACGCTGAAATTAGTTTTCGTGTATTTTAATAATATATCTTTTTACGAAGTTTCAATTTCCTAGCTAAAAATAAAACTTGAACCCCATACAAACTTTCATCCCCTTTTTAACCCCCTTAGGGGTTGAATTTCTCAAAATCGCTTCTTAGCTCTTATACATTTTATAAATGCAACCTAGTGTCCAAATTTCAACTTTCTAGCGTTTGTAGTTTCGGCTCTGCGTTGATGAGTCAGTCAGTCAGTCAGTCAGTCAGTCAATCAGTCAGGACACGTGCATTTATATATATAGATATATATAGATAGATATTGGGCTAAGTTTGGCACGAACTCTGTTTTTTATGTCGGTCTGTTAATCTTGAATTAATATTAGTCGTACAGCCTATGTCGCTTCCACAACCAAAACGAATTCAACAACTCCAGGCACGTCCATCTTATCTTAACAAATACGTACCAAACTAAACCTTAACTACCATACATTTGAAAAACCTTCTTTCAGTGGTAAAATTACATACATTAGTCAAAGGAGCTGGCTTGTTTTTAGGGTTCCGTAGCCAAATGGCAAAAAACGGAACCCTTATAGATTCGTCATGTCTGTCTGTCTGTCCGTCTGTCCGTCTGTCCGTCTGTCCGTCTGTCCGTCTGTCTGTCCGTCCGTATGTCACAGCCACTTTTCTCCGAAACTATAAGAACTATACTGTTGAAACTTGGTAAGTAGATGTATTCTGTGAACCGCATTAAGATTTTCACACAAAAATAGAAAAAAAACGATAAATTTTTGGGGTTCCCCATACTTCGAACTGAAACTCAAAATTTTTTTTTATCAAACCCATACGTGTGGGGTATCTATGGATAGGTCTTCAAAAATGATATTGAGGTTTCTAATATCATTTTTTTCTAAACTGAATAGTTTGCGCGAGAGACACTTCCAAAGTGGTAAAATGTGTGTCCCCCCCCTGTAACTTCTAAAATAAGAGAATGATAAAACTAAAAAAAATATATGATGTACATTACCATGCAAACTTCCACCGAAAATTGGTTTGAACGAGATCTAGTAAGTAGTTTTTTTTTATACGTCATAAATCGCCTAAATACGGAACCCTTCATGGGCGAGTCCGACTCGCACTTGGCCGCTTTTTTTTCTTAATATGTTTAACTATCGTTGTATCAATATCAATCTTTTTTACTGTTGTCTGTGTTAATGTTGCAATTGTTTTGTCTTTTTAACCGCCTTCAAAAAAAAGGAGGTTCTCAGTTTGACCCGTATGTATGTATGTATGTATGTATGTATGTATATTTGTTCGCGATTATCTCGCGTTTGGCTGAACCGATTTTGATGCGGTTTTCAGAAAAGTGTTTGTTACATTCTGGAGAAGGTTTTAGTATACATAGATCTGAGCTGATGCTGAACCCTGGCTGTACCTAGTGGAACTCAGGTTTGGTGCAACATAGGTAGACGCTGTTTTTGTCATCCGACACGCCTTGACGAGCACTTGGGAGAGCAGTACCCAAGATAGAGCTGATGCTGAACCCTGGATACCTAGTGGAACTCAGGATGTGCCTAGTGGAACTCAGGTTTGGTACAACATAGGCCCACGCTATTTTGGTCATCCGTCACATCTTGATGAGCACTTGGGAGAGCAGTGCCCAAGATAGAGCTGATGCTGAACCCTGGCTGTACCTAGTGGAACTCAGGTTTGGTGCAACATAGGCCCACGCTATTTTGGTCATCCGTCACATCTTGATCAGCACTTGGGAGAGCAGTACCCAAGATAGAGCTGATGCTGAACCCTGGCTGTACCTAGTGGAACTCGGGTTTGGTGCAACATAGGCCCACGCTACTTTGGTCATCCGTCACATCTTGATGAGCACTTGGGAGAGCAGTGCCCAAGATAGAGCTGATGCTGAACCCTGGCTGTACCTAGTGGAACTCAGGTTTGGTGCAACATAGGCCCACGCTATTTTGGTCATCCGTCACATCTTGATCAGCACTTGGGAGAGCAGTACCCAAGATAGAGCTGATGCTGAACCCTGGCTGTACCTAGTGGAACTCGGGTTTGGTGCAACATAGGCCCACGCTACTTTGGTCATCCGTCACATCTTGATGAGCACTTGGGAGAGCAGTACCCAAGATAGAGCTGATGCTGAACCCTGGCTGTACCTAGTGGAACTCGGGTTTGGTGCCACATAGGCCCACGCTACTTTGGTCATCCGTCACATCTTGATGAGCACTTGGGAGAGCAGTACCCAAGTTAGAGCTGATGCTGAACCCTGGCTGTACCTAGTGGAACTCAGGTTTGGTGCAACATAGGCCCACGCTATTTTGGTCATCCGTCACATCTTACTGAGCACTTGGGAGAGCAGTACCCAAGATAAAGCTGATGCTGAACCCTGGCTCACCTAATGGAACTCAGGTTTGGTGCAACATAGGCCCACGCTATTTTGGTCATCCGTCACATCTTAATGAGCACTTGGGAGAGCAGTACCCAAGATAAAGCTGATGCTGAACCCTGGCTCACCTAATGGAACTCAGGGTTGGTGCAACATAGGCCCACGCTATTTAGGTCATCCGTCACATCTAGAAAACCAAACCAAATTAACTTAATACTAAATTACACTAAAACTAAATGGAGAGCCTAACAAACTAGTATATTTTAGCCCAAAACCTAAAATAAATGAAGTACCTACTAAGTAATTACCCGGATGATTATTAACTTTCTTATTATTAGGTATTAATTACTTTTTGGCAGAAATTTGCTTTACGACGGGATAGGGAGTTAGGGACTGGAGACGTATAGGGGTGCCATATAAAAATTATTTTGTGCTTTTCAGTGGGTTGGTTTTTTGAAGGCGGTTCCCTTTAAAAAAAAAAAGATATTATATTAAGTTATTATATTTTGGTTTTATTTTTGTTTATTTTTAAATTTTTAATTCTTTTTTTATTTATTTTATTGTGAAACAGTTTTGCCGTAATACTGCAACATACAGATAATATTTCACAATTTCACATCTAAAGGAAGATATACGAGTCAGTATAGGACTATAGTTGGGAGCTTTTGGACCATTTTTCCATAAAAACGGTTTTACGGTACTTGTGAAGTAATAAAATACATTTTGTGTCTAGTCTAAGCATAGCCTCCTTGGCTCCTTCATTTGTCAATAGTAATTTGACCGTAAATATTCACCTGAGTAAATCCTAACTATTACCGATTGCTGCCTAGTTTGTCTTGTTAGTCATTTAACATAACGACCAATGAATCATTATCTCGGATTGTAGGCACCAAGGCTAAGAAAGTGGCGGCCAAAGGTCTTGTGGGCGCCATTACTAAGGAAACTCTGATTAATGATCAGATATATCCTTATTTGAACATATCATACGTCTATTGAATCATTGTTCTTCACCGTAATGTTGATGCATTAGAGAAAACGCATCAAACCTGCGGTTTTTCATTGGGAAACTGTAATTTATTAAGACGGCTACAGATAAATATATCCTGATGTAAATCCGTGATCGTAAAAACAAGTAATCGTCCAGGTGTCAGAACGAAGTTTATTAATCTGCTCGCAATCTGTTGAAATCGTTGCAAATTTAGTGTTTTGTCATACAACACTGGTCGGAAATTAATTTGTCCATTCCTATACAAATTTGTATCGGTACATGAAGCGGTTTGTAAAAACTGTTCACGTGTATACTGTATACAAGAAATTTAAGATGGCTTATCTCTTATTAAGCACGAAAACAATGGTCATATACTTTCAAAATGTCGAGTAAAGGTCAAACTGCCGATTGACCCTTTCTGACCGACCACTCCGACAACCCTCGATGTCTCAATTCAGAACACCCGCATGGTTCCATTCATGTTGTCGAGTATTAGTTTAAAAAATAAAAATAAAACTCCAAAGTAAAGAAATCGCAAAAGTAGCAGCGTCTTTGTTTACCATGTTATGTTGGTTTAAGTATTCCTGACTTATAAGACTTTGGTTAACATTTCCATACATTATAGACTAAACTCGGGACACTAAAAGTCCGGTTTAACCCATATTTAATACTTCTCACATTTCAGTCCGCTTGTCCGCTAGCTAGGCGTGTCTCAATACTTCCTCATGTACGAACACGCGCGGCTTTGTTCTAGCCAGGCCCATTATATCGCTGGTTTGGGGAATGTTTATTCACGACTTTTCAATGTGTTGCATAATATGCCAAGTTTTTTTTACCAACTATATATTATGGTATTATTTCCTATATCGTAATACTTTGAGTAATTATAGTTACGAATAGTAACAAGGCCGGTTGGACAGTCGCCATCAGATATGTAGGAGCCGCTGAGGTGCTCAAAAATATCTCAACACTAGGGCCTTGACAATAGACGCGTGTTCAGATATTAGTGAGGACCTTGGCCGCTCAGATATATCTGATGGCGATATGTCAGATGTGGTTTTCGTTGTTTTAGAAACGTTTATGACTGTATAGTTTAGTAATACAATTGCTCAATTATCGTAAATAAATACTAAAAGCATGCTGACATGTTTATGCAAATGTTACAAAATGTCTAATTTTCACAATCAGCAACTTTTCCTAAATGTTCATTGACTTACTTTACCAATTTCAAAGACGCTATAACATTTTCTTTAGAATTTTAGCGCCAGCACGCTGTTGTACTAAATGCTTGTACTAAAGGATGTGTGAAAGGAGGATGTGGATGGGATGAACTGGACTCCTTTTTAAAGGAGTGGCCAGACATAGCACTGGACAGAGATTTGTGGAGAAATTGGGGGGAGGCCTTTGCCCAGCAGTGGGACACGACAAGCTCCAAATAATAATAATAATAAGCCCGCAGGGCAGCTTGTGGCGAGCTGTTGGGGAGTAACGACCCCACGGACCCGAGTGCTCCAGAGAGTCGGTCAGGGTCTCCGTCTCCGGCGTGTCTTCGTCGGTCGGAGTGGACCCCAAGGGGACCCGCAGGATTCTCGGCTCTGGCTTGCCTTCATTGGCCGTAGTGATGTGCCGTTCCCGGGAATAATCCCTAGGTGGGAATATTCCTGGGAATATTCCCAGAAATATTACCACACGAAGGGAACATTGGGGAATTTTGAAATTGTTAATGTTTACATATTGTGTTATAGGGGATTCTATCAAAACGTTATCCATTTAACTATTAACTGAGACATTAGACAGTGTAACTCACACAGGCAACTAAATTCCCAATGTTTCCGGGAATATTCCCAATATTTCCTGGGAGCATTCCCAATGTTCCCGGGAATATGCCCATAGTTGTTGGAAAAATTTAAAATAAAAACAAATTTTAGAAAATCATCACAGTTTAATTAAAAATCACAGTAAATTGACTAAATATTTTTCTAGGAACATATTTTATTATCTGTGATATCAGACACAGTAGAGTCCTGGTTTGGCTCTTGATATGGAATGTGAGAATGTGAAGAACCGCTAGGTTCACCATGCGATTCACTTGCAGCACTTCTAGACTTATTTTTTCCACGGTTTTTAAAGAAACACTGAACGTCACATGGTGTTTTGGCACATTTGCCTAAATGGCTGGCGAATTTCGTAGCATTTTTATATAAATACACAGTATTGCAATATTTGCAACAAAACGTGACTTTGTTGTTAACTGTATGAATAGTAAAATGTTCAAACACTTTACTTTTCGGCCTCATGACTTATGCACATCTACGCACGTGTTGATAGAACCAGATACGTTCGAAGACTGAGTAAGTGCACCATGGTGTATCTTTTTAGAAGAAGGGATACCAATATATTGAAAGAAAGAGATAGAAACATGAACTCTCAAATAACAAATAAACAAATATTGCACATAAAAAGCACCGCGAAAAAGATAAACGATTGTGTGATTTAAAAAAAAAGCTTAAAATTTAGTATTTAAACATGTATACTTTATGTATCTAGAATAAAGACGAGGTTTTTTGTGAACGTCATTTTATTTTTCAGGGTATTATACATATTTTAACAAACTTTAATTTAAAATTTGATTTACCCAATCTGACTTGTAATATTCCCTTGATTTGGGAATATTCCCGGAAACAAAGGAATATTCCCGGGAATATTCCCGTTGGGAATAATCCCGTTCTCGGGAAAATTCCCACGGCTCATCACTAATTGGCCGTCCAGAGAGGAGTCGTTAGAGGTATATGCTCCAGGGGTGGAAGTGAAATTTGCGTAAGCGCGAGTTGGCACAGTGGCTATTTACAGCCACTGGGTAGAAAGCGGTGTACACCTCTCGACACCCCTGAGCCGCTCACACCGATGTTGCCCCTGGTCGTCTTTACGGCGACAGTTTCAGGGGCCCATCTAGTCAGCGACGAGTCACCACCTGCCTCGATAACGTGTGTTAAGCATTGTTATGGCAGGTGTCCGGACTTCTTTTACAATAGCCCAGTCTCATTGTCCATCCAAAGTTCAATCCATAGACCGATTTGCTGTTCACTTTTTCTACAATAGTTCCAATGCCTGCTGAGACCGGTTCATGGGTGTCTATTGTTGCGCCTGTGAACGGGTTCCAGCAGGCGTTCTACATGACATAAAAGCTCTCCAAGGGGCCTCTACGTGTTGGATCTATATCCCCACGCAAGCCTATCAAAAGACCGGGATTATAGGCCCGTGAAAGCCAAAAGGAGATACAAATATCGCGCGGTAGTACGGAACTCAATCCAATTTACAATTTCAAACAGAGACATTTTAAGTGTTTGTTCTGGACTAAAGGATGTTAAATACCCCGGGGCATTACGGAACCCTTAGTCAATTTGCAATCTATAAATTATTCCATTATTCCACACTGTGAACTTAACGAAGTTACTAAATTGAAATCAACATTCGCACAACCCAAACAATAGAGTAGCATTTATTTGATGCATGAATTGAATGTGTTTATGCACAATGAATAAAGCTATTCTCACAATGATCGAGCGTTGGGCAATAGCGACTTAGCAACCTGTTGGTGCAGCAGTGCATTAACGTATAATATCTAGGGACGGGCTAATGGGGCACTAAAAATCGTACTAGTTCAGCGGTGCTACTCACGAATTCCAGCCAATCGTGCAGTCTAACGCGACTAGTTGCGACCAATAGCGCGCGTAATGCGAACTCGTCAACCATAACCAATCGCGCGCGTGATGCGAACTCATCAACCAATCGCGTTGTGGCGATTTCACACCGCTGTACTGGCCCCTGTCATGCCTCATTATTATTGCCCGTAAAGCCAGTCCCTAGATATCTATGTCAATGGCAGAAGTGCATTGAGCGGCTGTGTAGGTGTAGCAGGTGCATTGCGAAAGAGAGCTGTAATTTGTCAAAAATTGCCGCAAGTGGTTGCATATTAACAAAAATAAGGGTTTGAGTGGTACTTAACAATTGATTGGTCGTGTAAATTGAACCAGGTACTTGTGACGTCCATTATTATGGTCAGTGACGTCCATTCTTATGGTCACTTCTGTGAATAACAATTCTGATCAGATTGCAAAAATAAAATAAAAAATTGGCCGCGATACATATGGCGGCGACACGATTTGCGAACTGAAATAAAACATCAGGCTAATTAAAAAAAAAACTAGTAGTTTAAGTCGCGTATTGTATGCTTTTAAATAGATACTGTTTAATATTTAGCCGTGCAACAGGTTTCGCGGTGGTATTTAAAGAAGATTAGCATACTGCATCGCAAGCGCAACGCCTGGCTGCGCATGACCTTGCAAGGTCGTGCTGCGTCCGCCGAGGGCAAATTGCTTCAAACTAGTTGTATGGCGCATGGGGAAACTAGTCTTAATCGACTTGAAAAATGTGGATCCTCTTTCTACTTTTTTATTTAGGTGTATTTGTACCTACTTTTTTTCGTGCCATTTACATTTGTGGCGTCATTAATTTTCCTTCAAGAGTGTTTTTCGATAGAAAGAGGAAAACAGGTGGACATCGAATTGTATCATGTGTATGTATATTCATATGTTGTGAAATAAATAAATCGAATCTAATCTAATCTAATCTATGAATGCCTTATCTACTGGTATGTGTACAACGTCACTTGTACTTATTAACTTTTCTTATTATCAATCTTGCTAGGTCAGTTTTGATCTCTAGTCTATAGTCGGAGGATTTTAAAGCATAATTATGGAGATTCAATGAAAATGCACAATACTTAACACATTAACACATTAACTGCCAGCGACTCGCTAGGGGAGTTGACTGTTCGTAGGCGCTTTTTGCTCCATACTGTTTTTCCCTATCGGGTACGCTCGTAGCGCGTAGCTCGCGCTGGCACTGAATGTGTTAAAGTTTGCAAATAACTGTCATATCGGTGACATTTTCATTTTACCTTAACAAAGCCTTATTTTTGTTTAATATGTCCCTGACATCTGTCAAATGTCATGACACTAAGAACAGAGCATTCTATAGTAAAATGATCATTCCAAGAAGTTTTGAGTCATACATAACGCGTTCAGTTGTTTTGTGATTCAATTTTATTGTCTCCGAGAATACGTTTGTTTATTTTCTCATATGAAGTAGTTGCCAAGCTATAATAGTATGACGAATTCGGTTCATTTTTCATTTCTTTATTTTTAGGTAGAGACCTAGAGACAAGCTTATTGAAGTAATTTTTTTATTATCAAATCTACGTTAAAAATAGTAATTTGAAACCGGTGTCTACGGTTATACGATAGTAGAGATTTTTACAAAATGTGTCAAGTTATTTCAGTTCCTGCTGAAATGATGTCTTGGTAATGTTATTGTATCCATATATGCAAATGTTCTGGTTTATTTTTATTGTTTTTTTACCTTCTGTTTTTGCTACTCGCAAATCTTAACATTGGCTTTGTAATTATCAAACAAACTTTGGCCATTTTGTATTAAGTAGCACTCCGTGTTTAAAGGGTGCATAAGGACCCTTCTCTTATGGAAAGCCACATATTGTCACACCCGTTTTACAATATGACCAACGCGGTAGGAGCATCTTACTATTTCGCATACCGTGCACAGCTATTATTGGTTTTTAAAACATTGTATTTTGAAGACTTCAATGGTTTGTTTACCTAATCAACCAGTTTAAAGTTGCGCAAGAAATTGCGCAATATTACTGTTTGTATTGTGTATTATGTAAACAATACTATACTATTGTCGTTTACTTATTTTAATTTGTACACCGAATTTTTACGCAATATTCGTGGGAAAACTTTCTTAGTTCTTCCGCATTGTTTTAACTGTTTTAATCGTTTCTGTGGAAATGTTCTTCACGCTCAGTTCATAGAATTATCCATAGCTTAAGTTATCTCACATATTCAAATCTCTTTTTAATGAACTCTTTAAGCGTTACATTAATTATATTGCGTATCGGTATCCTCAGCCCAATTTATACCACAGTACCGGCCATCAATATTATGTCTATGCCCGAAAGATCATCTGATCATCGGATCATCGTATGTCAAACTAAAAGTTAAAGCTAACTAAACTACACTTTAAGTTACAGTTAAAAAATATCAACGTTGCGGGAAATGAATTGTAATAGGAGGTATATGTTAGTTTTTATTACAAAGGTAATCACGCGGAAAACTATATACCGTGGGGAAAATTGTATATATAGATTTTTAGGGACTTGTAACGTAACAAAGAACACCTAATTAAACATCCAAACATCAAACTTCTTTAAGACTGTTTTTCCACTTAATTCCGATACTTACTAAAAAACTGAGGATGAGCAAAAACATCACGATAAAATACTATAAAATGAACTTGTTGTCGACAACCTTTTTTAATTGAGTCGTTTGCGTTATCAAAAAAACATGAAACCTTTTGAGCATGAAATTAATTCACGTTATTTTAAATGACAGGTTACATTATTACACAGCAGTGGGTAATCAATCGAGTTCTAGAATAGGTATATTGCCAATTAATTACGGTAATAAAACTAAAGTGCATTTAGATAAATCTACTAAACAGGATATGCATTACGCAGCGTGGGTTCGTCCCCAAAATGAACTAACGACCTTGTCAAGGTCACCAGAAGATGATGAAAATACATTGTTTATTCTATTATGTAAAACATGGAAGATATTTCGATTAGTTGTAATTTCCCCGCAGTCGAAATGGCCCCCCCTGCACCTTATCAAGACTAGTTTAGATTTCTTTGATTGCTCTCTAATTATATTTTACCAAGGTAATTACTGCAAACGTAACAATCCGCAACTATTGATGCTGACTGTACCTACTTATCCGTCCTGCATGATCTAATAGTGGACTTGTTTTAATTATGTATTAATATTGTTGCCCAACTGATCAACCCACTTGTTTGACGGACAGACGATTGTATCGCCTGGATGTCCGAACACTATGAACGATCGACGCTATATTGTTGTTTTGTTGTCGCAACTAAATAGATCGTGCCATATTTTATGAGGAATTTAAGCATTGCTAGCGCTTATAATACTAGTTTTGATTATGCGATATGCAAGATACTATGCGATATCTTTTTGCTAAACAGGGCGTATTATCTTGCGTGTGGTTAGCTAACAAGCTGCATATATAAGCGGATAGAGACAAAAAGCTGTCGTGTTAGCCTAGGTTCTAAGCCGTTAGTACAAAAACATTACATAAAAGGTTTTGTTTAACATGTAAATAAACAGATGTCTTAGTGCCTCACAATCAGCTTGATTGGACGTCGTTTAAAAAATCCGCATACAATAGAACTGTGGTGTTTATTACTACGACGTACCCGACCATAGACGAGCCAAACGCTCAAGCGAACTGGTGTAAATACTTTTTAGTCTACGCTTAGTTCCTATAGGTCTTGAAGTCACAGATACATTGGTGGTTATTGAGGCTAGCAATGGCACTGTGCGGCCTTTTGCATAGAAAGATCCGGCGCGTTGAAGTTTTCACACGCTCTGCCTCGTTGAGTTAATTAAATATTGCATGGGTTTGAACGGTCTTCAAGAAAAAAGTCGCATTTATGTTAATGTTGGCATATCTTGAGGTAGGTCGGTATATACATTATCAATTATTGTAGACATCTATTATGATGTGCGTTTGACGTATTAACTTAATGCACTGTAATTGACTTCTCTGATAACATTTACCTCAGGTAATTTACTTGCGTCTTGTATTTAACAGCGATTAGATTGGTCATAATGATGATTTGCATCGTTGATGTCATGTCAGATTTTACATAATAGTATTGTATGTGTATGTGGATTTATAAGTTAACCATGTGACTTCGAATTATAACGAGACTACGATACTTTTTCTATGACACTGTTTCGCGCCAGTTGACAGCTTTTTTCTGCGTCTAGGCTAGCACAAAAGTGAAATCACAATTTAATACGAAACACTGGAGTCGTGATCTAGCTAAACAGCACCTGCACTTGTGCGGTTTAAAAAACAGGCCAAGTGCGAGTCGGACTCGCGCAAGAAGGGTTCCGTACCATTACGCAAAATACGGCAAAAAATGACGTTTGTTGTATGGGAGCCCCACTTAAATATTTATTTTATTCTGTTTTTAGTATGTGTTGTTATAGTGGCAACAAAAATACATCATCTGTATTTCAACTGTCTAGCTATTACGGTTAATGAGATACAGTCTGGTGACAGACAGACGGACAGTAGATTCTTAGTAATAGGGTCCCGTTTTTACCCTTTGGGTACGGACCCTAGTTAATTAAGAGGGGTGCGTATCATAATGAATACGCACTTTTGGTATAATTTCAGTTTACAAACGTTCAAAACGTATACTAATCTTATGTATAATGCACTAAATCTATATTTTCAATTAGTATAACATAAAAATAATATAACATACAATATACATATCGCTGTTTGGTATAACATACAAATAAACGAATAACATTGAATGTAACTTTCATTACGCATAATAATTAAAATAAAATAACATCTCATATAAGTACCTACCTACGCTTTTTCCCCGAGGTTTTCACGGAGGTCACACTAAATCAATAGGTAGGTTAGGTTCGTTAGGTAGCTTCAGATGCCCGAAGGGCAAACAGCCCAGAAATAGGAGCCCCGCGAAGCGGGGCTCCGTCTAGTTTAGTTGTGAAGGAAATGTTTTTTTTTAAACAGTGCGGTGAGACCCATGGTAGAAATAAGAAGAAACTGCTACCAGAAAAGTGGGTTAGGTTAGAACTGTAACCCCCCCAAAGAAAAAGAAACTTCAATCTGAAATTTGTTTTGTATATTATTTCAACGTTATACCTTTTTATACTTATCATAAACGATATTATATGTAAAGTTCATTCACACAATAAAATTATAGAATTCATTGTTATACGTATCGCACGTTATACTTATTGCACGTTATGCCATTCAAAATTATACTAATTGAATTTATATATTCTGAGCAATATATTATAGGTTTGTATACGTTCTATTACTTACCCAATTAAGAGTATACCTGCCTAGTGAGCTGTTGGTATACTTACTTTAAAATTTGTAACAACCCCGAGATGCAATTCGATGTTGGTAGGTATATGACAGTTCCTGATTTCGCTAATCTTGTGGTATGCTCGTTTAACTTTATGCAACTTGCCGACTTACTCACAAACTCACTAGGTTTCATTAACATTAACACATTCACTGCAACTACTCAACCAGCCAGCAATCCCAACAAGGCGGAAAATACGTGTTATTGGCTACGCTCGTAGCGCGTAGCTCGCACTGGAAGTGACCAAAATACTTACTCAAAATCATATTTATTGTCTTGTTTTCTGTCCGGATATGTTACGAAATGTGGGTGTGTTTTTGTATGAGACCATGTAGAGTTTTTAATGTTTGTCAGAATCAACACAACTAAAACATTATTTTAATGTTGCTCTTTTATGTATTTAAATTAACGTAAACAAACAATATTAATCTGTTGCCTTACTTTAAATGCCTCCCTAAAAAAACAGGTTATGAGTACGTAATATCATTATTTAAAAATAAAATTGAACAGAAATTCTGCAAATTGTAAACGAAAAGTAAATACTTCTCGTGTTAATGGTACCTACCATAATTTGTATTTCGTAATTTTCTATCATATACATGGTTATAAATAGAAAATATACTAACAAATATGACTAAAACAGTAGGTAATAAAAACGTATAAATTATTTACGAGTCAGTCTTCTTCATAGCGCCAGTACAAAGCAAATTTACACACCATTAATCTTTATATTGGCATTTAGTTAAACAGCAGAGAAGGTAGTTCATTATGACAGTTTTTTACGCTTTCCCCGTCACAACATACTGCCGAGAAATTTCACCCGGTGACAATCGTCACACAACGTTCGCAACTCTTACACCGTCGTTTCGCAACTTTTACGCTTAATTAAGTATCTCTTAAATGGTAATTGTCTGCTAAATTTCTTATTCGCTCTTTGACACTTGCGAACAAATTGTCCTTTTGTTTGCATTGTGAGATCGTTTCTACATTTGTCTGTCAACTGTCTTGTAAGTAATATTAACGTAAGCATGCATTTGTATTTACAATATATTCCTTTCTATCCGATCATTACGATTTATTGAAGTTCTTTTCATATCTTCCAATGCACGATTCCTTTACTTTAATTTTTTTTATTAAATACACTCAATAATTTAAAATACGTTTATTATTCTCTTGAGTAAATAAATGAAAATTTTTGAGATTGTTACTTCACCACTTCATCCCCTTGTAGAATAATTTCTGGGTCAAAAGTATCCTAATCCTAGCTGATGTTCTTCATCGGTACTCAAATTGTTTCAATACTAAATATCAAATCTCATTATCTCCAATACATCTTTTTCACACTCAACCGCTTGGTGTTAAAGTATCTCTATTAAACGTTCTCTTAAACTATTGCCTAATGCTGTCTAAAGACAATGATTATATCTGCCACTGATTAATGATACCGTAGCACCTTTCTTAACTAAATCGACTTATTTACGAGATACAGTTTTAATACGAATATAATTACCGACCACACCAACAATGGACATTAAACATTCCTCGCTGACGGATGTGTCTGTCTTATCGTGCTTATATTGCGGCCTGCGGTTTCGTCTGTAAGAATATTTTTACGTTTTTTTACTTATGTAGTTTGTCAATGTTGTCTCAGATATTGAGGTTGAGGTAAATATCAGTAAGCGATTTCAGGGTTCCGTATTTTTTCTTCGAGCCACTTCGGTCCATGCTCTCTAAAAATTCTTCTGTACTTATCCCGATACATCGAGTCCTGAATAGATGTTTTGAAATCTGGACATTGAACGTCATGACCTTTCTGACAGATGTTTTTATTATACGTCATCTCCCTCTGCTCCTATTTCCATAATTGCAGCTAACCACAGGCAGCTTTTCAAAGGGAAGCGTAATTATCGTTGAAGTTAAATAATCCACTGCGAAAGTATCCTGTACCTGTACATAAACGCATTACCTCGTTCTGTGTCCACGGCCCGGGCTCTATAACATCTGATTGGCGGATTTTATTCTGACGTAATGGATCTACGAACACGTGTTACAAATTGTAATATAGGTACATATTTGAACCTTTTCCTGTGTACATCGCGTGAGCGACAGCAATTAAGTAAATTTCTAATGAACTTCGCCATCGATACCTTAATGTGACAATTACACGAGTGAACCATTTCTCAGAAACCGTTAACAGATAAGAATGGTATTATGATTAGCTTAGAATTGTTGATGTAGAACTCTCCATTTGAGGGGGACTTAAATCTTCTCGGGGCAGAGGTGTAGGGTTGGAGCTGGTCTACCTAGCTTTATTTGACGTTCATAAGCGCATTGTAATTATGCCTACTTGAATAAACTATCTTTTATCTTATCTTTATCTGGAAGCTTCTATTCTACTAACTAAACTTTCAGTCGTATCTTTGAATGTTTACTAGTTTTGTAACATTAAATATTATTGCCCGCAATGAAAACCTCGAAGCTTGGAGCTTTCCAAAATTGTTGAACCTGACTAACAATGCAAACAATCACATTTATCGCCACTGGCAGACAGGTTAAAATATGAATAATTTCCCTGCTTTACTGTAGTCATTATTTTGTTAAAAGAATTTATCTATTTATTTTCAGTGACTTTCATAACAATAAACAAACATACTTTCCGAGTGTTCAAATAGACTTACGAGACACGATAATTAGCTATTATACAGCTACATGTCATTATTGAAAGTTGTTTTGGACTTAAGTGTATATTCGGACGTACCTGGTCTAATCGCTTGATATCTTCAACTGATTTAGTGAAAAGTTTTCAAAACGTAATTGTTTGACTCATTGGGCCAAACTATTTGAGCAACTACTCGAAGGTATGTTGGTAATATGTATAAATCTCTGTCTTTCCCGGTCTTTTTACCTTGTTCCTAAAAAAAACTTTGTAGTATATAATTTTTTCTGTATAAGTAGTCCTATAAGTCGTTTTTGTCAACATTCTTCTACAAGCCTGTATTTGAGTAATATACAAGCTTAAGCGATATTATTAAACTAATTACCGTATCGGACTCCTCTCATACAGACAGACCAACAGTAACATTTGTTAGTAGATATTTTTATTGAGCGTTTTTTTATCAACTCCATCATCTCGTTTATCTAGTTTTGATGCAACACCAACATCGCGTGCTGTTTTGTTACGATCTATCGGCTCCGTTACGTCACGTAACGACGACGACTCACTTACCTAATAAGTACGATTGTTTTATGTGTATTTAGTGGGTCGTGTTGGCCCGTGGTCATTCTTCGTCAGTGGTCACTAGTAACTAGGGCTTCCAATACCGGGATCCCGGTATTTCGGGATCCCGGGATCCCGTCGTTTTAAACGCATTTTTCTATACCGGTATTTTTAAAGGCAATACCTGGATCCCGGTATTTTAAAAAATGAGGGAAATGCGCAGTACAAACCCTTTAAATCCATTATATTCGGCTGTATCAAAAAGCTTACTAAACGTCAGACGCATCTAGAGTTAGACCAAGAAAAGTCTGCAACGATTTTGATAGCACGCGCAGTGCAAGTGTTATATTAAAGGTCAAACTTCTATGAAATTATGACGTACAAATAACACTTGCACTGCGTACTGCGTATGCTATCAAAATCGTTGCAGACTTTACTTGGTCTAACTCTAACTGGTCTCTAGCCCGCATTTTATTATTGAAACAAGATCGTTGTCTAATGCGTCAGATAAATATTTGGTGGTTGGTGGGTGGATGAATCCTGAAGTTATGTGAGTGATGAATATGATGATAGTGACATTAACATTAACATAATTAGTTCTTATAATTTTATCAAAAAATAAAATGAACGAGCAAGGATAACTAATGGCAAACACATTAACATTAACATAATTAGTTCTTATAATTTTATCAAAAAATAAAACGAACGAGCAAGGATAACTGTAATAATGGCAAACCAATTTTGACGGGAATTTGAAAAAATGTTGTCTGGTTGGTTAAGTTGGACTACAAATGTGACCGGTGAGGTGAAGTCAACAAATTGGATAAAATTATTGCCAACCTGGAGTGTGAAATAAAATTATTGCAGATGGCGGCATTGATTGTTTATTGTTGTAATAGCTTTTAGGACATATCTGGTATTCCAGTGAGCCTTCCTAATTCCCCTTTTTAATAAAACTATATATTTTTAAGCGATTCATATCTAATACCGGGATCCCGGGATCCCGGTATTGATGAAGACAGTTTCGGTATTAATACCGGTATTGTGAGAAGTCCGGTATTTGGAAGCCCTACTAGTAACTAGACAACAAAGGACTAAGTGAACAATACGTAGAATTGAACATTTTTAGGTCCAGTCAAAGCTGGTTTTCTTATACGTTAAAATGATGGAGGTGATGGGATTATCCATAATCTGAATTCCAGATTATGTTCAAAGTTTGTTCAGTATTGGACTGCTGGTGGTGAAAAAGATTAGACCCAAATGTTACGTAAATCTCATTTAATAAAAAGGAAGCCCGATATTAATGTCATAATATAAATATACCGGTTTCTACTCCGTGACCCTTAATAATGACATGTCAACTTGATTGATTTTTCACACGTCAATATTCGTATATTACGTATTTCTGAGCGTTTTAATTTATGTATAATATGTAATGAATTCAGTCTGATTAATTGTCCGTGTCAAATATAACGTGCTCCAAACACGTGGGTCTGAATATGTGTTTTAATTTTGTCTAATTATTTATACTAGACGTTATTGTTTCGATTAACCTAGCTTTCATTTTTCTTTTAACAAGAAAGGGACGCTCAGTTCAAGTTTGTCGAGTGTATGTTTGTATAGAATAGATGCCCATGTGCGGGTCTACAGACCAAACGGCACTTCGGATATTTTGTTGTAATTACTTATCTAATACTCATTCAATCTGTGGCTTTACTTGTTTTTGTTAACTTTGACTCAATCCATACCACACAAAAAAAAACAGTTCGAGTGTTTATCGGTGGCTGGTATATGGCGATGATCGCGTGCCCTGCGAGTAAATATTCACTGTTTCCACATCCATCCAACTGGTTTTAGAACCATCTCTTACGATCAACCAAACACGAATTCAAAACAGTGGCCGGCATTCCAAAACCAATTATAATTATGCACCCGCTCAAAACAGTTGCGTGAAATTGAAAATTATCAACTCGTAACATTATAATCATTCATAATATATTATTATCGCTTAAGTGTATATTATAAAGACACCGTTTATTGTTGTTCGTTTTGCATACTTTCGTTTCCGACGCCCATAAAATAACCCATAACTTTACTACGCTTAGATAATAATGTACCATCAAGTCCTGAATGACGCGTTATATTAGAATATTGATGTGATGTTTATTTATAAATGATTAATATAAAACACCCGGATACTTATTAGGTACCTATTTTCTAGATGGAACGAAGCGTAATCATTTTTTAATGGTCCGTACTAATTAAAACAAAATTAAGCTTGTCTGATGAATATGTAGTACTGTTCGCTAAATTGTAATAGGGCACAACATTTAAGATTGCAAATATATAACCCTTTACATTACAATCGTATTCGTAACGACATGCGATCTTATCGCACATGTTAAATGTTCTGTGCCTTCCAGAGAACATGTTGCATAATATCACATAATATGTGACAAAATACTCGTAGCTAAAATTCACACGGGTTATTTTTAATTGCGAGTCTATTAAAGCAAATTTCTCCAGAGTTATACTACATATTAAATCTCTCTAGTTATGCTTTATAGTAGGTACTTAAAAAGCAAAATTATATACTCGCAAGGGCCTATTTTTAATACAATTACCATATGAATGCAGATAAATATCGTCTGGCATGCATTAGCCGTCTGTATGCAAATCGTGTAGACTTTTAACGTACTTTTAATTTGCTAAAAATGCGTACGCATGCCGAGACTCCGGCGCATCTTGCGTACGGCATCACTAATTAATTGACGACTATACTGACAGTCGATTTCATACTTTGAATTTTGGTTTGATTTTTGCGGTTAAAGTCGAATTTCCATGACTTTTCGTATGGTCAGCAAGTTTACGCCTCGGCGGTGGCTACTCACGTGTGACATCGTAGTCAATCTGTTTTTGTTTCTTTGTTTCATTGAATAGTTGATTATCCCGTTGACGTAAACTTATTCATTAAAAAAATCACAACTCTATGACTGATAATGTTAACAAGCTGCTTATTAGGTTTAATATGAATTAATAGATAAAACTCGCTGTAATATAGGTAACAACAAAATTCTGAAATGTTCGGTGACTGATAAGGATACTACGTAGCAATAGCAACTTTTCAGGCAAATTAGACAAAAACATAAAATCAATCCTCTACGGCTACTGAACTTTAATCGATTCATATCTTGTAGTATGCCATCACGAGCGATTCACAGGATCAGTTACCAAAAGAGTACATACTACAAGTAAAATTAGTTCCATTATGCTGACCACACGCATGATATGCGCTAGCTCATTGTGTCCATGGCATGCGCACGCGGCGCGGCGCCGCGCTCGTGACCGGCGCGCGCCGGCGCCGCCAGCTGTCTTATCTATTCACAAGCCGTGGTTCTCGTCTATTACCTCTCTAGTGTTGTTCAACTATTGGACTCTTAACATGTATACTGGTCACTTAACGGTAAACCTTCTGAATTGTAGATCTGCAGTACGTTCAAACATGAAAGCTTTGTGAATTGGTATGCAAGCAGCAATGTGAGACCGATAAATTTGTTCGGAATAGGTAACGAAAACGAATGACTTGAGATATAAATTCTTATTAGTGTTATCTTTTTCTGCTGCAGAACTGGTACGAGAAAATGTACACTGCATACGAATCAATTCCTAAAAAATAATAGGCTTAATCTTAATACCATAGAACAGCGGTTCTCAATCTTTTTTTTTGACGGAACCCTTTTGGAAAGCGAAATACTTGATGGAACCCTACAATAAAACAATAGTTTTTAGAAGTGTATTTAAAAAAAAAAAAATTATTAGTGTCCCACTGCTGGGCAAAGGCCTCCCCTCTCCTTTTCCAATCCTCCCTGTGCTGAGCAAGATCCCGCCAATCCCGCTGGAATGCATCCAAGTCGTCCCGCCATCTCTTCCTCGGTCTGCCTCTGCCTCGACTACACTGGGGATGCCAGCTAGTGGCTATTTTGGCCCATTTTTATTAAATAAGCATAATTCTAAATTCTTGCGGAACCCCTGCAGGGGTGTCGCGGAACCCTAGGGTTCCGCGGAACACACTTTGAGAATGGCTGCCATAGAATATAGATAATGTAATCAAATAACTAGAACACACCCTTCGTTTTTAGATGAATGCGGCCACTTACAGTACCTAGGTACTCGCCTAAAGGTTTCCGTTCAGTTGTCGCTATAAGCCGCTCTATTTATAACGAATTCCTGCGACAGGCTCGATGCCGGTTAATTGAGAAATGCACGCACATTGTGTCGCGACTGTTGCGAATAACTTAAATGAATTCCTACAGCCGCTCCCCTTTTCGAGCTGGAAAAGGGTTGCATTGTAGTTCCACCTCTATTGTTTTTGTTTCGTTAGTAACACTGAGTACTTTATCACTACATAGTATAAAACAAAGTCGCTTCCCGCTGTCTGTCTGTCTCTATCTATGCTTAGATCTTTAAAACTACCTAACGGATTTTAATGCGGTTTTTTTAATAGATAGAATGATTCAAGAGGAAGGTTTATGTGTACAATATGGTAACCCGTGCGTAGCCGGGGCGGGTCGCTAGTTTTTTTATAAAAGCATTGCACGCTGCAAGTATACAGTGTGTGGCCTACAACACGGGCGAATAATTAAAACGTAGATTCTACTCCTCAAACAATAAAACTTTTGTTCAACAACTTTTTGAAATTATGTAGTCTTAAAATTGTCCCTTTTTCAAACAAACTAAATAATATTTTCAATGTACTTTAAATTCCGTCTAATTGACATTGCCCGTCAGTCTTGTCACCGTACAGGCATAATCAATTTCCTAATACATTGCGTGTTCGAATAAATTTTAAAGTGTTTTAAAATACAAACCACAAGTTATTTTTAAAAGTCGCTGAACAAACATTGTCTTGTTTGAGGAGTAGAAACTACGTTTTAATTTTTCGCCCGTGTTGTAGGCCACACACTGTATAAGTAAATACGACAACATTGTATAAAACTATGTAAACCGGGTACTAATAGGTAGGTGCTTACGAAATTATCTGCAGAAAAACAGACATTATAATAAAAGTGAGAGATATATTTCATCCTTTTAGCATTTATGGCTCGTTATTTAATTCCGTCATCAAAAGAGTGATACCATCTGCAGAAAAATAATCGAATAGAAAATGAAGTACATAAAACATTTAGCTTGGTATGTGAAGACCCGGATGAATGAAAACCCATACCCCCCAAGCGGGGATTTCTTAATAATCTTATAAATACTGTAATAATACCACTATGATCTCAACCATACGTCAATGCATAATGAAAACATCTCAAGGACATTGCAACTTGAGGTAAATTAAATTCTAAAATGCTATATCATAGGTACATAAGTAGGTATACACAGTAATAAAAACTCGTTATAAATCGAATGACTGTAATAGGTACGAGTACGTTCGGAAAGCGGTTCGGAAAAGAAAATCTGTCAGCATCGCATTTTATATATGAGAAATTGCTCGTTAGTATGAAGATGCGTACGCATGCTTTCAGCTTTCCGATGCGTACGCATCTTCATACTAACGAGCGATTTCTCATATATAAAATGCGGCTCGATGCTGACAGATGTGATTCCACCCAAAGACGGACGCTTTTTTATGCCAGCGCCATCGCCAGCGAGCCCTGCCAAGATTCCGTATTAAAATGCAGTTTGCAATTTAAATACAGCTGAGAATTATTCAAACGTGCAACTAATACAGTAGGTACTTCCTTTTCAAAAGCCTCAACGATTCTATGTTGTTTGTGGGAAATTATCCGTTGATGTTACAATTGTAGGAGGATACCTCCCTAGAAACCCTGCATATAATTTTATTCTTAGCGACTTGCTTTTGAGACAACTAAGAACATATCCTATGCATATGCATTGCATGCATAGGTATACATTGGACGGATATCCTTTTATCTAAACCCCAATTATTGCGATATCTGTAGGACGGCACCACCAACAGAGTCGTACAATACAATACGTACATTCCGCGCGTATGCGCTTTAACTTGATGTAATGATTGTGGTGAAGTACGTTATTAATATTTCAAAATGAAACATGGCAATGAAATCTCAACTCATTATGATTTTCCTATACGCCCTCCATCTGATCAAAGCAGGTATTACCGACTTCATAGGATAGATTAATACAAACGCAACCTTAGGACTCATTGATACGGCATATACTTGCAGTGAAGTGTGCTAGTTTTCTAAACGCACATTTTGTACCAAGTCATTTTGCGCCCATGGGCTGACAAGGCCTGGCTCGCTCGTTCATTTTGATTTAGCTGTAATTAAAACTATGTTTTGACACGTCATTCTATAATTGCAGGTTCAGAAAATTGCCCCAACATGGGCGTAGGAACGTAGGAAGCTGTCTATTTATTATAAGACGATTGGATATATTCATTGCCTTTTTGCTTTTTACAACGTGACCAAATTTTTGGCTATGCGGTCATTATAGCATCAGTTTAGAATTGTCTAGGAACCAGTTATTATTTTTCGAGTTTGATTAATAAGCTCAAATTTGCTTTGATGTTATTTACAAGTGAAATTTCTCCAAAAAAAAACAAAACAAAGAAATTTGATGCGCAAAATGGCATAAAAAAGTATAAGTTCTGTAACTTCCTTGTTTAAGAAGGCTTTAGTCTGGTTATCTTAAGTAAGCACTACGTATATCTTTACACATATTTGTGCCATAACACGTTCGCAAACATCGTATTAAACACGAGCACTATATTTATATTTAATGACCATAGAACATTTTGCGCTGCAAACGGCCTGCTGATTACCACGGACGGTTTGAAGCGCTAAAACGACACTTATCTTAATAGTAATCGCCTTGTTAATGGTAAAGCTTGACGTATATCTGCTATACGTAATGTTGAAAGTAAAGTAAGGTTCCTGGTCTTTACTCTTTTTTATATACCTACTTGAGAAATATTTACGTTACGTACGCCGGCAGCCTAATTTCCGTAAAATACAGTTTAGCCGGTTATTGGTGACATTAGACTAAAGAAAGGCGTGAAATTTTGGTGATACAATTGCCGTAATTACATTTTTTATCTATTCAGTCAGCAAAAAGATTACCTTAGTTAGTAAATATGTATGCAGGGGTGCTAAGCAAACACCTGACTGTACCTTTCTACGGTTACTCGTGAATCTCGTGATGAAGTATGTTTGCCTTATTGGTAAAGACTTGATAAAGAAAAATAACTCCATGACCTACTATAATTTTTAATTGTTACACAACTTTCACACTCTTGTAATTTCAAAAGCGTTGTTTAGCTAATAGCCGTTACACGTTTCCATTTTCATTGTTTTTAATGCCCTCACAAATGCCTATTTCGTCTCGAACAATTTAGAACGCTCTCCAATGGGTATTGGTCTCGGATCAACGACACATTAGCATCCGGCAAACGCGTACGTTGAATATGTATGTCACGATCGATCTTGCCCTTAGTGAAGTCCTGTATAATCCGTCTAACAATAGACGTGCAGGTTGCCAAAGGATGATGCGTGTGTACATCAAGATAGGAAGACTTCCAGGGTAAATGCACATATTTATTTATAGTTTGATTTACTCATAAGATTTTGCGTTAATGTGCCATTTTCAAACAAAAGGGTACTTATTGTCGGTAATTTCCATAAAGCTGCAAATTGAAATCAACGTCACAAATGTAGATTTGAGCAATGCTGTTAGGTTTTATGTGGTTTTCAGTTACATCATGGAAACCTATTTCTCCTAAACTTTTATACCACATCCTGTTCAGTTTCACGACCTCTCGTTTAAATATGCTTCTCAGCAATACTCTTATTCACTTGACCACTTCCGCTTCCAAACTGCAAACGATTTGTCTTGTGTAATTGTAAACGAGCGTCTCGAACTGCTATTAGAATGAGTAACGAAATATGCGCATCGAATCGACAAATTACTATGTTGAATTGTGGGCGAGACGATGAGTCCGTAAAAGGACACCTGCCGCGGCGCCGTGATTCACGGTCCTTCGTCCGCAATTGGTAACAAACATTAATTCTGCATTTATTAGGATTACACAGAAATCTGGACGTAAATATATGAGTTCTTAAAAGGGTCTTATGTGTTATTAATCCTGCCTTAGTATCCTGATTCATTATTATTCTCTTTATTTATTTATCTTCTTAGTTTAGGTTTTTTTACAATATGAATATAAAAGTAAAATAAAAAACACTTACAAAACAATAAAAAATACATATAAACATATTACAAAAAAACCTAACCTATTATTATTTATTATTTATTACTATCTAACCGTCGCATGAAATTTCCGCTTATTTATGATTGGGTCATTTTCTTTATTTCTTTTATTGAAATCAGTTTTAGTTATTGTCACATGTAAAAAATCTTTAGTATTAAACATATTCTCCTCCATTTTAAAAATCGGTGAAAAGTTAAGCCATTGTTGGGTTTGTCATAAAATAAAATCCGCTCAGTAGTTCGACGCTACGGTGCGATTAAATACGGCTAATTATGATACGAACATCCAAATTATACTTTTTGGTTTGTCGTAATCGGATAAAAAAAGCCAATGGATTTTGTGGATTTCGTGCTGTCGCGTTATACCTTCTATAAAGTATAAACCGATGTTCAAAACGCAGCTGTAACTATAATTGTTCCTCGTGTCTCTATTTTTTATTGCCACATCTCCATCATGCAAATGAGCATTTACATAGCAGCCATCG
Organism: Cydia amplana; assembly: GCF_948474715.1. Lineage (NCBI taxonomy): Eukaryota > Metazoa > Arthropoda > Insecta > Lepidoptera > Tortricidae > Cydia > Cydia amplana. Next base: position 12,432,450 of record NC_086083.1, read on the forward strand.
TAAAAACCCCACACATTCGACGATTCAAAACAATAAGATCGTCCTTGTCAGCTGCAGATTTATTCGTTCCCACAGAATAAGTTATTACACCAGGATCCACCTGAATCTAATTGCTCTGTTCTCTTTATAATTATCTTCGTATTTCCTAGTACCGAACGCTATTTCTATTACGTAGTTCCATCGTTTTAATATTGATGAGCCTTTGATTCCGGCTTCACTAATTGTTTCATATCCTTATATATTATGTATTTAATCATACTAATGTCGTTTTAAAATCATCAAAAATATTATGTTCATGGGTGAAGTAATCTTATCAAGGAACATGTATGGTGATTTGTGATTGCATTTGCTTCATGGAAGATGTAGACATTAATTTTAATAGGTCACCGTTAAAGGCTTGTATTAATTCCGGTGACTTAGATATGATGTCAGAAATAGGATTCCTGTAAGTAGTTGACATAAGAATAATGAGTACTTACGTACTTTTTGGAGACTTAAACATTAGAAATGTTAAAAGACTAAAAAGATATAAAAACATTTTTGGTAAAATTATATCTCAGTTTAACGATGTGTGCGTGTCGTGCATTTAGAAATAAACTGCGTATACTGGATTTATATTGTTCTCCTTTTTAATTCGCGGACACGTTTTGACCATATTCCTTTTTTCAAAGTCCCGGATCTTGGCGTTGAAGCAGTCTGCACGTACACCGGTATCCGGGTCGCTGCTCTCTTTCGTACTGTATCAGATTGTTGTCAATTGCCATATCCTGATTGCTGTTTTCATTAATATTTCCTAAATCGGATATGTCTTTTAGTCATTTGTGGTCATCGTTTATAAAAAGTTCTAGTACGACAAAATTGTTATGAATCACAATATCTGTTTGTACAAGCGGTGCTAAGTTCATTGTCAAATTCTTTGTCACCGTTTAGCTATGCTCTGACGTTGTACATGATGTTTCGAGATGATGAACATGATGTCATTGCGGTTTGTGGCTCGTCCCGTCATCTATGACGTATTATTCAAACATAATATTCGAGCTTTTCTGTGTCGTCACATATAACGTTGTATCATTCTGATACAATTGGTTTTGCAAGGCACATTCGATCCGAGCTGATATCTACGCAAAAAGATGTTGCGGTTGTTGGACACGGCAAAGAGGACTGAATGATGTAGCATTTTCAATTTAGCTATCTATTCTTTATATAGTTTTCTGTTATTTAATACCACTAATGGTTCTCTAAACATCATTATTTACTATACCCAATTATCTTGATTTAATCTGGCTGCACCTTGACACGTTATCTTAGCCGTACTTAGCGTTATGATGCATTGTCTGCTTCCGCTGACTTGGCAGGGTCAACGATTTATGCCTACGTCACTCCCACGTTTTCGATTATTGCCTATTGGCGTGATGAGGCTGTGTGGCTGCCGCGCACGCGCTTCGCCTACGACATCACCAAGCTTAGATTATGACTACACGAAGTTGACGTGGTGTTCGTCACACAGGAATCGTGTGGGTTTTTCTCGGTACCGGCCGTGTAATTTTATAGGTATCACGAGCCCGAGCGACGTGAACTCGCAATCCGTAACTAATATGTGTAACTGAAGAGCTCTTTTATACTGGTGTGCCCGAGCGATCAACAAGCGCAGCGATTGGGATGACTTTCTTGTTTACGGCGCTAGCGGTGCGCGGACGCCGTCAGACTGCGAATTGGAAGCTTTACGGATGTGTATCGTGTGGATTTGCCAGCTGCTAATCGCGATGTTTATGCATGCGTGACTTGCCGGTGTTTGTTTACATCGTTTTCGGTATTGGCTGAACATTTTATGTCCTCACGCTTAGTCTTTTCTTATTAGATAACTAAACTATTTTGCGCGTGCCACCTGTCCCGATCCTGCGCAAATTCCTGCCAGTTACTGACGCGAAGCTGAAGCAGAGGGGCGAAAACCGAATTTCGCAAATTGCGGGGATCTTTCTCCACTCCAATGAAGTCGTAATTAGAGTGACAGATAAAAATGCCCGCAATTTGCGAAATTCGGTTTTTGCGGTAGCCCCTCAGATCCACCGTCACAGTCGGCCCAGATATCGCTGAGAAGAGTGGGAAGACAGTATGACGGCGGATCTGTTTCAGCTTCTTATTAGATATCTCTATCAAATTCGCATTCGTAAGCACTGCCTAGCACCCGATCCATCTTAATTGACACAGTTTTGTATGGAGCATGCCTAATAGCGACATTATCTCAATTTATCCAGTTGCGTCTGTCTAATAGTACCTTTGTTACGGAAAATAAGATATTACCTTAACTGTCCTTCCCGGATTTTAAGTTGTAAATGAGCCTAGATTTGTTACAGATTTATGTAATTGACGTAATTTGCCTGTCATCGTCCTTCGCGGTCGCACGATCGCTGTGAGCTGTGACGATAATTTTATAATTTTACTCACAATTATGCAAATCTATTTTGGCCGCTGTTTATATTGTATGTTCGCCAATTTCTAGATTTTATGACTGACTAATCAGCGAGTATTTTAGGATTACTAAAGTTCAGTACCTAAAACTCTACTGTTATGAAAATTAAATTAGATATAAGCCTGATTGTTAGTCGCCTTTTTATGAGATGAGATATTTACTCAAGTGCGTAACTTTCCGGATTTCTTTTATAACCACAACCTTAGAGCTTAATTGAGTTAGACCAAGAAAAGTCTGCAACGATTTTGATAGCATACGTAGTGCAAGTGTTAGTAATTCTTCATAATTCTTAGAAGTTTGACGTTTAAAATAACACTTGCACTGCGTGTGTTATCAAAATCGTTGCAGACGTGTCTGGGTCTAACTCTAGAAACTGTGCTCTATCATTATCAGTTCAATTGCCTTTGCGTCTAGCATCCGCTTGTACCCTGTGCAACACTGTGGCAGTTTCAGATCAGATCTGCCGCAGCCCTAAATCTGGACATGCTTTCTATTTCGAAACGTTATTCATAATTCTCGTAACGAACATGCGTAAACGATGTCGCAATACCGGTGATATAGATTATCAAATGCGAAATGCACGATCTCAAACTGACTGTGTGCATGTATATTAATTTAATGTCGCGCTTTAATTCGCTATGGTTTAGTGGAATGCATATTAGAAGTAATGTTTTGTGGTTAACATTCGATAGAATTTAATATCGCAATGTGCTTCTTTTATTTGAGACAAGAAGGCAAAATGGAGTATTTACGCGATGTCTAATATTCTTTAAACACTAAGTGATTAGGTAATATTAAGTATAAATGTATACTGTTAATACTTAGGTAATAAATCCCTCACATAAACTTCTTACTACTCGTGTATCGTTGTGTCATTAATTTTAATTATCATAGGAATAGTTTTGCAGCTCATAAAAAAAACACACACACTTAAATATTGTCCACCTGTATTATATAGTCTCTATAAAATTTGGTAAATACGTAGCGTCATTCGTATTTTTTATACAATGTGGAAAGATAAGTCGGGCCCTGGAGGGTATATATAATAATAAGGTAGTTTTTATTATTATTATTATTTTTTAGTTGGTTCAGGTCCCTGGCGAGGCAAGCGAGTTTTAGAAAATCTTTGAATGCAGTTGTGTTTCTTTTTAACAATAAAGGAATGTCTCCTTTAAGTAAAATGAGCCAGCAAGGATTTAAGGTAGTTTTCCTCCAGGGCCCGACTTATCTTTCCACACTGTATACTATGTTTAAATGTGCGAAAATGAATACTGGCGGAAATGTAAATAGTCATCACATGCGCCGACCAAACTTAGAAACTACGTGCAGCTGCTGGGTTTCGTTCTCAAATAAATTACCGTGCAAAGGAGCCGGTGACAAGTGTTTACTCAATTTTGGCGTCAGAAGATGTTTGAATTTATTACGGGATGTTCGTTATATTACTTAGAATATGTTAATTCATAAATATCATATATTTTTTGTTTCTACGACGTAACGCGTCAGCCATGCGTAATTTGTAGGGTTTCATTCATAACTTTCAGACACCGGCCGCCAATAGGTGTGACTAGAATCGTAAACGAACAGAATTTAACGATTGATTTAGATTTACAAACTTAAGTTTCATTTATTTAACTAAAAGTAACTAGATAATATTACTGCTTTTGACCGTACTTCATAATTATGTTTCGAGGCTGTGTTTAGTTCAACATATCTTAACATTTTTCGAACTAGATATTTTTAACAATGTGTTAATGTGAAACATTTCCTTTTATTCCAGGTAAGCAACTGCTTCTACTAACAGGTCATTGATGCAGTGTTACGACAACGAACGTAAGTGTCCGGTCGGTTATATTCGTTAGGTTTACAACGTTAAGGTCTGATGTTTATGGAAGTTGTTTATGAGTAAACAAGGCGTCATAAATGCACAAAGGTAGGGGGAGGTCACAAATGACCAAAAATGCAATTGACCATACAAAATGTCAAAATCGGAACGGCTTAACTAAAACCAAATTGAGACAGACACATACGCACCGCAAGAACTGCATGAAAGTTAATAAATGAAGTTGAAGAACGTAGTGGAGGTTTTCACTACACGATTTATAGCCATAGACTAGGAATCCTCTAGACGGAGTTTAGAGCAATTATTTCATGAAACCGATGCTGCCAAAAATACTGGGGTGCGGGGGACGAGGTGAGCGAATCCCGTGCCGTGATTGGTCCGTTCAAAGACACGGACCAATCACGGCACGGGATTCTGACTCGAAGATGGAGTAAAACTACCGTATATTTGTGGCAGAGGGGGTAGCGTTACTATGCTATGTCTAGAGGATGTCTTGTCTGTGTTTACAGCAATTCAGCCATTCCTTCCATCCGTACGTCTGTCAGTGGGCTGTCCTCACGACGCGTTGACAGTTGACACAGTTTATTTTACAAAATGTCTTAGCTGTTTCGTATAGGAAACCATGTCTCAGCCAATGTCGATGAATCCCGACCCGAAACCAATACCATGATTCGACCTAAACTTAAATAGTATTGTGCAAGGAATACACAATCGTGTTTTCTATCAGCCTACCAGTTTACCGCTATCGATAGAATTTATCGACGTTTATTAAAATGTAGGACGGCGGCGCCGGCGCAACGCGGAACAAAAACGGCCACAGTGTAGCAAGTGCGGCTCCAAAACCAGGCCCAGCAACCTAGATCCGTCTGTGCCTGTCTGCTCGGCTATTTCTAATGGCTGTTATTTCAACTGGAACATATCCTGCGAATGTCCATTACTGCTTAATACATAATTTATATCGCTAGTAACTATTTTAGCGTAGAACACTAAAATTCAATTTTGCGAACGAAAATCTTACGGAAAAGCAAGTACAGCCCAATCGCATGGTTGTACATTATGTACAAGCACATAAAGTCTATTTTATATTCGGTAGACTGAAATGACAGTTAATAGTATGAAATGACATTTCATGTCCATACTATTAACTGTCATTTCAGTCTACCGAATAAAAAAATAGACTTTAATAAATTGTGATAGAATAAGATAAAGAAATGATTAATATTTTGACACAGCAGGGTTTTAATGTGTTGAACGTACCTAAAATGTACGCTATCAGGTATATACAAGAGTAACCTTACGCTTTTTTAAAGTACAGTCATCTACAGAGGAGGTGTCTCCCCCTGCAAACAAATTTCTATGCAATAGGGGTCACCTCTTTCTGCAGCTGACTGTACCTAATCTGATCATTACATCAATAACTATTCTGACGTGATTAACGGATGTTTCATTTCATCCAGCATGACATGAGAAAAGTTTTTTTTTCATTTGGTCTTCTCACTTTAGTGCAGCACTATTTCAGGACAAAGTACATATTTGGAAATATTCCGACTAAATATTTTCTTGTCACGTGATGCACTTGCCAATGTTATTTCCAATTGCGAGTCGTAATACATTTCTAGCACTGGAAATATGAAGGTAGGTTCACTCTTTCTTATCCAATGTACCTATCCAGGTGTTCATGTTGATGCCAAGAATGTAAAAGCAGCTATAAATCTTATTAATACTTGGTTATATAATTTCCATAAATACTATAATTTAATTAATTGTACGGATTCATACGAGCTGGCACGAGATTTCTAACTAATTTGTAAACATTCAACGACATTTATTTTCGGCGCTTGCTACGAGGAAATTAAGTATTGTGAATCATGAAGCTGTAGGCTGTAGGTACACCAGAATATACACGAGTTATGATTTTATGTTGTAACTAGTTGTATTAAATCTTCGAGTTCCCAACGTACAGTCAGCAGCAAAAGTTGCTAAGCGGGGGAGGTGTTCAAAATTACCTTGACACGCTCTTATTCTCTTTACAATAAAGTCGCGTCAAGATAATTTTGAACACTTGGCCCGCTTAGCAATTTCTGCTGCTGACTACATAAACATTATAGGTAAGTACACAATGCTGTTAAAGCGCATTCATTCTTTTTACACACAAGAGAAGAGAGTTATGACCAACTACGCCAATTTGTAATTGGAAAGACAACACAAGAACACGATTAAACAATTCAATTTATTACAACTAGGGATTGCAGAACCGGTACTGTTTAAAAGAATCGGGATTTTCGGTACCGGGCAAAAATGGAACCGGGATTTCCCGGTATTTTCGGTACTTTTCGGGACTGCCTTCAAAAATCAGTTTTCACATTAATTTTCAGTAAATAAAAGCGTAAAACGACGACGAATCTTTCTTAAAACAATAAAAAAGTAGCCCAGTGAAGGTACACACTTCTTTTGTACCATAATATGTGTCTTTAAGTCACACAATCATTCATATATTTAGTTTTTTTTCCTAAACTACATGTGATATTTTTACTATCTTTGTTGATCGGCAAAAACTGAATTGTGGCTCAGTAATATCATCATTTTTTTAAATATGTAAGACGTTTTGTAAAAAAGGATAAAAAAATGATAATTTTCGCATGCGTTCAAAATGGGCTGTGGACCTTCGAACATATAATAACAGAAATCAATACGACAAATCAAGAAATTATTCAGCCAGAATTATTAATTCATTTAAAATATCATTTTCATATGTGAGTTTCTTATACCGTGTTTGAATTTGAATTAAAAGTAGTATTTTATTCATTACAAAATTGTCTCTATTTTTGGTTCTAGTTAGTAGTTAATAAAAAATAACTAATTGTTCGTATAAAATTATTTATTGTACAAACATTTATGCCCTTAAAGTATCAAATTACGCATTTTTATATTGTCGGCATTGTCAAACCCATTGACTTTTTTAAAATTTTATTTTAATGTAGTGGTCAGCCGTAAAAGTATTACCATCAGCCTTAGATTGATAATAGTATTTTATGCAACCGTTGTTTAAGAGGGGTCAAAAAAGGCGAGTGGCGTGAGTAACAATTTGAGGCGAAGCCGAAAATTGTTAATAAAGACGCCACGAGTATTTTTTGACTCAGTTAAACAACGTTGCATACAATACTTTTTCTACGACCAAGCACTTAATTTGAAAAAAAAAATTGTAAATTTAACAAATCGCACCTTTAGAATTATACTGACCTTATCCAAAATTTACGGATTTTGAGTTTCACTTATAAAAAGTCCTAAAATTATAAACCTCATCGAACCTTAATACAAAAGCGGCCCAATATAGGGTAGAAAGGGATAGACTAAGACTTCGGTCTTTTTCCCCATCCCTCTAACTTCGCGTCATGTTCGGTTTGAGTGAGACGCAAGCAGTGATGCGCCGCGAGTCTTCTGAGCAGGTCGTTACGTGTTCGGTTTTGTGGCGACGTAAATAGATTTGAGTCAGTTTAGTAACAAAAATAAGGTAAGTAGACGTTTTTATTTTTAATACAATGAAGACTGAATTCATATTAAGTTCATTTCATACCAAAATCGATTCATTACCATATGACTCGTTTGGCTTTAAGTCACTCTATGATTAAAAACTAGTTCGATTTGAAGTCGCCATCATAAATGGGTTTATATTATAACAAGAATAATCATTTATCTAGAGAATTATCCAGGATACCGTCTTTTTTATAATAAAAATGAGCATATACTTAGTGACCATTTAAATCATGTGTCTGTGTAAATACTAACATTTGTTATTTAATTCATAAATGGGTCTTTTTATAAAACCAGTTAAATTGACAAGATAAATGACATTTATATTTTAATTAACATTCTAGGTATCTAAAGCCAAAAGAATCGAGCTTCCCATTAAAAACATATAGAAAATGAAAAAAAGGGCGGATTATATTTTAGATAAACGGGAAAAAAAAATGGAAGCCAGATGAGACTGTATATTTTTATTTACATAACTTACTTATACGAATTATCTACATATACTTAGTCTGATCATCGGTTTTTTCCAGGATAACGATGTCAGCAGTAAACAAAAATTTACTCCACGGCGAAGACAACAAAAGTTTGAAAAAATCAATGTGTCTGACATTAAAAGTTCAAAATAAAATCGAGAATATTGCTCAGAAACCAGATAAATCAGAGTTATCATCATCTCAGCAGGACGTTTTACTAAATAATACACCACAATCCAACAGTTCATCATCTAGCAGGTCATCATCTAATAGTTCCTCCTCTTCTTCAAGTAGATCATCATCGACATCTTCCTCATCCAGCAGCTCTCCTCGCATGAGTAATTCAAACGCGCATTCCATCATAGATGAGCCTTCAACATCTAAATGCACAGGACAAAGTATAAGCAGCAGACCTACAAAGAATTATCATCAATCACCTCTAAATTCCGATGAAAGCGATGTTGACTTAAGCGACTCAGACCCGACTTACACTATAGTTCGTTTTTTTTTTAGCATTAGAAATAAGGTAAACAATTGTCTTTTAATTGAAAAACACATTTTAAAAATAAGTTACGGTAAATATGTAACAATTATGAATCTAATACAATCTTTTATAGTCTTCTGCTTTCATAAGTAATAGTTATTGATTTTTAAAAAGTGTTTTTCAATTAAAAGACATGTCAAAATCGCTTACCTTCTTTCAAGTTCTTTCTAATGTTAAAAAAAACGAACTATATCAATAAGTCTATTCGTAGCGAACATGTACGTATATCTGATTCAAGCCCCAGCTCTAGTTCTTCGGCTCCTTCCAGATCAACTTCCAGGGCATCCAGAGACAACGGGGAGTCTGTTCCAGAAGTAACCAGAAGATCCAGAAAACGTACCAGAAATCCATCAAAATGGAAACAAAATGTCGCAAAAAGATTGAGAAATTCAGGAAAATCTTACGTATCGTCTATAACTAAAAAAGAAGTTCCTGCTCGCTCCATCAAAGATTTTTACAGTTCTATTCTCTAATTCAAAATATGTCCCAAAGTTTATGATAATGTTGATTATCAATAATTAGTAACAACTACAATTACTAAGGTGCCTATTATGTGATCTCTTTAGTAGAAGAGGTATTTATTAGAATGGACCAAATGATCTTGTTCTGATCTGTTTTATTTTTTGAAGGATATTTGATTTTTTTGTTAACAGTTGTTGTTTAAGATGAACATCTTTTGTTTAGAGCATGAACATAAATACTTATGTGTAGGTACTAGAAAAGTGATTAGGTATTTTTCTAAACTTAGATATATAGTTCAGTAGTCCTATCTGCAGAACATCTATCAAAATGGAAAGAAAAATATTGTTAAAATTAGTTTTTTTTATATATTTTTAGAAGGATATTTGATTTGTTTATTATGATTGTTGTTTAAGATGAAACCATATTTTTGACTAAAAATAAATCGTATTCGAATATTGTTAATGTTTTATTAAAAATAGAAAGTGTCCCTTAAAACAATTGGAAGTTTACTATTGTATTGACTTAACTTGATATGATACGTTTTGAGTGTGTTATTGTTCAGTAATATTAAGCCCTATGTAGAAATCGGTCTTTAAAAAAAATATGATTTCGATCGTAAAGAGACCTAAAACTGATGCACTTTTTAAAAAAAATTAATAAAAATAGTTACTACATTTATTTTATGTGTTTATGTGTAAAAACATGTTAAGAAATAAGTAAAGTTTAATAAAATACAAGTTTTAGTAACTATTTCTCAATCAGAGCTCAGTAATCCCTCTTTATCTATGGAATTTATGAACCCGTCAATCTTTATTTAACGTTTTCCAAAAACTTGCATTTTTCTATTATGTCACTATAATTCTAAAGGTGCGAAATATTTTTCATTCAACAAAAATAATACTTTAAACAAGTGGAATCATATAGGACAGCGGTCGGCAACCGGCGGCCCGCGGGCCGCATGCGGCCCGCGAACCTCTCACTTGCGGCCCGCGAGCCTCCCTGGCTATTTTGTATGTAATATTGACAAACGACAATGTCTGATAAAGTCATAAATATTAACAAAGTGCGGCCCGCGTCAACTTCGTTAGCTACTATGTGGCCCTTGGCTGCTAAAAGGTTGCCGACCGCTGATATAGGACATATATGTAGGCAAACAAACCAAACCCGGCCACCGCGCCCCGCGCCCCCGGCCGGTTGGTCAGCGACACCTTCTTGTAACTCATGAGGCCCTGGTACTTGCTCTTAGTTAAATTACAATATTGGATAGTTTTTTTCTCGATTTTGGCCACAGTAGCCTATGGAGACTAACAAGCAACGCTAAGCGGTGTTCGTAGTCTATGGATCTTGCTATATTACGGGTGTCACATGCTCGTTTCTGACTTCTGAAGCAATTTTATTGTTTCTACTATAGAACCTAATGAATATTTTGTAAATTGGCAGCAATGCACTTAGTACTCATCTGTCAGAGATGACAATTAAAATTAGGTTGGCAACAATGTATTTCATACAATATTTTTTAAGTGGTGATTACACGAAGTATCGTAAAAGTACCAAAAAGATACTGCGTGTATGCACAAATACTTTTTTGGGGAATAGACTAAAGACTTGTCTTGACAACTATAACATAGGGGTTTAAAGGTGTGTGTACGACCTTTTAAATGACAAATAAAGGTACGGGAGTAGAAAAAATATATTTATTTTCTTTATAAAACATGATATTTCATGCTAAGTAACAGAAAGCAGTCAAATATTGTACCGGAAATTTTAATCCACGAAAATCCCGGGAGTACCGGGATTTAAATTTTGAAATCCCGGTTCTTTGCTTGGCTGTAAATCCCGGGAATTCCCGGTACTTTCGGTTCCGGTATTTCCCGGGAGCAAACCCTAATTACAACTGATGACTCAATACAGTTCACATTACGCGCATCAAAGCGCTCTTTTACCACACAGCAACGCGGGAAAGAACAAAGTCGGACATTATGAAACAATGTCACAAATCCAGTCTTCCTCATGGACGGGCACCAAAATAGTCACTTGCACAACGATTATATAATAGCTCGATAAGGATTCCCTTAAACATAACTTAACGACTATGAAACGTGGTTCGTTACGTGCTTTCTCACAGTCGGTCGACTGTTACCGGAATGTTCTGCTGGACATTGGGAAACGGGCAGCGGGCACTGCTTCTTTAACTTGGATTTGTAAGACTTATAGTACACCTACATACTTGTGCACTTTCCACTTGTTAGAAAAAAGAATCTTGATTTTCATATTTCAACAAGTGGTGAACTTTGACTTTTAGATCGACCGATGGAAAAATTTGCCGTAGGTATAAGAATGTTTTTTTTTTTCATAAAGTGATACAGTTATTTCTGGTTGGTATCATCAGCCATACTGTTACATATCATCCCACCTAAGATCTTAACTGATGTAAATGAAATATACAATTCAATTCCCATAAAAGATCACTACAAAGTATGATATTACTGCTTGACAACGAATTTGATAACACGTGAAGACACCAGAAGTACCTTACACGAGAAAACGATCTTTCTATTAGATAACGAGGCACAATTGTCTTTATTGACGCTGATAGGACGTCTAATCAACGAGCCTTCGGAGAACAGGTCCTTAATCTACGCCACACGGCTTAAGTCTTGGATCAATGCCAACAGGAAAAACTAAGCGAGGACGATAAGTCAAGGGATTGCAGTTGTTCGATTTATGACTTATTCAATGAAATCCTTCTCGACATCGGAATTTGCATCATAAGGATTCTAATAATAGTATTAATACCTACCATAGATCCGGGTACTTCCCGTAGGTCTGCAAAGTAATAAAATTAAATACGAGTTAAAGAAATACCACAAAAACGTGTAACATACATACCTATCTATGCTGTTATGGTATGGGATTTACCAAGAAAATGTATAGAGATTTGCCCCGTCATTATTAAAACATTGTGGTAACTAATACATACCTACCGCTCTGAAGATACGACACTTATACACGCGTAACACACGAAATTGCGATGATGTTACGAGTTACGATATGCCTCCTTCGATGTTGACAATGAAGTTGCCCTTAGCGATACATTCCACTCAGCCTAGCGATCGGAATGGAACTTCATTTCTCAAGATACGGTATTTAAACAATTACCCAACCAGCTAAAATTGCTCAAGGCGTTAGGCGTTACTTATACTTAACTATGGGGCTGCAAAACACATCAGTAATTTAGAGGTCGCAAGGGCTTGTCTTAATAACTGAATGGCATTGGTGCATCCATCATTGGTTTTAACAATGATCTGATTTATACAAATACATATCCTTGTGTTAGTTAAGTCGCTTGTCTCTGTGTAGGTAAACAAACATCAATGCGTTTATGTAACTTTTCAATCAGCTTTGTTGGCTTTAAGTGTTCATTTGCGATCCACTTATATTGATTTATATTGTTCGGACGTCTATTGTATAATGTTTATAAATAATTTGATACTTCATTTAGTAAGAATCCGTCCACTTAGTCTGTCGGTGACTCAATTGGCCTGTGAAACTAATTAATTAGTGAAGACTGACTTACTTAATAGGTCCAGACAGTCTTCTAGACAGTTACCCTTCAAATGACTTATATAACAACAATACAAAACTTACGACGTCCATTATTACTTATTTGGACGTCATATCGGAATTTTGGGTCGTTCTTCGCACGACGTACATTTGAATACAAAGACTTACGATAATTTGACTTGTAGCAAAAATTGTACATAACATTATACTGTATGTAACTGGAAAATCCCGACCAAAACAAGTTTCATGTTTTGACAATAAATACGGTAATAATGCGAAAACAAACATTATTATTTTTGCTTTAGTTCGTTACATGTTGAGTACGTATTTCTTTAAAAAAATTACACTTAGATAATATCATTAAGTTATTATAGTTATACAAACTGGAATTAGATCATTCGACACATACATAAAAATATACCTACCTAATACATTTGCAACGTATTGAGACTTCTTTTTTTGTCAGCTGCAGTTAGGGTAATTCCGGGGTAGTTGGCCATAGTTTTTTTAGGACTCGATAAAAAAATAAGTTTACATGTAATTAAAGAAATATTTACTTCTTCATAAACGTTGATTAATTAACTTTCGAAAATGAAAGAAACAAAAAAATATTTCTATTGCAAACAGCTTGAAAAAATGTTTAAAAAAAATGTACAATTGGCAATCTGTCACGAGGTATCCGGGAGTGATGATCATACCATTACAGGAGAGATGGCCATAACATAACTCTTCATTTGACTATAATTTGTTTTTCATTTTCATTCCCCAAGTCCCTTTTCTTCTCAAGACCCCGTTTAGGCCACCTAATACCAGCAAACAGCACACTCAATGCAATCATGGAGGAGAAGAGGCACGTTATATTTTTTTCCCAAACCTGCAATAGTTATCTTTCTAAATTAACTCCATTTTCCTTTTTTAATCGTTATAATGCATAGGGGGACGTTGCCACTGATATCTGATAACCTTTGGAATACCTAATTCGTGATAGATACATCTTCATCACTGTGTGCCTAGGCCTACGCGGCCATATGGCCATAATACCACAACTTGAACTGGCCATCTCTCCTTTTCCTCCGGGAGAGAAGACCACGCCTAAAATCAAAACAAGTTGATACTCGAGCTTCATTCTTATTTAGGTTAGAACAATACTACAACCGTATACTTTGCACCAAAAGCAAATAACACCATTAGAATAACACACTAGTATCACCACCATGTAAAATATGAACCCTCTAAGAAATATTTGCACTAGTCAAAACAATCTACAACGATTTTACGTACTTTAACAAGTTTTTCCCCCAAAATTTTGGCCATATCTTTGCTCCCAAGAATGACGTGAAGCGTACTAAACAAGAACTAGCGACATCTAGCCATCAGAACCATGAAATATTTCGATGGGCAATCTCCCCCTTATGGCCATCTACCCCGGAATTACCCTAGTGGTTTACACTTTCTGCCATGTGCAACTCGACAGATACAAGATATAATCCATCTATTATGACTGTAGGGACATTATAATTCATCAATAATGGTATCCTGCATCTGATACAATGCAAGCGGCTCACCTCGCTGCCCAGTATTATTGCCAGCTTACGCGGGTTTCCGCCAGTGTCAATGTCACCAACACTGTACAGTCAAGGTATTAAATATCGTCACGGACAAAGTGCCACGGCAATAAGGACGTGTATACATATTTTTGGCACTTTGTCCGTGTTGATATTTAATATCTTACGCGACGCATCGCAAGTATCGCGGCGTCATATGACCTCATAAATTACTATTTTCTTTGTTATGACATTTAATTTTTGTTGTTGTGGATTGCAATATCATCCGTGTTATTGTTCATTCTTTAAAATTATAATGTTGCGCCTACTTTGCGACTAGATTTGAAATTTTATACTGTGATACCTATAGATTAAGAACGTTTACTTCTATGCACACTTGTATAGTGTAACCGGAAAAAAAGAGTCGGTGAATATAAGGGAATCAATAGGTACATTGTATGACTCTTCTCTTTCCGCACAGACGCTGCATGTAATCACTAATGGTCACCAGGTCACCACAATCAGCCCCACAAGTCCCACAACCTTCCTCAGATTGGCAGAACACCTTGTAGAAAATATTGTCTTCGGTTACCGCGATAGTTACTCATGAAACCATACCTTACCTTAACCTACCTACCTTACCTTGTGGAAGTCAAAATATGTGATACAAAAAATAGAATGTAAAGCATAATTTTATAGAATTATGATTATGACTCACGGTAATTATTCTGCAATTGACTATGTATGGCAGTAGTTTGTGTTAATTTATAGTGTATAATTTAGAGCCAGTTTCAACCTCGTTAGATACTAACAACCACTAGAACCTACTAATAAAACCGTTTAAAAGCTTCGATAATCCCATACTATCTCAACGTCGGATTCAAAAATCTCAGGTTTTAGCGCGACATATAGGGTGTCGGTATGGCGCCAAGGCTTAACTTCATAAATAAGAGATTTATGGCCTTAGAATGCTTGAAAACAGTTGGGTCGGTAAGTGGTTGGGCCCCCCGAGCCCCATTTGCCACCATTATTGTAATTTACTCTGATCCGGCTATATTTTACGATATTTATATGGAAGGTAAATCTTACGCGGCCGGTAGACGTATTTTGTAGCGATTTTTCTTGTCTTATCTGGTTCATTTTGTTATGATCTAAGTTTATACCTAATATTTTAAGCTTTTTGAATCTCAGATATTTTATTTCATGGAATTATTATGGCATGACAATTATCTACATTCATGAGGCCTTTAACATCTCGACAGATAATACATATTCATTATTCATTAAATAAAAGACTTACAGAACAATTTTTGTTATTCGTATTGATATCAGAATACGCCCGAAGTTACTTGTGCAATGGATTGCCATCTAAGTGGTTAATACACTGTATCGGTCAACAATTATATTATCGGTTACCATTAGTACATACAACCGCAGTAACCGCAAAGTTCAACATTCTTACAGGTGGTCTGCTTTCACAATGCGCTCCTAACTGTCATCAATCTAACCACATCATTATTAATGATAGGCACACGACGGCTTCAAAACCGTATGCATTCTTAACGATTCCTTTGTACCATTATTTTCGGTTTGGTCAACTCTGTTACTAAGTCAAGGTCCGAGTTATGACAGAAAATCACAAAGGTAAATTTGCTAATTTGCGTTTCTATAAAGTGCAAGTTTATGCAGGTGTGCGGCTGAATGATTTCATTAATAAAAAAGTGTGCTTAGGAAGATTCTTTAAAAATAAGTAATTTGTTTGGTCTGTATCTATGCAAATAATTTTTAGATTTCATCCGTATCGCTATCTGTTTGTTTACGTATGTATTATTCTCCTGCGTAGGCCAATTCAAACTTACATTTTGATGTAATAATGGCCTATAATCAATATAATCAATAAATGAAAAAAAAAAAACAAGAAACAAATTGAACTAACCGTATTTATGGATTCACATCATTACATAAGGTAAGTAGTAGTAGTTGTAGTAGTAGTAATAGTAAAACACTTTATTGTACAAAAATCATAACAAAACAGGAAAAATAACATTCGTCATTAGTACAAAGGCGCACTTATCCCTTTAAGTTTTGAGCAAGTATGGGGTAAGTATGGGTATATGTATTGTATTTTAAAATTGTATGAATTACTAAACTTTGTGAAAATGTTGTTAATTTCATTTTTCACTAGTATGTCTGTAATAGTACTCTTCAAAGGCCGCAAATATATGTGACACGCTCTTATGCCTATACAAATAAGATCGTTTCAGACCTTTATCGCCCTTCGTTGTGTAACATATTATTGCTGGTGATTGTACTAATGTCGCCTTGCTTTTCTTTTTACTTATACTCTACCTTTACCACCATATGGTTTCCGGTCGAACTCGGAAGTCACCTTGTGTCCGATATTTGGTACTTTAGCCCATTGTCCACTTCAGAACAATTTGACAACCTAAGCCTTTTGTCTCGAACTCGTGCCCCGCACTTCCGATGTTGCGCAACCTTATTAGGAAGTGTCCCTCGTGTCCGAATCGACAGCTGCAGGCGCAGCCCATTAATACCTATCACGACACGTGCTCTTTCACCATCTGTCACGCCTCAACCTGGCTCTGTATCCATAGCTTACATAAGCATGTGAACTGTACACTAATCTGTGGCCACGAAATCTGTAACATCAAGGCGTAATCGGAGGACAAAGTTATACCGGTCTACCTGATTTGGAAGTTTAGCAAGCGGTTGGAATTACTTACAGCAGTTGTGCCACAATAAGACATACGCCTATCTCATCTTGTTCAGTCATTGTGATTGCATCTTTATTAAGCGAGCAAATAAGTTCAAATTGAAAGTAATCGTGAGATGGTTCATTAAGATTTGGCAAATTAATCTTCGGATAAAAATGCTCTCATCTCATTATGTAATGACAGGTGTTTTTGTACATGTGCGAATGCTAGCAGGATTAGAGATGGGATTAAATCTGTTTTTTTTGCAAGAGTCAACGACTGTCGTAATGCTGGATACTTTGAAAGCCAAAACAGTATAATAGAAATCTTGTTTCACCAAAACAATATTTCGTAAGATTTTGAAAGTTGCTTTGTTATTTAAAATTAGCTAAATATTCGCTACGTTTACAAATATGCAGAAGCACAGACCATAAAATAATTAGGTAAGGTACCTTTCGGCGCTTATCTTACACAAAGCTGAACTACAACGTTACAAAATAATAATGTTTACCTTGTTAAACAACGTTTTGTAATTGCTGTGGGGAGCCACACTATTCATGTCTGAGATAATTGAATTCAATCAATGTAAGAACTTCATTCTAATAACACGTACCCACAAAAACTGTCGAGTATGATATCCCGCCCTGTAAGTAGATACTTGAAGCAACAAAAAACAAATAAGTAACATTCCTGTCTATAAGCTCAAAGGTGAACGAGTCACGACCTAAGCTGTCTGCCGAAAGAACTTGTTATGTCCCTGTTAAACCTAAGATACAAAGGTACATACTTGTACAGTCACATGGCAACAGACAGACGTGTAAACAAGTTAGACGATTGCACATATATCTAATTTTAGGTACTTAAAAGCTTTTGTACGAATATAGCTACATAATTGACTGTAGGTGTTGATGGCGCGGCATCTAAATTGCGATTTTATCCAGGATATGGAACACGATATCCTTCTTAATTTGTTAAAAAAGGGATAACTTTTTACTTATTTGAAAGCATAGAGCAATTTGTATGTACATCTGTATCTTTAGCTACTGGTCTATGCACGGTCATCAACTAGGTATACTGATCAAGAAGGGTCACGACATTTTATTAGTGACTTCCTGTGACAGAACAAATAGCTCAATAACTCGATCCTACTTTGTTATTCATTCTGTAGTTGACGCATAACATATGCATTAATCTTGCAATACATATTTAAAATAGTTTTCAAAATCGGTACTACCATACTAAGACCTCGGGGCTATGCCATAGCAACTGTTCTATAAAGACAGCCGAACATTTCGAAATATAATCTAATAATTATTAGATACAAGTCTAAAGCAGACTAAAGCTCACCGCGCACGTGGGTGTTTTATAGGCTAATGTGCCTCATTTAGATCTCTTTATGATAGGGATTCAAATTTCAGATATCCTTGAGAGTAATTTGTTTTTTGTTTCTGTTTTTGAGACACAGATATAGACATGCAAACACAAAAAATAAGAACCAGATATGTCTAAATTGATATATCTTGATCTAAGTCATCCAAGATATATATATATATATATATATATATATATATATATATATATATATATACTTTGGACTAAGACAATCTTGCTAACGGTTCAAGGATGATAAATTCTCAAAATTAAAGATTGAAAGTTTTCTGACAAGAATTTTATCACTTTGCCTACTAGGGCATAGGGTTGATAATTTGGTTTTTGATACAAGAAAGTAAGTACCTAAGTCTGTGTATTAATGTATATGAAATAAACATTTAAACTTTGCTGCAAAACTTTAATTGAATACGTTTAAAATCATAACATCCTTAAGAGAAATTCTCTTTCCGTAAAATGTAATCCGTTCTAAATCTCCTTTTAGAACAAAATGAAACCATAAATCACGTTATGTTTGTACAAGTTATTCCTTACACAGTTGCAACACTTAGGGCCGGCTACCATGCCCCTGCGAATTAGACTTAAGCTCACATGCTTGCAAAGCGAAGTGATTTTCATTGCTCTACATAAAGAACTTGTACCGTGTACTTACCTACTGGTACTCCAACGTGAATGTGTAATTTTCACACACTACTATTACTATTTTTTTCTACTCCCGTACTTTTATTTGTCTTTTAAAGGGTCGTGCACACACCTTTAAACCCCTATCTTATAGTTGTCAAGACAAGTCTTTAGTCTATTCCCCAAAAAAGTATTTGTGCATACACGCAGTATCTTTTTGGTACTTTTATGATACTTCGTGTAATCACCACTTAAAAAATATTGTATGAAATACATTGTTGCCAACCTAATTTTAATTGTCATCTATGACAGATGAGTAACTAACTAGTAGAAACAATAAAATTGCTTCGGAAGTCAGAAACGCGCATGTGACACCCGTAATATAGCAAGATCCATAGACTACGAACGCCGCTTAACGTTGCTTGTTAGTCTCCATAGGCTACTGTGGCCAAAATCGAGAAAAAACTGTCCAAAATTGTAATTTAACTAAGAGCAAGTACCAGGGCCTCATGAGTTACAAGAAGGTGTCGCTGACCAACCGGCCGTGGGGCGCGGGGCGCGGGGGCCGGGTCACGTATCTTAGCTGTATACTTTTGGTTATATGTCCTATATTCCACTTGTTTAAAGTATTATTTTTATTGAATGAAAAATATTTGTTAAATTTACAAATTTTTTTCAAAGTAAGTGCTTGGTCGTAGAAAAAGTATTGTATGCAACGTTGTTTAACTGACTCAAAAAATACTCGTGGCGTCTTTATTAACAATTTTCGGCTTCGCCTCAAATTGTTACTCACGCCACTCGCCTTTTTTGACCCCTCTTAAACAACGGTTGCATCAGATACTATAACGAACGTCAGTCTCTAAAAATACATTGTTGAGTTTTTGTTGAGAGTTGAAATTGACCCTCTACCGTTTACCTGATAAACCTATGAGTGTAAAATTTTCTATAGACGGTATCTAGGATTGATACTGGCCACAAGCAAGGGCGATTTTCTTCGGATGGCATATTGTTTACACGCTTATGTCAAGGGGTCAACTGTTTAACCTGGAGTTCAGACTTGCGGTTGACTTGCTGACAGAAACCTAAGGAAAACCTCCGGGCATGTATCATTTGTATTGTGGAATTAAGCAATAAATTAAGCAAAACAATTATTTCAATAGCAACTACCACCACTAACACTATAAATAAGTCAAAACCGATTATTTTTTTATTTTAGGGGGTTGATGGAGGGGTAAGCTGAATTTATTTTTTATTTGCAAGGATCGTGTAGAATACCATTAGGAAGCTTACATAAAATTGAGTCGTAGGACTTACTTTGAGTTTATTTTACGAGGCGAAACACCTCGTAAAATAAACTCAAAGTAAGTCCTATAAAAAAATGCATTTAAAGTTGCAAGTTTTGATACAAAAAAAAAATCTTCTCTCTCCCTAAAGTTTTCCAAAATTGTTAACATGAAGGTCGTTATTATTTAACAAACTAACAGAGCATGGACTCAGCTGGAGAATTATCAAGTTACCCTGATCTTTATTAATTTTTCGACTGCAGCCTGTTTACCCAAAATTCATAACAAAATGCTTGACCTCCGGCGACCCGGTATGCGCTCGCGGTTTCGTTTTAGTTTTACGAAACCCGAGTGAATTAGAGCAGCAATTTATGTGTGCGACGTGTCCTAGACGTATTAGGGCACAATGCGTTGCGTAACGCGTTATTAACGGAACCGCCGCATGCGCACGCCCACGTTACAAAAAGCATGGCTTTTTAAGGATAATTCATGCACTTACGACTTTTAGAAAAAGGTAAAACTGAGGCTTTATCAAACACACACACATGTTTAAAAGTATACCTTAGATGTAAAGCTTTGAGTTTGATCTAGAAGTCTTATCGAGGCACATTCAGCAACTGGAACGCGTTATCTTATGTGGATTATCGTCCTTATTATGCTACAAAAGGATAATAAACGGTACCTAATGCTGTGCAGCTTTTGAAATGCTCATTTTGTGAGTAAATAATGATGTATTTACTTATTTTCGAATCGGTATGTTTTGAAATCTACTTTAAACTCTTTGTATCTTTTGATAAACCCTACAGACTATATTGTTGCTTCTGCCAGTAGGCGGCAGACTTTTTTATGCGAAATTAGCGTTAAAACCTAAACTGAAACGGATCCAGCAATTGAAAAAAAGTGTAAGCCGCCGTCTTTGCTATCTTTCAATAACGTAGGTATTTAGACTGTATCTATGAATTCTATGCAAGTACTCGTACAAATTGAACTGATTTAAATTTCGCAATTCATTCTGTTAGTAGGTACATACTAAGTTATTTAAAACAACGGCGCGCTTAAAACTTTATATCCGGTTTAGAAAATTTGTTTGGACTAATTTATCTGTATGGTTTTTGGTAGTAAACTTTTATTCCTTTATTAGTACTATTTTACTCGCTGTGTATAACAATTTATTAATAATACTCGTTGTGTCTAACACTAAAATAAGAATTTTAGAGGGATTTATTACAATAGGTACTAAGTTACTAACTTTATAATGTTAAGGATGTCTGACATGATGCAACTGAGTTTAGAAGAGAATTTTAGAAAATTTTAGTCGTTGTTGGTTATGGTGATATTATTAAAATGAAAATTAAGAAATGGTTACAAAATGTATTCAAAATTGTATTTTCTCTTAATTGAATTGAAAACAAAACAATACGAAACATGTCGTTATGTATATTGCATAGCTAATCGCAAAACGATTTCGAACGGATCGTTGTTATCAGCGATCAAGACCGGATCCAAGAGTAAAAGTATACTAACGCCAGGAACACCTGTTTTATTTAGCACTTTTGCACTCAGTGGTTTATAGCCCGGGTCTCATTCAAGTTACCTGAGCTAGTATGACATATCTTTACTTTAATTACTTTCTATTTTAATTTGAAGATTATTATCTATATTTTTATCATCGTAAAGTGCGACTGCAACAAATGTTTTTTTTTTAACAGCTTTCAAGCTATTTTCTCGTCCTTCGACAATGTCGTTTGTTCGATGGTGGTGCTCTTCTGCTGCCACTGCCCTATTTTGAGGGTCATTTTACCTGTTCTACTGGACTAAAGGCACTACAAAAGAATACATAAATATATACAGAACTGCTTCATGGCTATGAAATAAATGGGGAACCCAGCATTACCTAGTTTACAAAGACTACACTTTCCAATATAAATAACTAACCTCACAATTCACCAAGTACTTGATAAAATCTACAGTTGGACTTGCTCTTGTATCAATTGAACTTATACTACCCTAATAAGAAACGTCGTATCTCTCATTGATTTTTATGTCCACTTAAGTCTTATTAACTCTGGTCAGACAGTACTTACAGTAAAAAGTGGTCGAGATACGTGACTGTACAGCGCTTTATTGGTGCAATGTTATGCACAACGAGTCCCGATGGCCATTGGTCCGATACCATAATAACCGTAGATCTTGGAACGCTGGAGACCACGATTGCTTAGAGCTATAGAAATGTGGAGCACCCTGATTTAGGACTATAAGGAATCCAGGAACGTAGTTAGGAATTTAGTTTTTAAATCCATAAATTTTTTGGGCGGTTTAATGCTTAGGTACATGCCATATCGATCGGTTATAAAACTTATAAAACTAAGACAGATTGATTTATCTGCGTTGGTTCAAAGAATTTTAAGACACATTGAGCCTAGCAACTAGCATAGTTTAAGTTTTTATTTTGTAAGTAATAACAAAAATATGTATCTCGATTTATTTAGTAAACATGGCCGATGCGATCGTTGCATAAGGCCAAGGTAAATATTACATTTGTGATGAAAAGAACGAATTCGTGTTTTGAAATTCTAAACTTAGCATTCTGCCATTCTAATTAAATTCCTTACTTTTTTAGCGTCATCCAACCAAATGTCGTCAATGTCAATGATTTCAATAACTTCAACTATTAACCCTGCCTGTAATACTCTGGTTGTCTTGGAAGAAACAACCTGATAAAAAAAATAGTCACGTATGATTGGTTACCCATGGTTACCCCAGGCGCACCCGCGCCGCGGCCGCCCGCGCTCATGTCGCAAATGTTGCGAAACTGCAATGCCGCTGTGGTCAGCGACCTTAATGAAACCGCCCATTGTTCGGGGATAACTGCTGATAGTAAAGGGACAGTTCAGTAATCAGGCATGTGCGGTGACGACACATGGCTCCTTTATTTCACTGATCATGTCATGATATATCGAGTATTGAATTCTAAATAAAGTGCTCACGTTATTGACTATGCTTTTGAGCGAAGCTGAAGGATGAAGTAAATCGCAACTAACAGCGCAATAGAGAAGATAAAGCACTCGTGGTATTCAAATATCACTTCATATAAATAGGCTGCTTTATTTACAGTCATTAAAACTGCCTATAATATACGTGAGCCTAAACTGAGACCCTACAAGATCAGTATGTTGTGTGTAAAGTCGCTTATTCCCTTTTGCTTTTCTACGGTTGAATGTCGCGGAGTGTTCGTCACGGTTTGGGTGCTAGTGTCGGTATCTAGCTTTCCCAAACTCGTGTCAGACGTAATCCACGTCATTATAAACACCACCTTGTTCCCTCGGACTAAAAATTACTTTTAAAATCATATGCCTAGCTCAGTAACCGCTCTCTGAAAGCAGTTTACTATTTGCCTCTGCGGTCGTATTAGCAGCTTGGAAATGATATACATATTATTATTATCGCAATTGCCGGCCCGTATTTATATTTATTTACGCATATTTTGTAAGCCTACTTTCATTAAAGAAATTGCTTCACGTGTCTTCATGTAGAACGGCTTCTAAAATATATGTATCGTAGTTCCTGCAATGAAAGGTTATTCTATTAAATAGCGCCTTCATTAGAATTACGCTTTCATTCTAAATAAATTGAGAAATTTGTGATCTTAATGAACATAAGATACAATTGGGCTAATTATTGACTGAGGTAGACGTTAATTCGAATATCGGGGTAAGGTATTCTGTTGATTTACAAGTTTTTGCTACTAAATATGCAAGTGAGTGAACATCAGGCATCAGTATCTCCAGTTGCCTGATTTAAAATCAGGCATCAGTACCTCCAGTTGCCTGATTTAAAATGTTAAATTAAATAAAAAAAATATGTCCTTTTTTGATCGGGTTAAAGTAATTAATAAATTAGTAGTCGTGACAAATGAAAAACTTGAATAATCATAGGTGAAAATAGATTGCGACAACTGCGCTTGTCGGCGTCAAAGATGTTTATCTCGCTGTCAGTGGGGTCGTGACTGGAGCCCTGGCCGTCTCACGCGCACCTTATCACCGGATCTGACATAATCGGCCGTGCCCACTTTGATAACGGCTGCCGAACCGGCTACCAGCTTTGGGAATTTAAGGACAAGCTGCGATTTATTGCGTCTTGCCTGATACAGATTTTAGTGCTAATTTGACCTACAAAGATTAGGATTTATTCTTAAATCCATATACAAAATGTTATTTAGTTATAGATTACATTTTACCAAATTGAAATATGGATTAGAGAAGTTATATTTGCGCTGTAGCGGAGTCTTAATATATCTCTATAAGTGATGGTTTTTTATTCCTCGTTTGTCCTCTCTGGTATCTTGTACAGCTCTAATGAAAGTTAAGACAGGTACGTGTCTATTTATCACACCGAATATTCCCCAAGTTTCAGACTCGCCAGCTATACGTTATTTTCTTTGGTCGGCAATTGATAGTTCACGGTCGTTTTAGCTTTAGTAAAATACAACAGTACTATATTTATCTATTAATCATTTATTTATTCACACTTGAATGCACCTGCGTTAACTACATTAAGTATGATAAAAAGTTGTCACCACAAAAACTTAACAAGCGTTATCGACAACGGCTTTTTCTACGGTTTTATCTACTCAACTCAACCAACAGCGAACCTTGTTTGAAAGCCGAGTGTTTACTAGTATTTAATTAGTAAATCCTGTCTTTCTTGTGTAATATTGTTTGCAGAGAAACCCACGCGCTTGAGCTAGAACTAGAAAATATAAATAAATAAGGATTTTGAAGTAGTACGTACAGGGAGCTGCAAACATTTTGAATTCATTCATAAAGTGGCTCAATTTTGCAGCTGGGTGTACTACAGATATAACTGACCCCACCTGCATAGAAATTTCTTTGCAGAGGGGGTCAACTGACTCTGCAGTTGACTGTACCTTACATTACTGTAATGTAAGCATAATGTGCACCGAGTTAGTTATAGTTGCTGCACTGCACTTAATTCGTTGTATTGTATGACAGTCTTATCACCGCACACCGCTTTTCAAGCCAATTAAGCCAAACTTTATGAGCTTTATAATTCCGTAACTATTTTTGGTTATTTTCGTTAAGGCGTGATATATCTATTATCGCTTACATTTTAAATGTTTTTCGTTAGCTACTTTAAGAGAATTAACCCAGAAGTTCATGATAACGAGACGTTATCTTGAACAACAATAGTGTGGGCGAAGCGCGCTCCCACGCAGTGTTGTTTGAAGACGTCCACTATTTGTATTTATTGTTCAATGCCATTTTACCTACTAGTTAATTTACCGCAAAGTGATTCTATTTCCTTTTCAAATTACAGGTCAAAGGCCTTATATCCTTATATGACTGGCCTAGTCATTCTGCCCGGCTAGCACATGATTGGCGCGACAGTATCTCGCGGCCAGATAGACTACCCGTCCCTCTTTTAATAACATAGTTACAAAAAGACGGGTAGTCTATCTCGCCGCGAGATACTGTCGCGCCAATCATGTGTTGCACCCTACGTGCAACAGTTGACCTTCGTAGTAAATAGCCGTGTGCCTAACACATTAACAAAGTGCCTGCATATCCTAAAGCGGTCGCTAACAGCTGGCCGGCTGCTAGGCTAATTGATGGACATTGGCCTTTTACAGGCATAGATAATGAACTAGAGCTGGACCAAGCTAATTCTGCAGGGCGTTTGCAATGGCAAAGTGAAAAAGGATTGAATATTAATAATATAATTGATAGTACTAGTTTCTTACTAAATGTTAGAATTCAATTGTGACTATAACTCTGATATTTAAATTGTAATCGGTTCTCCGCGATACAGGCATTGCCTAGTGCGGAAACCCCTGGTATGTCTGTAACCATTATCTGAAATAAATGATCTTTATTCATATTCAATTCTTAATATAATTTTTGACTACCTTAACTGGTCCTAGAAATAACCTGCTATAAAATTGATTGATTATTGATTATTAACAGCCTGCTTTATTAATTGATTATTAACAGAGCTTTGTATTTTGTCGGGTTCTAAAAATTTGGAAGCTTATATCGATGATACTATCCAAAACTTATTTGTTTAATAAAAAAAGCAGCAAATAACATTTTGTAGAAGTATGTACTCGTACAGAACCTTGAACTTTTAATGCGAACGTTTCCTTACTGTCGCGATAAGACGTAGTCGAATTGCTATTAAAGTTAGCTGCCCAGAAACCGCATTGTTACACGGCAATTTGTACCTGTTGAACTTTCCCATCATTTCATAAGTTAACAAAGTGCCGCCATTCAGTGTTTTCACACCATGGGCTATATTGTCACGCGTGCTTTGTACTTTTTATCGTAAAACCACAGTCTTGTTTGCGTCAATGTATCGGCTTAATATTGTACTGACAAAGGCAAAACTCGCAGAATAGTTCTGTTATTTGTTTTACAAAGGGGGAAAAGTTGTTGTTTTATCTTTCGCGCTACTATAGCAACCGAAAAATTCCAATATTGAACAGTCAGCAGCAGAAGTTGCTAAGCGGGCGAGATACTCAAAATTATCTTGACGCGCTTATCTTTATCTTTAACTATTGCTGCTGACTGAACCAGCCAACACGAGAAAACAACTTATAATTTGCAATCAAATTACTTTGGCACTCTTGTGAATAAAATTGAACTTTCTCATCAATTATTTGATGAATAAAGGTGGTGGAATGTGGCGAAAATAGATTTCATTGTTTTCAGAAAAGGCTACACAGTTTTTTTTTTTTCAATGTTGACTTGTAGAAAATGCACAATGACGATATTGACGTCTGCCGTAGTAGTATAAAACATTCATATCCGATAGACCAATACGTATCAACTCACATGGCTATATCTATACCACTTGTTAATTATGATAAATTATCTACTAATAAGATAGCAACAAAATGCCCAAGTCCTTATACATCGACATTGATAGAAACTACAAAGTAGGCGTTAAGCAAGGAGCGACATTGCCAACATCATTAACTACAATCAAGATCCCGATGAAGATGTACGACTATAATATACTTATTATCTTATTAAAGCCCATTTAGTTGTAATTCGCCTGTTTATAACGTTCTAACAGCCTATCCTTTTATGCTATGTTGCACTACATCGTTAGTCCGCATGAATTTTAATATACACTTTACTTACTAGTATGGTAACCTATTATTACGTGTTCTGTGTGATCTGTGTCGCCTATATGATCAGTTGCGTTATTAGTCTGTGTCTTTAAGAAATACGAGGGGCGTTCAATAAAAAGTGAGAATGAGTATGTTATTTACAACTTTTATTAAATGTTATTTTATTTTTCGACATAGTCACCTTTTAGCATAATACACTTAGTATATCTTTTTTCTAAACTTAATATTCCATTTCTAAAAAAGGTTTCATTTTGAGTACTTAAAAAATCTTGTACTGCAGCGACTACCGCGTCGTCGTCTTCAAATTTCTTGCCTCTTAGGTATTCCTTCAATCTCGGAAATAGGTAGAAATCACTAGGGGCGAGGTCTGGTGAATACCGAGGATGCTTAAGGATATCGAACCCAGCATCACGTATTGCAGCCATTGCAACGGCGGACTTGTGTGCCGGTACATTGTCCTGATGGAACAACACAATTTTCGAGAGTTTACCTCGCCGTTTTTCTCGGATCTCATTGCGCAATGTTGCTATTTGTTTGGCATATAAAGAGCCCGTAATAGTGGCTCCATGCTCGAGATACTCAATCACTACGACCCCTTTACCATCCCAAAAAACAGAGCCCATGACCTTATCGGCAGATGGGCCCACCTTGAATTTCTTCGGAGTTGGAGATGATGGCCTTTTCCATGTCATAGACTGCAGTTTCGTTTCAGGGTCGTAATGATGGAGCCATGTTTCGTCCATTGTTATAAATCGCGCCAAAAAAAGTTCCCGGTCTTGCTGTATCAGGTCCAAAGCTTCTTGACAAATCTCGACTCTAGTTTGTTTTTGCGTGTCAGTAAGCATTCTGGGTACCCAACGCGCTGATACCTTTTTCATACCCAAGCGTTCATGTAAAATATTATGCACGCTCCCCGTTGAAATCTTTACATTTTCAGCAATAAAACGAACCGTGACACGACGATCCGCCAAAACTAAGTTTTCGACTTTTTTCACAATTTCTTCAGTTACTGCTGTAGTAGGGCGTCCGGAGCGGGGGTCATCCATGGTCGATGTTCTTCCACGTCTAAATTCGGCGCACCAACGTGCAACTGTCGAATACGGAGGAGCATTAGACCTTAAAGTGTCCCGTAAATCTAAATTGACTTGGTCCGTAGAAAAAATTTTCAAACACAAGTATTTAATAACGGCGCGCAGTTCAATTTTCTCCATTTTCGCTAACGTACTCAACAGCATCGCAAAGAAATCGCCGTATTTTTTTTTAAACAAAAAACAGTTAGTTTTTTTTTTCATGGCAATCAGCTAGGTAGATTAGTTTTACCGGCCAGTATTTACTTTCCTAATATTTAAAGAGTTTGCATCTCATTCTCATTATATATTGAACGCCCCTCGTATGTACACAGACATGATGAAGCGTATTTTCTCTTCTGTGTTTGTGCTACTGCTTACGGATTAATTATTTCTGTTTTTTATTTTATTTCGTTTCGTCTTATTTTATAAGCCGACAGCCATTGTTCGACATAATATGCCACCACCAGGGCGACCTACGCGCTACGATCGTAGCCGTTAATATGGGAAAAACTGTATGTAGGGAAAAGCGGCTACGAACAGAGAACCCGCCTAGCGGGTCGCTGGTAGTGAATGTGTTAACGAAACTTCGTTCGTTCGTAACGTTCGTCGCGCATTAGCAAAATACTGATAAATTACGAAATCCTTTCATACATACGGTAATTTAATTTCCACTTCGGGAAAGTCCTGCTAAATAGTTGGAAAGGTTTATTTTTACTAGGCCTATACTAACAGTACCTACCAAACATTTTGTGCATGCGGTCTGTAGAATACAACAACAATGTCTGTATAATAATATATTGCATTTTGTTTGTTACAGAGAATCTCGCGCCGTCCGAACTGAAGAAGCTGAGGAATAAACAGAGGAAAGCGAAGCGTAAAGCCGAACAGGAAAGCATGCTGGCGGCACAAGTACAGGTCGGTATTTGTATGTAAACTATCTTCATGTCACTAGTTGTCTAGCTTTTACCTCCGACTTTTTGTTTCAACCGTATCATCGTTCACAGAGAAATACGGGTTTTGTTGACTTATCACAGAGGTCCTAAGGACTATTTTCATTATCCATCATTACAGTGCATTGTTATCTGAATGAATGCAGCATGAAGCGGAATCGAACATTCATACTCGTACCTCTATAATATATTCACACCCCAAATATTCGGACAAGCATACCAAGAGAGACTTAACTATCTGTACTCTGATGGTAGCGTACAGTTAGCACCAAACCCTTCAATGCCGTAGAAATAAGGATGTGTTCCGATATATTTCGTCACATTGGCCGTCACTATCTATTTGATCCTGAGTGTCACCGTCGTCTGTAATACCTGCCACCTGTTGTCTATAGTATATGATGGTGGCTGATATTGGGAGTTTGGCTAACGGGCAGTTTCTACTTTGCTTTTTTTCTGGACGTCACTTTCTTCCGCGGGTGACGTAAGTATTACGCCTAGGGCGATTACTGGCGGCCCCTTGAAGTTAGTAATAGCTAATATTATTTAGGAATCCCAATTGCCTTGCACCTCGCTACTGCCAACTCTCACGTACTTTTAATGACTAATAGGCATTTTGAAATTTCCTCAAGATCACAGACACGGCATATTTGTAATTTCCATGTGTTCGCTAATAGATATTTTACCAGTTTAGAAAGCTTAGCTTGTATCGGCTAATGAACCGCGATCTCCATAAAGTGCGGTACCGTATTAATTACTCGTACCAGTTCAGCTTTAGCTTGAATCGTTGTACAGGCATCCAACACGTGTGACTGGTTATTTGTAGGCTTCATGTCAATGGGAAAAGGGTTTGTTAATGGTAATTTTGGAAGTTTCAAGAAGTTCAAGAACACTAAAACTGAGTCTGTTTAACAATACAGCTATCACGGAACTTATGGCCCCGTATAGCGCCTGGTTCAATTGTCTATAGCAGGCCTACGATATATTGCACCATTTACAGATTGCTGTCTGCACATCACAGGCACTCTAATAGTAGTTTATGCAACAGTGATATAATAAGGGTTCTTAAAATTCAAGGGTCGAAGTTACAAAACGAGACGTAGTCGAGTTTTGTAAAAAAAGACCCGAGAATTTTAAGAACCAATTATGAGCTGTTGCATACATTACTTTTTCTATGACAGCTGCAGCAAAAAAAAAAAAAACAAAAAAAAAAAAAGAGTTATTATTAAAAAAAAAGAGTTATTATTTAAAAAAAATTGAGTTATTATTAAAAAAAAAAAAGAGTTATTATTGTAAATGAAAACATACCTCTTTCAATCAAGATGATCGGAACTTGTATCTTTAAAAAAAATAAAGCAGTTGTATTATACTCATAAGATGACTGCTAGCAGTCATCTTATGAGCCTATAGACAAATCATTCAAATGACATTGCTTTAGA
Organism: Cydia amplana; assembly: GCF_948474715.1. NCBI lineage: Eukaryota > Metazoa > Arthropoda > Insecta > Lepidoptera > Tortricidae > Cydia > Cydia amplana. The sequence goes on from NC_086083.1 coordinate 12,463,494, forward strand.
TATCACTGTCAGTCATTTAATTGACACATTTAAGTGCTGGAGTAGAAAAAAGATTTTAGAGAACCGTGTAAACCGTGTTATATATTGGCGTAGCGTAGTCAAGAAACAAAAAATGCTTCCATTGTTATAAATCCCACCAATTAGTGCTATGAAACTTACACTTGACATACAGATTATTGATATGGGTCGCACAGAGAAGCAATTGAGTTTCAATGAATCTAATACTAGTTTATTGAGTGAAAATTATGGACCTCGTAAATACCGGGCTGTTGTATAAAAATCCTAATAAAACGGTATTCAATTTTATTTCCGGCAGACGGTGATTCGCCCTTACAAGATACCCCAGCATAAAGTGACATCTAAGATGTCTCAAGGGCAACATTGGTGTAGAGGGCGTACACCGTACACCGATGTTGCCCTTGAGACTTTTAAAATTAGCCAACACGCCACTCATGTTTCCACATCTACCCTCGAAAACGCAGCCCTACTCTGGACAACCAGCTAAGGCAAGCCAGAGACAGAGGGCCCTGTCACACCCACCTGTCGGGTGACAGGACGCCCCAGGAGCTCTAAGGTACGTGGAGCTACTCCCCAACAGCTCGCCACAAGCGGCCCTGCGATGACTTCGCCCTTATGGCACGAGTAGCGAGGTGGTCGTTACTGATTATAATTGATTATGATCTTGTTTGTTTTCCAGGTGAAAAGAGAGCAGCACCACAAGGCGCGGCAGCAGCAGGAGCAGGGCGACCCGGAGGCTCCGCAACTAGACGAACTCATCCCCGACAAATTGGCTAGGGTGAGTCGCTTTATACCTAGATTACCTTAACGCGCAGCTCCTAATAGATATACAGTCAGCAGCAGAAGTTGCTAAGCGGCCGAGGTGTTCAAAATTACCTTGACACGCTCTTATTCTCTTAACAATAAAGTCACGTCAAGATCATTTTGAACACCTGGCCCGCTTAGCAACTATTGCTGCTGACTGTACGTGGGAGTACGATCAAGGAATGTATGTGTCACTTCGTATCTTGTCACTATATATTTATAACACTAATAATTTAAAATAAGTATCTGGGAGATCGAGCTTTGCTCGGAAAACAAAACAACTGAAAAATTCGCGTTTTCCCAGCGATAATACCTAGCTAGATCGATTTTTGGCCCCCTAAACCCCCCATATAGCAACTTTCATCGAAATCGTAAGAGCCGTTTCCGAGGTCCCCGAAATATATATATATTAATAAATATATAGGTATACTAAAATTGCTCGTTTAAAGGTATAAGATAAGATAACGCACGTCGAAGTAACTGAAACAAGCGGTCTTGCTATTAGAGATGTGTGGTGACCGCCAGTTATCTTATAAACTTCGTCTATTAGATGAGGTGACCCCTGATCCTCACGGATGTAGGTAATGTTAAAAATTACAAACGATGATGCTTCACTTGTAGACATCCGCTAAGACATGCCGGTTAATACATCATTAAGTATGTTAAAGTCACGTTGACTGCAGACACGAACATAGTCGTTTTATATCTACAGATTTTAATTAGGTATTATTATTGTACAGTTCAGTAATGTCTATATTTAAGGATGTTGGAATTACCGTATTATATTGTTTTAATAAACAATAAAGTAAATAAAGTTTAATTGGCATATTACGGCTGTTATCTTATAGGTCAGCGGTTCTCAATCTTTTTTTTTGACGGAACCCTTTTGGAAAGCGAAATACTTGATGGAACCCTACAATAAAACAAATAGTTTTTAGAAGTGTATTATTTTATTAATAAGCATAATAATTATGCTTATTTTATTATTCTAAATTCGTGCGGAACCCCTGCAGGGGTGTCGCGGAACCCTAGGGTTCCGCGGAACACACTTTGAGAATGGCTGTTATAGGTAAATAAAAACTCGCTGGACTTGTGAGAAACAAGTTACATTCTTACCTTTGCTAATACCGTATCGATAGAGAATCCATTTTAAATTCTCGTAAGGACTGATTTAGACGGCGCGCGAACTCGCATGCGATTTTAGTTACATTGCGGACTGTTTTTTACGTCCAATTCAACCGACCGATCAAAACCCGCAATGTAATGAAACTCGCATGAGAGTTCTCGCATCGTCTAAATGAGCCCTAAATCTGAAATAGCTCTGATTTTGTTTGGGCCGGTATCTCCCCATAAGGTTAATGTGTTAATTGTATGTTGCAGGCTGAGGATCCTCTAGAGCAGGCGATTAAGTTCCTGCTGCCGCTGCGGACGCTCGCCGCCGATAGGATAGACACATATTTAATGGCCTTCGAAATATACTTTAGGAAAGGTAAGATACAAGTATTATTTATACCTAATAATATACTTAATAAATTTCTAACCTAACCTAAACTGCTATGTGCCACATAACAGGAAATATAATTACGTAAGCGTTCTTACATATAAGAGTCCTGGCGGCCTAGCCAAGGTGACAATCGCTTGCGCTTCGCCATCGAATGGCTTTGTCTCTCTCTATCACTCATCCATATTAGTGTAACAGTGACAGTTGTGTTTCATTCGCTACAGAGCGCTAGTGATTCGCATGTTGTTTACGGGGCCTGTTAAGTTTTTCCTAACGCATGTCCCGTTTTCTTCCTTGCTCGATAGACTGTGTCATAATTATTTGTCGGAGCAGTCGCGAACCGAGCACGACCGGACTTTCTGTCTGAGGGCTATTTCACGCGCTCAACACACGAGGGCATTCGATTACACTGTGCTAAAATCATGATGCTGCCGTTCTGCCTGATGTTCCGACGGAAAACTTCCAAAATTACGACTACTACGAACTTTCCTTAGGTTTAAAGATATTTTAGTTTGGTTAATCGTTATTAACCTTTTGTACGCTTTGTCATAAACATCACTCAACCGCCAAGATCCCGGGCGCAAGCGAGCTAATGTAAACCCTACTCGTAAGTGTAAAGGTTAGTTTGACAGTGTCCGTCATAACACTTAGGTATAGTGGTCCTTGGTGCGGTGGGCACGACTAGTAACGACACCTTTAGTTGTTCTTGGCGTTCAAAAGGTTAAGTACCTACTGTAACATAGATTGCATAGTACCTAACCTTTCAGGATAAGTCCTAAGATAGTCTAAAGAATAAAGTGTCATGCATATTTTAAGAGAGCGGCGCCGGGAGGGTTATTTAATTCTATAAACCAATTTCGTTGGTCGCTGTTACGGGTAGTGATCACAATGTAGCTACTGGGAAAAATTCGACTCCTATTAATGTCAGCTCGTGACATAGCGAAACTAAAAAGTGCTGAACTGTCGAATCTAGAGTTTGCCTTCTGGGAAATGATTTTAATAAAAAAAAAATAACTATACCATTATATATTTTCAGAGAAACCCCTCCTAATGCTGCAGAGCATAAAGCGCGCGTGGCGGCTGGAGCCCGGCCACCACCACCTGCACGACTGCCTGGTGCGCTTCCGCGGCTGGCTCGACCAGAACCAGCTGCCGGCCGCCGTCGCCGAGGTCGTCAACAAGGAGACGCAGGAGGTAGGCACTCCTTCCTCACTACAGGAGCTAACGCTGAACAGAGAAACCCCTCCTAATGCTGCAGAGCATAAAGCGCGCGTGGAGGCTGGAGCCCGGCCACCACCACCTGCACGACTGCCTGGTGCGCTTCCGCGGCTGGCTCGACCAGAACCAGCTGGCGGCCGCCGTCGCTGAGGTCGTCAACAAGGAGACGCAGGAGGTAGGCACTCCTTCCTCACTACAGGAGCTAACGCTGAACAGAGAAACCCCTCCTGATGCTGCAGAGCATAAAGCGCGCGTGGAGGCTGGAGCCCGGCCACCACCACCTGCACGACTGCCTGGTGCGCTTCCGCGGCTGGCTCGACCAGAACCAGCTGCCGGCCGCCGTCGCCGAGGTCGTCAACAAGGAGACGCAGGAAGTACGCAGACTCCTCCCTAACTACAGGAGCTAACGCTGAACAGAGAAACCCCTCCTAATGCTACAGAGCATAAAGCGCGCGTGGCGGCTGGAGCCCGGCCACCACCACCTGCACGACTGCCTGGTGCGCTTCCGCGGCTGGCTCGACCAGAACCAGCTGCCGGCCGCCGTCGCCGAGGTCGTCAACAAGGAGACGCAGGAGGTACGACAGACCTGCGTTCGAGCATTTGAGCTTTATTAAATTCTTTTATTTATTTAGTAATTTAAATTAGGCAACAAGGCCCATAGTACAAATACAATACAATACAATACAAATCCTCTTTATTGCACAACCTCAGAATAAATGTACATGGAAACACAAATAATACATGAAGACAGAGGTAAACAACAGGCGGTCTTATTGCTAAAGAGTGATCTCTTCCAGACAATCTTACAGACCTTACAGACTAACATATATATGCATTTTATAAACTTAAAAACTAAACACTATTTAGGCGACAAAACGGCGTGACTCCGTTGAATCGTCTGGTCTTGTGTCGGATGCGGCAGTTTGCCCCGGAACCTCCGAAACATGACACTTTTATGCTCCTCTTGCAATGTTTGAAATTTAAATACGAGTAATGCAGCGTTTTACGAAAGGTCTCTCCTTGTTTTTCTACGGTAAAAATTGACCGTAGTTATGCAGAAAACGACCAACTCAATTTTTTTATCAATGCGGAAAGCGACCAAAGCCACTGAGTAGGGTGTGACAAAAATAAAAAGTTGGTCGCTTTCTACGGAACTACAGTCAATTGTAACTTGTCGCTAAGTTAGGAGTGTTGTTTCAGTCGATGCGGGGTCGCAGCGCTATGCAGATGGCGGAAGAGTTTTTCTCGGGTCCCGCGCTGTGGTCGCAGGCGGCCGCGCTGTGGGGCGCGCGCGCGCTGTGCCGCCTGGAGCCCGCGCGCACCGCGCAGGCCAGGGCGCAAGCCACCCGCCTCGACCATCCCGACCTCTCCATACAGGTACACAACATATAGATCAGATTAGATTAGATTTATTTATTTCACAATATATGATTACAGTACAAATTACATTAATGACAATTTATAAGAATCTATATTGTGATCGTCAGAAATACATTTAAATAATAGAAAGATGCTTAATCCAAATAAATTCATAATATGAAAAATAAAAAATCACCTGAGAAGGATCGTCAAATAATAACAATAATTAAACGAAAACAATGTCAAAAATAGGAACGCGATTATAAATTATACAGTTATGTCAAAAAAATTCACTTATTGAATATAATGGGTTGTCCAGTAAAAAGTTTCTCAATCGACGCTTGAATGTTGTATCGGATGTTTCCATCCTTATTTCTGCAGGTAATCGCTCATAATATATCCTCCTGGCCCAGCCATACAAACGAAACATCCTAAATTTGCCACTGAAATTTGAACCTAAACTTTAGGAAATAGAGTTGATTTTGGGTTGTTTGAACATTGAACGAAACAAAGCAAAAGCGACTCTGTTCCAATTGAACTTGGTTTAAATGACTTCGAACTGAATAGGTACTATAGGTAGGACCTTGGGCCTTAGGAGGACTTGAGAAAATGACTCCTACTGCGCCCGTAGCACGATCGCATTTTTATCACCTGTCACTGTCACGTTCTAACAGGTATGTAAGTGCGAAAGCGACTGGAATAGCGACAGGCGATAATAGTGAACCCATGTTGCCACCGCTGGTGGACAAAAAACTATTTAGTCTACGATACGTAATAAACTGACGCGCAGAAGTCACTAATGGCTACATTCTGTACTTCCATGCGGGCGTTTCTGGTAAATTTTTATCAAATCTGATTATCTCGATCTCGCTACACATAGGAAGTTATCAATTCATCATCATCTTCCTAGCGTTGTCCCGGCAGTTACCACGGCTCACTTGGGGTCTTCGCTAGGCAACTTAAACCCCAGAAATAAAATAGGCACTAGTTTTAACGAAAGCCCAGCCGGCTAACCTTTCAACCCGTAGCGAAAACTAAGCCTCATGGAGACTGACAAATTTCGAATGTTTTATTGTACAGTCGACGTCAAAGATATGTTTACACTTTTGCACCTTATGCCTTCGTAATAAGGTAAAAAATGTAAACATATATTTGACGTCGACTGTACATACATTTCAATAACACCGAGGGACGTCCGTACGAGCCGAGATTAGAACCAGAACATGTAATCTACCTACACTTAAAGAACGGCCTTTTCAATATGTACTCCGCCCTTATAGCCAAACCACACTAGCGTCTTTTGAGCATCGGCGTCAGCGCTGTGGAAAATGCCGCGTTGCGTCGAACAGCAGCTATAGAGTTCAGTAAACGCCAACGCTCGGGAAACACTAGTGTGGGTGGCCCTTAATCGCAATGTCATAATTTCCAGGGTTGCGTGGAAGTCCTGGAGAGCCTCCGGGAAGGCGACTTCGGTTCGTGTCCCGCCGAGACGGAGGCCTACATGTCCGCGTGCTCGGCCCGCTTCCCGCACGCCATCGCCTTCAAGCCGCCGCAGCCCGAGGAACCCATCCACCAGGCCGACGCCAGAGCGCCCAAGGAACAGAACAACTGAGGTCACTACGTTCAGCTAGGTCTACAAGCGTAAACATGGCTCCAGGCCGCGTAGCCAATATTCCAATCGCTTACGCTCCGTAGCGAACGAAACGCAACTGTCACTGTCACACTAAGTGTAAGGCCTGAGTGGACGCTCGAGTTGGGCGTGCAGCGGGGCGGGGCGTGCGGCGTGCATGTTAAACAAATGCAAACGTATAGGAGCGGCCTTAGTGCACGCTGCTCAAATCACTTGGGAGCTCGACGCCACGCTGCACGCCCCGCCGAACGCTCCGCTTCGAGCGTCCACTCAGGCCTTACACTAATATGGAAGTGATAGAGAGACACAAAGCGATTCGATGGCGAAGCGATTGTCACCTTGGCTAGGCCCCCAGGTTGCCAATAGTTTAAGATCGGTTTTCCTAGGATAGCGGTGCCGTCATATAGCGGCCGTCTCCATACTAAATAATACGGCTAAATATGGATGTCGTAGTATTTGTATGGAGACGGCCGCCATATGACGGCACCGCTATCGGAGGAAACCAAAGCTTTACGCTACGACAACGAAACGCTCTATCACTTCTCGATGTTAGTGTGACAGTTGCGTTTCGTTCGCTACGGAGCGTTAACGATTGGCATGTTAGCTAGGCACGTTTGACACGAGCCACGAACGCGTACGTTTCTGAAAGGCTTCCTATAGTCAGTTGAAGTACAGGCAAAGATTTTAATTATCGGATGGGTCCATTTGTACCATGTCACAGTGATAATAGTATGAGGTCTCTAGCGACTTTCATATTGATTGTCACTGTGACAAGGTACGAAATGGGTCATAAATTAAAATCTTCGACCGTACCTAACGTAAGAATTGATTTTTACAGTTATGGATTCAATTCAGTTCAAATTATATACATATATGAAGCTAAAATGGCCGTGTAAGTGTAACTGATGGCCTTATCTTCGTAAGGGTCGACTCATAACTCAACTCTTACGTTAATCCGACTATAACTGCTCGATTAATACGGATGACCCGCTAGTGACGCCTTCTGACGCACCTTATATAACGATCTGACCACCAATTTGTTCTTTAAATTTATTAAGTGACGCGGTAGAACGACACTTGCGACTGCAAAAAATTAAGTTATAATCACAATACACGCAGTCTCAAAACATTACGTCGGATTTAAACGACAAACTGATTGTCTAATTTCAGGTAGACGTTTGTAGATCTCACCACTTGACTTATTTGGTAAACCGTCACATCAACAGACTATAATGAACGCTATTCGTAAATCCTAAAGTTATTGCTGACGTACCGAGATTATATTGTTTTTTTTTTCTGAGATGTTTTTTATATTAAGAGCTGTTTACCAGATATGTCAAGTAAGAACGATAGTCTATCTGTCTGTAGTCTGTAATAATAGGGTGTGCAAGTGCGACGAATAAAATAATAGGCGACGTATGTGTTTAGACGGCTCCTAAATTATTGACACAGGTTTACAAACTGATCTTATAGAATAGAAAAAAAATAGAATTTGTCAAAGTGACCCATTCAGAAATCGTCGCTAAAACTTGTAAAAGCCTGTTATTTTACTATCTTATTCTTAAGCCGCGCTCATTTCACGAAAGGCGAGTAGATTTACGAAAGCATTTTTTGGTCTTTTACAATCCCCGACTGATTCTAATAAAAAGGAATGCAGTTTAGTGACTGCGATGTGTTTGTTCGTTCAAAAATTGTTTTTAATCATAATAATTCCCAATCACACATAGTTATTTATAAATAAATTATACATAACATAATTTTAGGCTTCATCGAATTCTCTTGATTCGAAATTGGCGTTCATATCAGTAAACATTCAAATGTTGTCACAGATATCTGGACCGAAAGTTTTACAACTCAATTCTCACTGTCAATGTTGCTTTCGTCGCCTCATTTTTTAGTTTTAAACACGAAATTACTCCAAATGTAAAAGATTGATTGCCTAATATTAGTACACTGACTCTCTTACCTTTGTGACAAGATTAATTTTGTTACTACAAACTAATGGTTTGACTATAATTGGAAACAGGCTCGGTTGTATGCTTGAAAACATGTTCCTTTTTATAGTTTTTAAGTATCTGTTTAGAACATGTCACGGGCCGCCGTTATAAAAGCGACCTATGAGATATTTTTATTTTATTTGTAACAGATTGATTGTTTTAAATTCCTTTTACATGAATTGAACTGAAGTAAAGCAATATTTGCCAATACTTTACAATTATGATACCGAATTAACTAGGAACATAAAATATATAGCAAAATAAAGGGTCTTATGATGTTATATGATATGAATGATCGCAAATCTAGTCCCGCTCACGCGCCAATGGCCTCCTCACCAATAGGTACAATAATCTTTTATCTAATTAGTGTAAATTTTTCGATATTTATAATAAGCATTTCGTATAAAATCTGTGTAATCTCTATTTTGGACTTTATGGGTTAGCGGTGTGGCCTCACGTGTTCAATTCAAACAAATGTATTTAGGGGTTTTAATGACTGGTTTAAAATGTGTATAAAATTGTGTGGCAATTGTCGAACCTCACGCAATATAGACTCTGAGGTATGCTTTGTAAATAATTCTTATATTTAAGTTTGTACTATAGAATATCGTTAACACCCTGCAGTCGTGCAGTTGTCGACGAAGTATTGACTGCTGCTTGGCCGCTAGATATTATTTTACATCGTTCGAATAACATTGAATAAAAAAAGTTACTTTTTTCAGACAGTATATTTACCTATGTGTAAAGTTGGACAATAATTAAATAATTGGATACACCAAATTGTCATTAAATGCACACTGGTTGTGCTGGAACTTAACATGCACATGTTAAACATTTATTTGTACTCTAATTACCACATAATTGTGTTAAGAACAGTCATTGTTTTCCTATTCAGTTGTGTGACCGAAGTATTTGTACCTCTGTCATCGTGTACATAAAGTAATAAAATTTTATTTTACAAAATTGAATTAATTATTTTATTTCTCACAAAATGTCATATATTCATTAAAGATTAATATCAATCATCCTTACCAAATTATGGTAACACATTAAAAATATCTATGAAATGTCCTTATCAGTATAATAAATACATTAGCGTCATTTTCTAGGGCTCATTCTGTCCCAGTCAATATCACCGAAGTTTATTTCAATCTTCTCACTCTTTGGTTTAAATTGCCTGAAACAAAAGATTACTATTGTTAAGGCTATGTAACTGCTAATTAGATATGTGACCTTTATAGACATGTTCAAACCTATTTCTAAAAAGATATGTGTGAGAGCATTAGTAAAATAAAAAGAATCCAAATAGTTCACTATTATACTGTCCACAGGATCTTTGCTAATCTAATCTGTAGCTATGGAACTTGCTAACTTATGTAATTGTTTATTAAAAACAAAAACAACTTAAAATTATAATTAATCTAAATACACAAGGAACATTAAATAAAATAATAATATAAACTATCTATAAATAAACTTAAAATAAACGCCTTATAAATAAAAAACGGCCTTCAAGTCACTGCCGATGGGCAGCGTGCCTAGAAGGCTGGCCGCATTGCCACGTTGAATCGCAATGCTAATGCGTTGAGCAAAATATTGGCCAGCCCTCTGGTCCCTTGTGGCGTCTATAAGGCGAGCCGCTAAGGCCTTGTATATCCGGCGCGCGCTTGGCCCCCACGGCCCCAGCGTTTCGACCCCAAACGTTTACTTATGTAAACAAACCGCCATATTGAAACTGTCAAAAAATATGAATTTACTAGTGACTTTTGTTTACATAGTTATAGAATTACACTTTACAATAACAATTTGTTCTCCATATTATATCTATCTATCTAATATCTTTAAACGAGAAATTATTGTATATTTATTTATTTATTTATATATTTCGGGGATCTCGGAAACGGCTCTAACGATTTCGATGAAAATTGCTATATGGGGGTTTCCGGGGGCGAAAAATCGATCTAGCTAGGTCTTATCTCAGGGAAAACGCGCATTTTTGAGTTTTCTATATGCAGTCTCCCAGATATTGTTATATTATATGGCATCTGTGATCCGATCATTGGTGCCAAATCAGATCTTATGCATTGCAACAGGATATGTTGGACCAAGCAAAAGTGCATTTTGTAACATGATTAGTTTGAAATTTGGTACAAACATAAACAAGTTTTGCTTGTATCTTAAATTACAAAGATTAAATAATAACAGTATCACTGTTTCGCTTCACCGTATTTGGAAACTGCCAAGTTATCACATTCTTTACTAGTTCTAAAATTTCAGTGTTGTATGATTTCATACTATTAAGGATACAATATATTCTATGTAGTCAAGTTGAACTAGATTACTGTAAGTAAAAAAAATAGAAAAATAAATTTGTAACCATTTGCAATGAATAATGGTAAGTTATTCGTCATAACTTCATAGAAATTTGATATTAATGATGATATTTTTTTGCCACACAGAGTTATATTGGTCCGACTTTATGCCTAAAGGAATGGGGTAAACTTACCAATACTTGACACCGGAAGCGTCAAACATCCTTTTTGAGGCGACCGTCTCAGGCTTGTGTGCGTGCTTGTCTGACAGGTAAATCACCTCCTTGATCCCTGACTGTATGATTATTTTGGCACATTCGTTGCAGGGGAACAGACCAACGTATATGGTACAGTCTTTGACGTCTGCTGAGTTCTTGTTGACAATGGCATTCATTTCTGCATGGCATACTGAAAGACACAATAAGTTGACATATTTAATTACACAAACGACATTTGTTGACATTTGTTGGGACGTCAGTCTTTCCGTGACCACAACTGGTGCAACTCAGCAGAAACGTCGGAATTAAAGGTAAAAACAATGAAATTATATCGCGGTAGACCCGATTGTGTAATTAAATATGTGTACAAAACGCGAGAGTTTAAAGTGAAACAATTAGTTGGTATTTCTTATTTAAAATAAACAATACCTGCAATGCAATTACTCTCTAATTTGAACACCTCAATACATAAAACCTAACAATGAAATTAGCAACTCATAGGGTTTGAGATGTTTGTATCCATAAAAACGAGATTACAGTGTAAAAGCACTGCACATCTGCTAAACTGCAGAACAGTTGATTGGCAGAAAACTAAATCTACCCCCCACAATTCATATACTACCTAGAGTGTGTGTGTGTCTGTCAACTGGTACTAGGCTCGCCTGATGGTAAGCAGTTACCATGGCTATGGTTAGTATAACATGAAATCAAATTAATATGCAGCAATGACTTACCATATAGATATTTGCTATCTAAAGGAGATGGAGTACTCTTTCCCCACGGGAACACGTCATCGCTGCATCCAATGGGCATCCCATTGTATCTGTAAAATAATATTGGTATCACTGTATGAATACTTCTAAAATGAATTCATACAACTAGAACCATATTTGACAATGCCAAAGGTAAAAAGCAGGTTAGAGTATTAGGACAGGAGGGCCTCCGCTTGGGACAACATTTCAGTGTAATTTTTTTGGCCACAATGCCAACTTTTTATTGTTTTGTCATGTAAGAAATGTCAAATTAAGTTTATTTAGTCATGTAACATTTTTGTCTAGGATCAATAATTATGGATATAGGAAAGGTTGTAACCGACAATAGTAACATAACAAGTCAGTTCTCTTGTTACAAAATGCAGTATTTTTCAAGGTCTATATAAATTACAGTATCAGAATTTTTGAATTTAACCTCATTATGTTATCTTTGTTGAACTTGACCTGTGTGGTTAAAACAAGTTACGTTAATGACTCATTAGCCTTGCACTGAGTAGTCAATGTGAATTACACAATTCCAGTTAACATACAAGTCCTTTAGGTAGTGTAGGCCTATACTCATTGGAGGATGGACAGTTTAACTTGTAATATAATAAATAAAATATAACAAAAATACAATACCCCAATCCGCATTGGGCTAGCGTGGGGACTATAGCCCAAGCCCTCTCGCGCATGAGAGGAGGCCTGTGCCTAGCAGTGGGACATATATAGGCTCAAACTATTTATTTTATGAAATAATTTTTGTATTAACTGGTGACAAACATATTTCCCGAATATTGTGGTAAGTACTTCATATTTATTAATTATGTAGCAATAAATGAACTTTACTTTTTAAGGCACACTATATTTTTTAGGGATAACAGGCTTTAATAATAGTGTAGTTTTGGTCTATATTATCTAGTTATCACTTGCCTAATTACAGGAAATAAAAATTTGTAGTGCATATTTAAAAAATAAACAATATCAAGAGCCTCTAATTGCCTCCGAATAACAACATATGTATGTTAGTGAAAATAGTAAACCATTATATGGATTTAATCGTAAAATTAAGACTTACTAAGATTTGATTTTGATTGTTTACGGAAGTAGTGTTGATACTATTCATGCATTTGTACTAGTTAATTATAAAATATCACGAAATAAAATTACTTATTTGTAACTTCGTCGATGCGGTTAATAACTTTAATTAATACAATATTGACGCTATAAAATTTGTAGTAAAAATGAAAACAAAGCAAAACATGTATTTTTTTAAATTTATTTGATGCTTGTTCTTCAACTTACCCAATGCCGACTATTTTGTTGTCTTTATTGACAACGCAAGCACCAACTTGTGAGCTGGGATCCTTGCTACGTTTTGCGGCCAAGAAAGCCGTTGCCATGAAATAATCTCGCCAGTCGATATAGTCTTCTCGTTTCTTCTGAACGCGGCTGTTTATACTGAAATTCAGTAATGAGCGATCTTAAGTCACGGGAATACCAAAAACACTGTTATTGTGAGCCGGAAAAAGAGACGATAGACAGAGGCATTCGCTACAATTCAAATAGGTATAAACAAGAAATAAGCTCTTACTTTTGTAAAGACATATTTGCGGTCATTTCAGCGAGATCCATCGTTTAAAAATTATGAATATTTCCTATGGAAAAGACCACGTTGAATTAATTCTAGCAGTTGAATCAAAACGTCTTAACTAGCCAACAGAGCCAACTGAATGTCACTATGGTCACTATCTGTCAACTTGTCATATATTATCGACTTCTGTCAATTTTGGTGTTGCCTGGTAAAATCTACATACATAAGGAACGCCATTCATGAAACTATTTAAAAAAAATTATGAATCCATCTTGTTGTGTTTTATGGCGCCACTCCAAGGGACGCATTTATGCGTTAGAGGGAGCAAGTGATATTGCTATCTCATTCTACTGCATGGAGCCTTTATTGACCGAAGCGTAGCGAAGGTCTACGTTTTGACTCGGGCATTTTGCTTTTGTATGTCCGGATGTTCTCCTCTACAGGTCACAATTCTCAACCGATTCTTGTGAAATTTTGTGCCCAGATTCTATGAGTAAATAATTTTTTTTTGTCGATCCCGTTTTTGGAAATTTTCAAAAATGGTGGAGTTGTGGTACCTCGCGCTTAAACAAATAGTCGTATCGATATCATAAGAGTATATTCTTTTTGAGACATATTTACATAGTAAATGGCAAAAATTGCAGAAAAATTGTATTGCTAGTTTAGGCGGTATTTAGATATTTAGTTTATACTCCAGAATGAGTAGCCGAATTTCGTCAGCTTAGCTAAGAACTATCATAGCGCATTTTGTAAACAATCGCTTTTTTTGTTTGCACACAGAAAGTCTGGGTTCGATCCCCAGTAAGACATAACTTTTTGTATTTTTTTTTCACTTAAACTTCGTATTTTTTTTTAATAAATTAAAATCTTTGTATTGTTGATTGATCAAACCGCTGTGTGGCGCTGTCATCGTGCACGGTCCCAATAAGCTATGCTCGCGAGGTCTACAGCTCACAGAGCCACTAGTTGTATTATATTTCAGTAAAGAAATAACACGTTGCTTTAGAATTGCTATGATTCAAATCAGATAAATTTTCGCGTGGCAATTTTACAACACATTTTGAACATATAGGTTACCGCGAAAATCGAAAAAAGTCGTTTACATATAGACGCGCGTATCCTATAGAGATGGAATGGTTAAATAATACCAAATCCGAACGGAATGGTCTTAAGGACATTATTTAAATGAATAGCATTAATAGCTCGAAACGCTCGAAAAACATTATCCTCCTTCTGATGTAGTCGGGTAAAAATATTATTTTGTTACTAACTAAACGTATTTTTACGCGACTGAATCAGAAGGAGGGTAACGTATTACTAGCGTGGGTATATACAGGGTAGATTTTCTTTTTGGGTCAGTGAGGGCAGCTACCAGATCCCGTGCTGATACGAGAAAACGGTCTTAGAAGACCTTCCCTGGATTTTAAATTAATGAAGATTGGCTTTTACAGATTTTGGAAAAAACATACAGGGTGCGAGAAAAAGGTCATTTTTGACAAACTTTTTTTTTATGCCAATCGATCCCATTCCTATTGAGGATCAAAAGCTTGTATGGAAGCAAAAAAAATTTTCCGGCTAGAAAAGCCACTAATCGAGGAAAACTTTTCCTATACAATTTGTATGAAAATGAAAACTTTTATTTTTCACATGCTATTTTTGTATGCCAATCGATTCCATTCCTATCCAATATCAATAGTTTCCTAGGGATCAACTTACGATAATGTACTAAAAAGGAACAATTTAATAAAAACTTTCTCCATACATTTACTATGGAGAAAATGTGAAATTTTATTCACAATTTTCTACCTCGCCCATCAGTCCTACAGCAATGTCTTCATACGGTATTATGGTTCTTAAATGTAACAGGAATGATTGGCCAGATAGAAAACTGTGAATTAAATTTCACGTTTTCTCCATAGTAAATGTATGGAAAAAGTCTTCTTTAATTTGTGGCTTTTTAGTATTTTACCGTAAGTTGACCCCTAGGAAACTATTGATACTGGATAGGAATGGAATCGATTGGCATACAAAAATAGCATGTGAAAAATAAAAGTTTTCATTTTCATACAAATTGTATGGGAAAAGTTTTCCTCGATTTGTGGCTTTTATAGTCGGAATTTTTTTTTGCTTCCATACAAGCTATTGATCCTCAATAGGAATGGGATCGATTGGCATCAAAAAAAAAGTTTGTCAAAAATGATCTTTTTCTCGCACCCTTCATGTTTTTTCCAAAATCTGTAAAAGCCAATCTTCATTCATTTGAAATCGAGGGAAGGTCTTCTAAGACCGTTTTCTCGTAGCAGCACGGGATCTGGTAGCTGCCCTCACTGACCCAAAAAGAAAATCCACCCAATATATATATATATATATGTCCATTAATTTGGCACGCCCTACAGCCTAAACGGCTAGACGGTTTTTGACATGTGAGGTGTGGTTGAATTCGTCAGAATTGTGGTAGTGACACAGGCTATATATAAATTTTGAAAATGACGTCCGCTAATGAAAAAAAATGGATGGGGGGGGGGGTTTCTTACTATAGCAATATAGGTACCAAATGAAAACTAGCAAAAAGACCACAACAAACAGTCAACAGTCGGGTTTTTTGTTTGTTTTAATAATAAATATCTGGGTGACCGAGCTTCGCTCGGATAACATATAAAAACACGAAAATGCGCGTTTTCCCAGAGATAAGACCTAGCTAGATCGATTTTTCGCCCCCGAAAACCCCCGTATAGCAAATTTCATCGAAATCGTTAGAGCCGTTTCCGAGATCGCCGAAATATATATATATATATATATATATATATAAATAAATAAATAAATAAACAAGAATTGCTCGTTTAAAGGTATTAGATTGTAGTTTAATGTAACAGAAAATTATACTTTTTTTCAATCTGATGTACTTTTCTTATTTGTTGATATATCTGGTTAATTATTTTTAACATTATATAGAGGATATTCACAGTCATTTGGTATGTATTTTGGACTAATCTATCCAGCCATTTTCAATTTAGAGCAGTTCGAAGTCAACTGTGGATTGTGAAATTTTTGAACGTTTTCTAATAATTAGTTAGACTAAGTATTGAAAATGGTACAGTATGTATATATTTGTGATCAACTCACAACGCCCTTTCATTTGGTACCCCACATGGTATGTTTAAAAGAAAATTTAAAAAAAGTTTGTACTACTGGCGACTTTATGACGTCACAGCAACTACCCCCACCACTTTCGCGCTTGGCGCTTGTCATCTCATATATTTGTGTTCAGGGCATTACGCTAAATGCATCGATACCATATTCACCCATACACGACGACACATAACACATACATATACATATTAGACGACATGAACGAGAACTAACCTAAAGCCTATGTCACCCTATGTTAACGCTCTACTAGTATAGGTACTTCAACATAATCTATATATATAAATGCAAGTGTCCTGACTGACTGACTGATTCATCAACGCAGAGCCGAAACTACAAAAGCTAGAAAGTTGAAATTTGCACACTAGGTTGCATTTATAAAGTGTACAAGAGATAAGAAGCGATTTTGAAAAATTCAACCCCTAAGGGAGTTAAAAAGGGGATGAAAGGTTGTATGGGGTTCAAGTTTTATTTTAAGCTAGGAATTTGAAACTTTGCAAAAATGTATTATATTAAAAAACAAGAAAAGTAATTTCAGCGTTTTCGAAAATTCATCCCCCAAGGTGGTGAAAAAGGGGTTGAAAGTTTGTATGGAGATCAAATATTTTTGTGAGTGTGGGACTTGAAACTTTGTATATGGGTATATTATTATAAGGCAGGAAAAGTAATTTCAGCGTTTTTAAAAATTCATCCCTTAACAGGGTTAAAAAGGGGTTGAAAGTTTGAATCCATTACAAATGCTTTGAAACTTCTTAGAAAGGCATAATAGCCGACTACAAAAAAAAGTAATTGCGACGTTTTAGGAAATTCAACCCCTAAGGGGGTAAAAAAGCGGATGAAACTTTGTCTTGGGGTGCAAATTTTATTTTAAGCTAGGACCTTGAAACTTCGCAAAAAGGTATTAAATTAAAAAACAACAAAACTATTTTCAGCGTTTTTAAACATTCATCCCCCGAGGTGGTGAAAAAGGGGTTGAAAGTTTGTATGTACATCGAATATTTTTTTGAGTGCGGGACTTGAATCTTTGTACAAGAGCATATTATAAGAAGACAAGAAAAGTAATTTCAGCGTTTTTAAAAATTCATCCCTTAAAAGGGTTAAAAAAAAAGGAGTTGAACGTTTGTATGGAGATCAAAAATTTTTTTGAGTGCGGGACTTGAATCTTTGTATAAAGGCATATTTTTAGAATACAAGAAAAGTAATTTCAGCGTTTTTGAAAATTCATCTCTCAAGGTGGTGAAAAAGAGGTTGAGATTTTGTATGGAGAACAAACATTTTTGTGAGTGCGGGGCTTGAATCTTTGTACAAAGGCATATTATTAGAATACAAGAAAAGTACGTAATTTCAGCGTTTTAAAAAAAAAAATCCTATAAAAGAGTTAAAAAGGGGTTGAAAATTTGTATGGGGTTCAAATTTTATTTTAAGCTAGGAACTTGAAACTTCGTATAAAGGTATTTAATTAAAAGAGAAGAAAACTAATTTCAGCGTTTTTGAAAATTCATCTCTCAAGGTGGTGAAAAAGGGGTTGAAAGTTTGTATGGAGATCAAACATTTTTGTGAGTGCGGGTCATGAGTCTTTCTACGAAAGCATATTATTAGAATACAAGTAAAGTAATTCCAGCATTAAAAGGGTTAAAAAGGGGTTGAAAGTTTGTATGTGGTTCAAATTTAGCCAGGAACTTGAAACTTCGTAAAAATGTATTTTATTAAAAGAGAAGAAAACTCATTTCAGCGTTTTTGAAAATTCATCCCTCAAGGTGGTGAAAAAGGGTTGAAAGTATGCATCGGGCGCGATTTTTTTTTAAATAGTGGACTTGAAAATCTTCTAAGGGCCACGCAAGAGGGCTTCTATCGAGAATTTTTTTTTTCAGTTAGGGACTTGAAACTTCATGAGTAGGTAGTTTGTGACAGACAAATCTCATGCTTTGGATAATTATTAACAAATTATTAACAGTCCCTACTGCTATCTTCTTTAGGTGGTCGCCGACATCCGTTAGGGCATGGCAATTAAAGAATAAGAAGAAGACTACTATATTTTGCCGCATTAATGCTCTATGCTCATGTAGAATATATTACCACCAACATACAAATCCACGCGGACGAAGTCGCTGGCAACAGCTAGTTTTTAATATTTTCCATAGAGTTTTAGACATTTTGACAATGTGACGTTTTTGTATCTAGTTAATTTGATTTTTAGACATTTTGGGAAATGGTATAATTGAAAATTCATCAAAACATGATCAAGTCAAGTTTTAGACATTTTGGGAAATGGTAGAGAATGGAAAATTTATCAAAACGCGATAGAGTCTAAATAAATTATAGTCATATTAAGAATACGGTAATTTACGAAGTAGGCGTAAATCATTTCGAGCTTTAAACATTATGAGAATAATCTGTTTTGACATTCTGATATTCTAGGAACACGTTATTATGATATTTGGCTGTAACGAACCGGAATCTGAATGAAGTGTCACAGTCACAGCGTAATATTCGATAGGTAGGTAAGGTAAAACTAATAAGTACTTTGTGTATTTCGCAGGTCCAACCTACGTAACTAACAAAAATACAAAATTAATGAAGTTTCCAAAATAATTCAAACAAGTGCTCATGTATATCGTACTCGTATAATTCGTACTCCTTGTTATAAATTAATAAATACATTAAAAGTTGATTAAAAGTATTTCGTCGATAAAACCATCAAGAATAAAATATCAAAAAAAATTTATCATTATAAAAAAGTTTTCCCGCGTAAATACTAAGACCACCTCCACCAAGATGGCATCAGTGAATCGAGTAGTGAACGACGCCCTGTCTTCGATGCAGTCAACGGCCACCAGGTCTAGTCTGATGCGATGGTTTCTACAGACACTGGCTATCTCCCAGGCTGTGATCTCGACTGAATGGCCAGCAGCACACAAGTTAAAAGGTGGGCTATCATGTAAAAGTTAAAGTGTATTAAAGCATTCGAATGTACCTGATGTTTGTACTCTCGTTATGAGGACAATTATATACTATCATGCTATCATCATTATGATAGTGGTGGTGGTGATAGTCGACCTAAAATAACCAGATAATAGTCAAGTAGGTAAACAGGTTTTTGAAATTAAAACTTACCAACGTTCCTTCCGTAAGTGTTTCTTCTAATTCCCGATGAAAAATTATCCCGACTTATCGAGTTTTATGTCACTCGCC
This sequence comes from Cydia amplana, assembly GCF_948474715.1. Taxonomy (NCBI): domain Eukaryota; kingdom Metazoa; phylum Arthropoda; class Insecta; order Lepidoptera; family Tortricidae; genus Cydia; species Cydia amplana. Next base: position 12,483,236 of record NC_086083.1, read on the forward strand.
TCATGCTTTTCATTATTATGGAGGATAGTGATGTTGCAATTAATAAGCAGATACTAAAATCGAAAAAAATCACATTGTTCATCCGCTAAATACAGCTAGGTATCAGTGGCGGCGCGTCCATAAAAGCCGATTCCCACCGACTTGCCTGTTTTTGGACGTTTGAGCAGAGTTCTAAAGGAAATATGTAAGCCAAATTGTAGACTACTATGTAGACAAGCTCTCGGACATGGTGGTACCTGACATTTTGTTTGATAGGATTACTATCCATCTTTCCTCTACTGTCCGAAATCTGGGTATCATCATGGATCAGACGCTTTCTTGGTCTCCTCACGTAGCCGAGGTGAGCAAAAATATTTTTAGATCTTTCCACTCTCTTCGACGACTACAGAATTTCCTCCCTCTTCACACCAAACTAACTCTTGCTCGTTCTCTATTGCTCCCTCTTCTTGACTATGGTGACGTTGCGTTTTTAGATCTTACTGAGGAATTGCTGGATAAACTTGAGCGTTTACAAAATGTTTGTATCAGGTACATATTTGGCCTCCGTAAGTACGATCACATTTCTGAATCCCGCTCTCAGCTCGGGTGGTTACCGATCCGCCAACGCCGAAATGTGCGTGTCTTGTCGTTGCTTTTCAACGTGCTCTTTAACCCCTGCTCTCCATCTTACCTTACCGAGAGATTTAATTATCTGGCTGAAGGCAGTGAACACCGCTTACGTTCAAGTGCTAATCTTACGCTTGCTATTCCCCCGAATAAGACACGATCGTATGCGAATTCGTTCACGGTACGCGCTGTGAAGTTGTGGAACGAGTTGCCCCTGTCGCTCAAACAGTCCCAGTCTGTAGCGTCATTCAAGGCTAATTTGAAGAAACTTATGCTTTCCAACCAAGCGTGATTTGGTTAAGTACTGATGTCTATTTTTTTTTTGTTGACACTTGTATATATATATACACACACATATATATATATATATATATATATATATATTTATATGTAATATATGTTTAGTATTTATGTATGTAGCATGTATTTTATTTTATAATAATATTTATGTATTTTATTTACTTTTGGACATTTAGGTTAGTTTACTTTTAAAGTGTACTTACTGTACATTCCGTAAGTTTGTCTATCTAATTTGAATTCTCCCCTCATCTACTCGAAGGTTAGCTGGAAGAGATCCCTTACAGGGATAAGTTCGCCTTTGTACCTTTATTTCTGTAAACCTGTGTTGTGTACAATAAAGTGATTACTACTACTACTACTACTACTACTACTACAAATTAGCCCCGGCTTGCTTATGGATATGTTTGACGCGCCGCCACTGCTAGGTATGCCAGCAACTTTCTGTATTTAGCTATGTTCGGCTGCATTTTAATTTTGCAGATGGGGAGAAGTTCGACTTCATTGTGGTAGGTGCGGGGTCGTCGGGTGCTGCGGTAGCGGCTCGGCTGAGCGAGGTGCCGCACTGGCAAGTGCTGCTCATAGAGGCAGGAGGAGACCCACCGCCTGCTAGCGTGGTATGTAACTATACTCTGGCAAACCAATATTTTATTGTAGAAAAAGTGCGAAATTCAAAATTGGTATGAGACTATTCGCGGCCACAAATTTCAGATTTGCCGAGTTTACTACTGACAAAATTGGTTTGCCACTTTAAATATAGGTACGGCCATTTCACGAACGGGGACAACTTAAAACCAGGGATGTTGCGGATGCAGATTTTTTGACATCCTCGGATGCGGATGCGGATGCGCATATTTAAAGGCTCACATCCGCGGATGCGGATGCGGATGCGGATGCGGATGCGGATGTCAAGATTAGGTACTTCTAGAAAACGTCAAATATTACATTTTTAGTATATTTTATTAAAAAAACGAAACGTTTAGTATTTGAGCAAGAATATAGGTGCATTATATTTAATAAACAGTAACTTGGCCGACTTTTCTGGATCTAGACGATTTCGTCATTACCTATAACGGGTAATGACGAAATTACCTAGCACACGCCGCCGCTAAGACGTTCCCGTACCGTACCGACTTGTTTGACATCCGCATCCGCATAAGCTCCGCATCGATTTTATGCGGATGCGGATGCAGATGCGGATGTTGAAAATAATGCGGAAGTTCCGCGGTTGCGGATGCGGATGCGGATGTTCGCAACATCCCTGCTTAAAACTGATGAATGCATGATGTAGCCAGCCATATTTGTTGGCCGAACAGATCATGAAACTGACCAATTCTATTATAGTGAACGTTTCTAATGCCACTTTTCATACGGCCACACTGGGATTATCGCGCTAATCAACAGCGTGTCTCGGCGTTTCCCGTTAGTGTGGCCGCGGCATAAGGATTTCTACAAGGATCAGTAATGGGCAGCGTCTACACTCTACCCGATGGTTTCTTTCTTTCAGTAGTAGGCATAATATACTTATTTAGGTTATAATTAATGCACTGATTTGTTAATCTAATATACATTTTATAACTGACCAATATATTACCTAACTTTTGTCTCAGAGGTAAACATATTTCTTGCCTTTTTCAAGAGATAACTTGTACGAGTAAAGTACCTAAATTAAGTAATTATTTAATAATGTTAATAACACTACTAAAGCAGTGGGAGCGGTTATATATGCGCAGCTGTAATGTTGCCTTGTCCTAGTAATCTTAATTCAGAAAAACAAGAATCCTGCCCAAACCATCTATGATCATGACCTTCGCGATGACGGGCCAACTTCGATCAAGGTTTTTAATGATAAAATCGGCTTCGATTCGATATGTGAATAAAAAATTAACAGTTTTGAAGTTGTCCTGCGTAACGGTCTTTACCCGTGGTGATTTCCATAGGAAACGAACCCGGCCTTTGGCCCGGCCTAGCGTGGCGTGAATCGTCCTTAATATTGCTATGTATATTTTTCTCTTAACAGACGGACGTAAATTAATATCAAAGTCGATTTGACCTTCAAACATTGACTTAAATATTGTAAATAGGTATGCGGAAGCTAATCAAAAAGTCGTTAGTGTCGTTACAAACAAACGTCATAGATGCATTAAGGTAGCGTAGCAAAAACTTGGATTTTGACACTAAATGTATCCTTATATAGTAAACAAAATGATTTTGTTCCGTAATCTTAGTTTTTAAGTACCTAAATAACTTATCTTGACACGTAAACAACCTACGCTAAACGTATAGTATTTGTGGGAGTGCTGTGAGGTGACGTCAGGAACATTAAATAAGCACCGTGTTGTGTTGAATATGTATAATGTTTATTATTTACATCACAATTCTCTTATCTTATACACGTGTAGTTTCCCGGTTTATTCTCTGTCTGTCAAGTGTCAACATGACAGCTTAGTGTTACCTTGGTTATATTATAAGGGTGGCTTCCCACGAATGTAGGCGGTCGCCACACCACCCCCCCACGGAGAGAAATAACCCATTAGGCGATTAGAAATAACAAAAATCATCGCGTTTGCTAAATGTCACCTTTCTGCCAGATCGCGTGATAGGTGGCATTTGGGTAGTGGCATCCGCGGGAGCTTTGACGGATTCATCCGTGCAAGAAGGTTTAGGCGATTGGACCCCGGCTGGCTTGACAATAGGCTTAGGAGCGGGTAATTTATTCTGAATATGTGCCCTGACTTCCGGTTCTGTAGCACTCGCCTCTATGAAGGCTGGCTTTACTCGGTCGACGCTTACCGCGACCTCCCTACTCTTGATGCGGAGTGTCAAAGTTTTGCCGTCGGATGAACGAGATACAATTTCGTATGGGCCTGTGTAAGGAGGTTGTAATGGGCGGCGAACAGTGTCGTCGCGCAGAAAAACGTGAGTCGCTGATGACAAGGCTTTGGAGATGAAGATAGCTGGTTTCGAATGACGTGAGGCTGGAATAGGCTGTAGAGCTGCCATTTTTCGTCGAAGTTGGGTGACATAGTCGGCTGGGTCTTCCATTCTCGCTGGGGCAGGATTTAACATTTCTCCTGGTAAACGCAAGCTTTCGCCGTAGACCATTTCCGCGGCAGTAGCATTAAGGTCTTCTTTAAATGCTGTCCGCATGCCTAGTAGAACGAGGGGTAGAGCTCTTACCCAAGAATCGGCGTGGCACATGAGAGCAGCCTTCAGCTGCCGATGGGCTCGCTCAATCATACCATTGGCGCACGGGTGGTATGCGGTTGTCCTGATGCGCTTCGAGGAAAAGGTTTGTGTGAGGCGGCGGAACAGGTCGGACTCAAATTGAGTTCCTTGGTCTGTTGTAATTATTGACGGCACGCCGAAACGAGACACCCACTCTCGTATGAATGTATCAGCTACTTCCTCCGCCGTGATAGTACGCATGGGCCACACTTCCGGCCATCTTGAGACTCTATCTATGGCCGTCAAACAGTAACGAAATTCATTACACATTGGCATTGGTCCCACAATATCTATGTGAATGTGCTGAAAACGTCCAGATGGCTGAGGAAAGTGGCCGATGGGTGCTGAGATGTGACGTGTCACTTTAGCTCGTTGGCACTCGAGGCACGACTGGGCCCATCTTCGTACATCGTTTTTAATTGATGGCCAAACATATCGGCTCGTCAGCAATTTAATGGTGGCGCGGACTCCCGGGTGACTGAGGTTATGCAACTGTTCGAATGCTGCTCGGCGAAACGAAGGGGTTAAGTAGGGACGGGGCTTTCCAGTTGATACGTCACACTGGATGGAAGTTTCTGTGCCAGGAAGTGTAATCCTTGTTAGGTTAAGGCTGGAATTTCCTTGGCACAAAATCGCGAGATCTTGGTCGGACTCTTGTGATTTAGCGAGTGCCACGTAATCAACGTCTAGTGAAATAGCTTCAATGCGCGACATTGTGTCCGCGACCACGTTGTCTTCGCCTTTGATGTAACGAATGTCCGTAGTAAATTGTCCTATGAAGGACAGTTGGTTCAGCTGTGATGGTGGAAGCTTCTCTCGACGCTGTACGAAAGCGTACAGCAGCGGCTTGTGGTCCGTGTAGATAGTTGCGTGCTGAACCTCGAGTATGTAGCGGAAATGCTGTACGCTTTCGTACACCGCTAGCAACTCTCTATAATATGCTGGCCACTGCGTCTGCTGGGAGGTCAGTTTCCTGCTAAAGAAAGCGAGAGGGCACCATTGACCGTTTACGAGCTGCTGAAGACAGGACCCAATGTGGATGCTAGATGCGTCTGTGAAAAGCCCGAGGGAAGCGCCGTCAGTGGGGTGTTGCAATAGGGTAGCCTTAGACAGGCTCGCCTTGCATTCCTCGAAACGCAGTAAAAGTTCGGGTGTCCATAAGAATGGTTTTGCACCTTTACCATTTATGGCAGCGACGGCATCGATGAGAGGAGCTTGTGATCGGGCAGCATGGGGTATGAATCTGCGATAATAATTAATCATGCCAAGAAATCGGCGCACACCCTGGACGGTCTTCGGAGGGGGAAAATCGAGTAAGGCTTGGATTCGATCTTGTGGAGGCTTAGTACCTTCTGAGCTGATTTGAAAGCCCAAAAACTTGACTTCCCTGGCACCAAACACGCATTTTGACGGATTAACTACTACGCCATAATCTTGTAGCCGTTTGAACAAAATATTTAGGTGTTCTTTGTGAAGAGTCTCGTTTGTTGAAAATACCAAGATGTCGTCAACATAGGGGAATACGAAATCGAGACCCCGCGTGACCTCGTCGATAAATCTTTGGAAAGTTTGGCCGGCGTTCCTTAACCCGAAGGTCATAAAAGGAAATTCGAAGAGGCCAAACGGGGTAACGATAGCCGTTTTTGGGATATCTTCTTCGGCTACGGGTATCTGATGGTATGCTTTCACCAAGTCTAAGGTTGAAAAGATCTTGGCTCCGGCGAGATTATGGGTAAAATCGTTAATATGCCGGACAGGATACCGATCTGGAATGGTCCTCGCGTTTAAAGTCCGATAATCGCCGCACGGGCGCCATGACTCGTCTTTCTTCAAAGCCATATGTAGCGGTGACGACCAAGCGCTTTCAGAAGGTCGAGCAATACCGCTGCGCACGAAATCCTCAAATTCTTTCTTGGCGGCTGTTAGTTTTTGGGGCGCTAAACGACGTGGACGGCAAGAAAGGGGCGGTCCGTCTGTTGTCCGGATGTGGTGCACTGTATTGTGCTTTATCACACGTGGAAGACCAGGCGGTTTAACGACATCTGGGAACTCAGTGAGCACTTGTGCAAATACCGAGTTTTGTAAATTTATGGCTTTAACACTTGAGTGATCTGTAATAGCAACTGAGGCTGCAGCATTTAAACCCGTAGTACCATCGACTAATTTCTTTTTGTGACAGTCTGGTAAAAGGTGATAGTGCGCCAGGAAATCAGATCCTATGATTGCGGTGCTGACATCAGCAACTACAAATTGCCAAGTGAATTCACGCCGCAGTCCTAAATCCAAGGTAAGTTTTATTGTACCATAAGTTTTTATGCTGCTGTCATTCGCTGCACTGAGTTCCCAGTTAGTAGGTTTTCTGTGCTTAAGCCAGCGTTGAGGGTAGCAGCATAAGTCAGATCCACTGTCTATTAAAAACTTTTGATTAGTGCATTTATCCCTAATAAATAAGCGGCGGCTATAACTTTTTAACATGGAGCAATCAGTAGCCGCGCTTACTGATTGCGGTTGGAGTTTTCCTCCCAGTTGCAAGGAGGGACGCATTTGCTGGCTCTTGTGCCATATCTCCTATGGTACCAGCATTTTCGAGTTGCCGGGGATCCATTTCGGCTTCTGGTTCTTGAAGATGATTGATTACGGGAGCGGCTTCTGGTGTGAGAGCCGGCAAGGCTGGCTACTTGCATGGACAGTTGTTCGATGCACTCTTTGAGCGAGGCCATCTCGCTTGGTGAACAGCTATTGTCAATTTTGTTGACTTTTGATGAGCCTGGTGACACCTCGATTATATTGTCGGCCAACCCCGCTAGCTTTTCTAGGGAAAGATCAGTGTGAGCAGCAAGAATAGCCTGAACATTGTTTGGTAAGCGCCTCATCCAAAGCTGCCGCAGGAGGGTTTCATCTTTTGTTGTCCCTGCAAGAGAACGGAGCCGTCTGAGGAAAGCAGAAGGCTTGCTGTCACCAAGTTCTTCCTCACTAACTAGCCTCTCTACTCGTTCCTGCTCTGATACGGCCAGTCGTCTAATCAACTCTTTTTTTAAAGTTTCATATTTGTCTTCTTTAGGAGGATCTAATACCAGGTCTTCAATCTCTCCAATCAGCTTTTGGTCTATAATACTAATCACATGACTGAATTTAGTCATATCACATTTTATTCCTGCTACATGAAATTGGCACTCCGCCTGGGCAAACCATACTTTAGGTTTGTCTGCCCAGAACGGAGGTAATTTTACAGATACTTTGCACACTTTATCTCCAGTGGCCGGTGTAGGTGTGGGTTGGGGGGGAGCTTAATGTCCCTGCAGCTGAGCTTGTAGTGCTTCATGCCTGCTCTGCAGGTCTGCCAGCTGTTGTCTGAGTTCCTCTGCCGACATGGTTCGGGGAATAAAATATGTGCTCAAATGCAAATGCCACCACCCAAATGTGGCCTAAATATGACACACCACACAAACAATTTCAGTTAGTACAACAGGCAAACGTTATGATAATAAACAAACACAGAAAACATTCATAACAAAAACATAGCGATATAGGTTAAGATACAAAAACAGATTTTATTTTTAAATATAAGTATGTACTAAATGCAATGAAGGTTAATTAGGGGGCTTTGTAAGGCAAAACAAACGTAGTACTCAATAGTCCACGAATGAATGAAATAGTTGAACACAATAAAATTCTTTTTTGAATTTAAAAGCAAATGGCGAGTTAAAAGGGTTATGTTAGGTAATTAATTAATGATGTACATAAAGTGGTTAAAATGTTAATTGTCCTCAGAACACCAGCTTGATATAATGCACCACACGTAGAACACGAGATTATATAGCGTTGTAGGAATCAGTTTTTATAGTAGTTATTTTACTTACAAGTGTCACTTGGGTTATGTAGCACGGCCTGGTTCGGTTCCTTAGGGAAAAATCACTCACGTAAAGCTTATAACGCACACTTGCACTTCACCACTCTTACAAATCCGATCTGCAGTCCGCACGACGATGTCAACGACGAAATGCGTAACGCGTCTGGTGCTGATCCGGGCAGCGTCGACCTGACGCTAATTCCTCGCACCCCGCTATCACGGGGCAGCTGTCGGCCTGTGCAAAGACGCCAAACACGATGTAGGCACCAAACTTCTAGGAATCTGCCCTCGTCGGACATGAGTCGCACGCGCAAGCAAATCGGGCTCCTCCACTGCGCAACTTCGGTGGTCACCAATGTGGGAGTGCTGTGAGGTGACGTCAGGAACATTAAATAAGCACCGTGTTGTGTTGAATATGTATAATGTTTATTATTTACATCACAATTCTCTTATCTTATACACGTGTAGTTTCCCGGTTTATTCTCTGTCTGTCAAGTGTCAACATGACAGCTTAGTGTTACCTTGGTTATATTATAAGGGTGGCTTCCCACGAATGTAGGCGGTCGCCACATATTCTTCGAATAAAAATGTAGGTACCGTAAAATGGGGTGAGTAGGTGCAAAACTGACATTCAAACCTCGGTAACATTTTATTTTTACATATGCAAACTGAATGGTGTACATAATAAGTGTTCCGGACGTTTGTATTTTAGTTTTTATTTTATTTTGGGTAGTTACATTTCATAACTTTGACGATAAACAGGGAATCCCACCTCACCCCGTAGTCCCTCGTATTTGGGGTGAGTTGGGTTTTCATACAAAGGTGATGTTGGATCGATTTTTTTTATTATGAGTATTACTATTAGCTCCATTTTAAATTGGAATGCATTATTTTTGTAGCAGTAGCCTTAAAATTCCATCTTCCCTTTCATCCCTTCTCTCCCCATTCATAACCCATCGCTCCCCGCGAACCTTACTCACCCCATTTTACGGTAATTGAAGCTGTGTTTATTTCCTTTTAAAGCGAAACTAAAATGTGTGCGAGCGCCGAGCAATTTAGGTAGGTAATCATATTAAATTTGTATTAGCGTCATACAAATACTTACTACTTACATACCCTTACATCATCTCCAAGAACGTCACATTACTCGTGGAGTTATTTCGTAGAAGTTCGAGGACTGGAATTACATTGAGACTTTCAAAGAATCACGTCTGTGCTGTCCATTGTTCCAGGGGGAATTTTGAAAGCTTGGTAACATTTCACAAGGGAATATGGCTAAAGTAATTACATACCTAAGTACCTTACAAAAACAGACAGGCAAATATTTCAAGAATAACAATCTCTTCTTAAGACATGCCAGGAGGATATATTATAAGGTTCTCGCTCAAACCTAAAGGTATAAAGATTCCTACTTAAAGTGTATTCAACAAGAACAAAGCATTTAACCCAGTTTGTTTACAAGTAACATTGACCATGCACTGCCATTCATGCGTGCGCGCATTATACATTATGCAACAACTTCACCTTGATTGGCAATCAATTAATTCGCCTCATTGAGATAAGTCAATGATTCGCCTTTGACATAATAACCGGTTTGAATTCAAATGGGATAAAAATATGTACGTCAGGAACTAGTACTGATAGACTACCTAGCTGCGATTAATCAATGTAAAATAATATCTAACTTGACAATGAGACAATGACATTGAGATTATTAAGTTGGATTGAGTCTTAAAATTAGTAGCTAGTTGTAATTCCTTCAGGTACTTGCAATTCTTCGGAAACGTATTTAATTGTGCTGTAAATTTCTTATACTTTTCCTATGTCCCATTCCACGTTTATTAAAAACATGAAAATACTTCTGAAAACGATTAGTTAGGTAGGTTTTGGTATTAAGTTGTTAAGTTGAAATGACATATTATACTTAGGTACTTAGTTGTTGTTGGTTGTTGTTAGTGATTTGTATGAGATGAGACTGATGCCGCAAAATGTTGTAGGTATCACTATCATGAATACATATAGGTAGGTATTACACATATTATTTTTGCCCGTACTATGTATCTTCATTTTGCTGTTCGTTAGGTACACTACAACTATAGTAATAATGTTTAGAATAACCTACTCATTTTCTATTGGATGAAAATGATTTCATTTGAAATTTCTGTATTCCAGTTACCCAGCATGTTCGCGACCCTAGCACACACCCCCACCGACTGGGACTACAAGGCTTCGCTTGACGCAGGCGTGGGCAGCAGCCATCCCAACCGCACAATCTTCATGACCCGCGGCAAAATGCTCGGCGGGTCCTCCTCCAACAACTACGAGATCTACGCCAGGGGCGTCCCGGCAGATTACGACCAGTGGGACCAAATGGCTCCTGGTTGGAACTGGGATACTGTACTACACTACTTCAAAAAACTTGAACGCATGACTGATCCCAGCGTCTTAAAAGAAAACCATTTCCTCCATTCTACAGAAGGACCAGTCGCAATATCGAGACCGGCTCAAAATGCTTTATTTGAAGCTATAAATGAGAGGATGCTAAACTCTCTCGATGAAATAGGAGTGAAAAGAGTGCTCGAGAATTATGGACCTGTAATTTTAGGCGCGTCCAAACCACATTTCACGTTTGCCAATGGAAGGAGATCTAGTACTGCTGAAGCTTATTTAGTGCCAATTCAAAATAGACCTAATATTCATATAGCTAAGTTTTCTAGAGTGATAAAAGTTCTAGTCGATCTCTCTACGCATCATGCCTATGGGGTACAAGTAATGACAAAGTCTAAAAGAGTTTACAACATTTTCGCTAATTTAGAAGTGGTTTTGTCTGCAGGTGCGATTGACTCGCCTAAACTTCTAATGCTCTCTGGAATCGGACCAAAAAAGGAACTAGATAAACTGGATATTGAGGTCATTTCCGACCTTCCAGTTGGTATGAATCTCCATGATCATATGTTGACTCCTATTATATTTCAAGGGCAAAGTGGTTTTCAGACAACAGTTCAAAATATAGCTACAGTTACAGAGTTAGATTCTTATCCTACACCTATTCAGGTTGGGTTATTCAAATTAAACGCATCATCGGCTAATTATATCATGGAAAATAAACCTCAATTTCAGTCATTTAACATTCACATGGGAGCTGGCCTGACCCCTTTTATAAATATTGGTTGTGTAACTGTAACTAATTACGATCCCTCTTTCTGTGCGTCAATCGGCAATGCTAACATTTTTAATGAAATTGACTATACCAACTTAGTTCTCTTACATCCTAAATCCCGAGGACAAGTCAAGCTTCGAAGCAACAATCCACTCGACAGTCCTGTTATAGAATTAGGGTATTATAGGGATAAAAATGATTTAGACGTCATGGTTGAGGGGATCAAATATATGACGCGTTTGGCGACGACGTCTTATTTCCGAAAGGTGGGAGGTAAAGTAGCGAGATTAAACGTGAAAGAATGTAGGGGTTTGAAATGGGGTTCAGATAGTTACTGGAGGTGTTACGCTAGGAATACGGTGGCTTCATTGCTTCACCCGGTGGGTACGTGCGCTATGGGGCCTGACGGCGTGGTGGACGAGACCTTGAAGGTGCATGGCATGTCTGGATTGAGGGTCGTGGATGCCTCCGTTATGCCTACGATTCCAAGTGGTAACACGAACATACCTGCCATCATGGTTGGCGAGAGGGCGGCCGATTTGATTAAGGCTGATTACCAATCTATGTTCATGTTTTAAGTAAATGAGTCGGTAGTAATATACGTATCGTTTGTTTTTCTTTTGATTTTCATCAATTCTATAGTGAATTAAAATATTTCGGTATCGGCAATTGAAGGGATGTTTACAAAAACAACATAACTGCTAAGAGCGGTTGACACTTTTTTAAGAACATTGTTAATCGTTTCAGGTGTCGACCAGTGTAGTCAGTTATGTTGTTTTTGTAAACATCCCTTCAATTGTAATAAGACAAAGTAAAATAATTTTTGTTTTATTTTACTTTGACTATCCGTGGATCTATTCTCCAATATATTTACGAGGTACCTAGTCCTACGTAAGAAAAGTGGATTATACATATACTTGCTAAACTTATTGCACCTGTTTATTGGCTCTGTCGAAAATTCCACATTGGAGTAGGTACTAACTAACATAATACAGCAAAACACTTCAAAAGATAGGCCCACAAAGTTATATCCATAACATCCACATGTCCTCAATTAGAAAGGAATTCGTCTCAACAGCGTACGTAATTAATGTTTTTCTGCCACGAATAATCAGTGCTGAAACTCAAATTAACTCTCCAACAGCTGAAAAACAATGAAAGAACCTTGGTATTAGCATAAACTGAAGGGTAGCTTTGTGATGGTAATGACTGCCTGCGCCCTCCGTAGCGGCGCTTAACACCGCTTCAATTACAATATTGTCTTTGTCTTCCCGCGGCCCGTGTTGTGGAATCTAATCTCAATCTCTGGAAGGTTCATGTGATTTGTTAGATAAACGATCCGCTAATAATGTACCTATAAAATACCTATATAAGACACAGTGCTATTGCTGCACTATGAAATAGTAGGTAGGTACATAATTTTTTACAAGCTTTACTTGTAAGTGTGTTAGTTAGTGTGGGTCAAATGTTGGAAGCTAAATTTGACCTACTTCTCGATTTCCGATTGAGCTAAAATTTTGCATACAATATGTAAATCGGGTGATAATACAATATTACGATGACATGGCGCTGATCTGATGTTGGAGACAGGAGGTGGCCATCGGAACTCTGTGATAAAACAACGCAAACTATTTGTGTTTGGGGTTGTTAGAAATGTTACGATGAATATTAGGTGCCTGTGTAAAGAAAAGTACAGTCGGTGGTAAAAGCTTGTACTAAAAATGAAATTTTGGGCAAAAAACTTTAATAAAAATCCAGTAGCAAAGACAAAAAACTATATAAGGCTTCCTAATGGAGCTGTTTATAGTTAGACGGATAAACCGATCCGAACTAGTTTGCGTTTCGCGGCGCCATACGTTTTTTGGTAGCAGGCTGAAATTAAGGTGATATTCGGACTATTGTAACGTTATTTGACGCGGGCGACAAAAGAGAAAATACTTTATCTTATCTGTAAAATGTTTTGACGTGTAATGTATCGGTGCATATACGAAATATACATATAAATATGAAATACATCTCTATTATCTACGTTTAATTATTTCCAGTGCATCGTTGATGTGACATCAGTTTAAAATCATAACCGTGGCCTGACCCTTAAAATGGGGCGTTCGCTTGACGAGGCCGTAAAGGACTCGTTAACATGACAAAGTCTTAGCTGCTGCTATTACACCATGATTATCTCGGCGATGCGTCACTATGGAAACTCACAACATTTTCACCGCGTCATGCCGAGCTGCAAAATGGGGTTGACAACTGTCAAAGGTTTGCATAAATGGCGCCATCATAGCTCGCCTCTTTTTCTATGAGATTTGGCTTAAAGGGCTGGCATCAAAGGCATTTAAAAAACAAACATTTTACACGATTCTAGGGATTGACAGGACCAAGCTATGATGGCGCCATCTGCTAAATACTTCGACCGGCCAACCCCATTGTATATCACAAATATGAATAATTACAATACAAAGTACATACAGTCGTCTTATCGGAGCAGAGAAGGTGTTTACAATATTTGAACGGAACCTCATCATCAAGAGTTCAAGACGTCAAATTAAAATGTATGTTCAGATATTTTTTGAGCGTTTCGTTTTATCTGATAGCGATTTACCTACTATTATAAGTAATGCAAATCCCGATCTAGCAGTAACTTAACCAATAATAAATAATAACCATTTTTTTATGGGCCATTTATACCTAACAAAATATAATATACAAATTAACGCTAATTAACTATATAACAAATTTGTAGTTTAATTTGTTGCGTGAGAAAACCTCATGTTCCGCAACATTTTCCGCTTTGTTTAACTTACCTGCGAGCACGTAATTCTAAAAGCATGCAGTATTGTATCGAGAGCGTATTGATTACGCACACAGAGTACTAAATAAGGGCACTATGGAATACACATGGAATATTCATCAAGGTTTATCTTCTCATTGCATGTAGGTACATTCCAAGTGTTCATTGCGTAGTGACTGCGAATTACAGATTCGAATAAGTTATTTGCAAACGTGGGTTTAAGGGTTTTTTCAACTCTTAAACTTCGCAAGTTGATGTTTTTTTGTAGTAAAAGTTGTTTGGTAGGTGTTCAATTTAAGGATGACTAACGCTAGAGCTAGCGTTCGATTTTCGCGGTTATAGCCCAGATCACGCGCTTTCTCTTTCCTTAGAATTGTTGTGGTGAAATCTAATCTGTTTTAAATTCACCAAACTGCGAGTATCGAGTGACAACCCTTCCCGTAGTACCGATATGAATCAGGGGTAATGACCCATCTCGCCACACTGAAATGGGGCTTAATGTCTTGGAATACAGTCGGTTGTCCCCCGCCCCTGATGATAATGTTCACCACTTCACCAACGGTGGAGATACAAAAAGTAATGAAGCCGTTCGCGAACCTATCGTTATTCTGATTTGGTTTTTGCTGAAGTCTTTGAATATGTATAAAAGTAGGTAGGTACTCTTTAAAGGGGTGAATCTTAGTTTTCTGGTTTAATTTTTCAATCAATCAATCAAAATGTTTATTTCAGGCAAAAATCGCAGGAATAGTCAGTACCTATCTATAGGCAGGCGGAGATTTTATTTCGTGTTTATTGTTTATTAGAAACAATCAGTCTGACATAGGATTATGAGCAAAACTAGTGCCCATAAAAAACAGACCTATAGTTTCTTAAAAAAGAAAATCCCATCAAAAACATTACATGTAAAAAGGTGCAAGTCTCGCAACGCTTTTACTACAAAAAAGTTTTGAGATGTAATGTGAAACCAAGTCGGTTATTTTAATCAGTGCCACAGGGGGTGTTAAAACCGTATCAATAAGATACCTTTAATTTGTAATACGTACCGTATAATGACTTGGCCATCGCACGGCTGCATAATGTCAAAAGGATCATCGTCACCTATTAAAAATAATTCTAATTGAACATAACGCTAGCGCTAATTGCAGTTTGAGCATTACACATATTTACGAGTACGGTACGAGTAAAGCATTATGTGCGATTGCCAAGTCATTATATGTATTTACCTTATACCTTTTTACATGTAATGTTTTTGATGGGATCTCATCTCTTTTCGTAGGCAGTCCTTCTTTTCGGGTACTCATACCCATACTATGTATACACATATCATAACTAAACATATCACCTAAACATATAACATCGTAGTGTACCTTTACTTTACCTACTATTTGTAGGAACTGCAACAGTAACTTTGTAATATCATATATTTATATGGGATTACAAACTTACTTATGCAGTTCTTAGATCTTTAAAACGTGACTGATATTGCAATATTTTTAGGTTTTCCCTTTATGTGGCCATTAAACCCTAACTCTGTACCAAATTTCAGCTCTCTGAGTTTATGGGAAGTACTAGTTCTATTCTGATGATCATGAGTGAGTGAGTGTCATAAATGCGAAACTTTGCTTTCGCTTAACTTCGGAACTAAATGACCTACAGACTTGAAATTTTGGATTTTAAGTATGTGATTATAGCTTACTGGATGACGAAAATTTCTGCGTTCTGGTCTTATCCAGAGGTTCTCAAATAGGGGCCTGAAAATGCGGCGAAATGGTTCCAGTAAAGGATGGTACGGCAGTGTTTGCTTCGCGCTCGACTTGGCGGGGGCACTGCCGTGCCCCCAGATGTTTATGGGAAAACCCTTTATTTTTGTAAAGTTTAGGTTTTATAAGTAAAATGAAACACACGAACACGATTGAGGTTGGTTGGCTATGTGCACGATTGGGACACATTCGTTACTTGGCCATTCGCAGATGTCAAATAAATAAAATAAGTGAGTCCTAGCGAACTTTGAAGGCGACCATCACTTTCAGCTCTAACTTTTTTGCCAATAGAATCAACTGGGTTTGTTAAGCTTTGTTATTTCCTGTATTACTTTATCCCCCCTCAACAAATCTTCACGCTGATCCTAAAAAGCGCCTAACGAATAATTTAATAATTGGGGATCCATTACGGTAGGTAATAATGGGCTAAAAATTGCGGATTTGTGCATTAAATTGAGTAATTCGCGTCGGGGAGCGGAGGCGGATCTCGCAAATGAGATTGAGGATAAGCCCCGAATCCATTTAGAAAAAGTGGGGCTTACACGTGAAAAACAAAGAACTCATCTATATTAAAACGGGTGAGGCGCGGGAACTGTCAAAGGTGCCGTTTTAAAGATGTCCACTAGAATAAGTTTATTTGAAACTAGCGACCCGCCCCGGCTGCGCACGGGTTAACAAATTATACATAAACCTTCCTCTTGAATCACTCTATCTACTAACCGCATCAAAATCCGTTGCGTAGTTTTAAAGATCTAAGCCTACATAGGGACAGACAGACTGCGGGGAGCGACTTTGTTATATACTATGTAGTGAAGCAACCTTCGGTTACCAACAGGTTGATCCCGACATTTTTTTTCTTTTTGTTTGGCGTTTGTCGATATAAGATTGTAATCTTTGCTAGGCCCCCTGATATGAGTGATAGCACTGTAAAGATACAAAATAGGGGGAAAAAGTACAAATGAGGTGTAATTGAACATACATAAATCTAGTACGTATAGAATAAGTATTGAACCTTCCTCGCGCACGTACACATGCAGGCGAATACTCGTAACGCAATGGACGCTGCACCCGCGCTGCGCCGCATACGGAATGGCGGGTAAGTAACTCGTCTTGCCGTGGGGCTATGAAGTGCCTGTCTACCGTGGAACCTTCCTGCCGGCCTAGACAAGCTGACAATCGCTATCGCTTCGACAACGAAACGCTTTGTGCCTCTATCAACTCTTTCATATTAGTGCGAGAGCACAGAATAAATAATAGTACTAAGTACAGAAGACTCACTCTCTAACAAAACGCGTCTGTTACGATCAGCACAGATATGGCCGCTAGGTGGCGACAGCGCCACGCGCGGCTTATGGCTTTCCCCAAAATTGGGGCCGAACGGATGTACTTTTAGCTACCTGTAGCAAAGCGACGAAATCGCGGAGTGAGACACGCCTGGCGAGAGTGACAAATTCGTTTCGATCGCTGCGTAGCGTTAGCGATTGGCATGTTATCTACGGGGCCAGTTTTGGACTGAAGGGCAAACGTTAGTTTTACAAACAAGCTCGGGTCTTTCTTGAGACAATTTTTTATATGAATTTCTTGAGTACGAGGCCTATGCACTACACAACAGCAACAACCATTTAGGTAAATATATATTTTGGAACTAATTTCGTGAAAATGAAAATTTAATGTTTTTAAACACACAGTATTATACTATGGCATGCTCGTTAAACACACCCATTATACGCCCACTGTTTTTTAAAAATTACTTTGATTAATTAATTTGAGATCAAACAGTTACCCACCACAAGTCTTAAATAGATTATAATGTTATATAGGCAACATAATAGGGTAAAACATACACATCCTAATCAAGTTAATGTACTTACCTATTTATCTAGTATTCCCCGATCCTCTATGCCCCTGGCCCCACTGGTTACGTGCCTGAAATAGTAAAGTGCACGTATATATGCATTTCGCAAGTGAATGCAGTTCACTTTCCGCGGCTTTGCGACTAAATCGAATGTTTACCAATACAAGGTCTATTTATTGAATTATCACTAATTACTTGAAGATGCCATTGGCATTGCCATCCAGCGAGGAAACGCGGCCACCTTCCCAAGTGCCAGTGACTTAGGGGATATTTGTAGATATAATTTAGACCCCACAGATTAAGATGGTTTTAGTTTAGTTTTAATTTGTACGTAAGTAGGTACTTAGTTTTGTTAACTTTGTATTTTATTTGAAATAATACTACGACTAGACTAAATAAATACTAAATCAAAACAATTTTTTCATTGAGTTACGAAAATATCATACGATTTCGTAACTCAGTTAACTTTTTTATAGGGAACTCTATCTATTCACCAAGTTTTATAATTCTGACGAAAAAATTCTACAAACAAATATAAATCAGCCTTTCTGAGGCTGACTGTATTTTTAGTTTTTCTTCTGACAACACGTTGCTGTTATAACTCTACCAAAAGCGAAGGGTTAGCTGCGTGTAAGGTGCGTTATAAATCGAAAGTACAGCGATAAACCCCGCGATATGCCGCGACACATGCTTCGAATGTGCTAACTTTCGGTAGTATACTCGTAGTCAGCTAACGTTGTTCCTGATATAACTTGTGTAAAATAAAATTAATGTAACATTCAATGGCACAATAGGGTATTTGACTACTAGTCAAATCAGTTTCTTTGGATATACCTAGTTCTTTAATTATTTATTACTTTCTAATACTTTAAGCGTCTCGAATCTTGCCATACGATTAAATAAATAAATCAGTTTCTTTTTTCGAACCGTCAAAACGATTTTGCTTCTATGGAATTTCTATGAAACACTAGCATGTGAGGTAGAATCAAATCACCTACTCTTTGTAGTTTAATACGGGTTTTAAAATAGAAATCGTGTCTAAAAATAACTGCTGTCTACGTTTCTATTAGGGATTGCTCCCGGTACTGTATTTGTTTAGAAAACCAGTACCCGGAGCACTCCCTAGTTTCTATATTAATCTTCTGGTGCTTTATTTCATGCATGGTGTAAAATAATTTATTTTAAATACAGTCATTACAGTCAAATACTCTATTGGAATGGAAACATGTGCCACTAAACAAACCTACCACCATTTTCGCGGGGTCACTGTCGATGTCGTCGCACAGGATCCGGATGTTGACCGGACGAGAGTTGATGGACCGATCCGCATGATTGATGAGTTCGTATGGAGCGTACGTATCAATGAAATAGGGCATTTGCCTGACTAGTCAAATCAGTTTCTTTTTTCGAACTGTCAATACGATTAGCCATTATGGAATTTATGTGAAAAACAGAGTGACGTCACTACTACGAAGATTACATTACAACTATGAAGATTTTAGTATAAAGACAGCAGTAATTTTTTGACACAATTTCTATTTAATAAACCGGATAGAATTGTAAAGAATAGACAACTTGACCGTGATGTCACTTGTTCTGTTTTTCATATAAACTCCATGGTGGCTCTTCGTTTTGACAAATACCCTATAATAAAAGCATAGAAGGTAGGATCCTATAGAAGTGGTATACGCGTGCCTCCGTGAGGGACAAAACATAGGCAATGCGACACTATGATTGGACGAATTTATTTGTTGCCCACCATAACCCATACTAATTTATGGTGGGGAATAAAAAAAAATGTGAGACTGTGACAAGGACAAACAATAATAATAGCGCTTTCGCTGCTACTCCTACTGAAAGGTACATAAGACTATCCCGTTCGTTCATTTCCCCCACCCATCATGCCTTATCCAGTTAAAATACTAGATTCATGAATAAAAGTGATAGCGATATCCGTATGTATAATATATCATTTACCACATGCCTGTAATATACTCTATACGTGAGCTTACTGGAAGGTGTCTGTGTCTGGAAGCTAAGCCGTGTAATACATCGTTAACGCTTGTTAAAACAGCATCCATTTCTAATCCCGCCCGTACCTGATCCCTCACGGAGTCTTGAAGGCCAATTCAAACTTACATTGTGACATCAAAACGATATCTAAATTATGTGAGTCACGCGTGCATTTCACTCGTAGTCGATTGGCGGGGCGCGGAGGGTAACATTAGATACTCTAGTGTCCGGACTCCGGACTTATCCAGTGTCCGTGATTATCCCACTCTCGGCTGCTTATAACATGTGTTGGCGCGAGCAAGACGCATGGGCGACTGACATCATTTAGATATCATTTTCATGTTACAATGTTGTAAGTATGAATTAGCCTCTCGAAGTGCACAACAAATTAACTCTACTATATCGTATCTAACCTGACGAGATATTGGAAACTAGACCTTACTTTGTTGGGTTAAGGTTGGACGTTGAACGGGACTGTGAAAATGGGAGAGTAATTTATAATCTGTGCTAATAAGCCAGCTTACAATCTTGCAGTGTAATGGAGTAAATAATTAAATTAGGCTGTTTTGTATCAGAGCTGACAAAATATTTGATTTATACTAAGGGTAAGTACGTGACGCTATTTTTTTAATACTTCTGATAAAGCTAAGGGTGAAACATGTTTTAGAAAAAGGTCAGTCCTTTTGACAATACGTACCTACAAGAAAAGTTAACGACTGGTAGGTACTCTATAAAATGTGTATGACCTATAAATAAAGTTGACAACGGAATATTGTAACTTGTAACGTTTGCTGGTCACTTTAGCTAAAGCTAAGTAGGTATCCCGAACACGAGTTTTACACGGAAGAAATAAGGTACCCAGCAACATACTGCGAGGTGGTTACTGTATTAACGCTGAGGGCTAACCTTATCGGACACGGAGTGTGGAAGCGGTAGGAGGTGATCCGGGAATGTATGAAAGTAAGTAAATTTAGTTGAAAAGCGAGCAGCCCCGTACACGAGTTGTACACGGAAGACATAAACCTTTATGTCTTTATGTTGTTTATGTCTAAGTAACCACCTCGCAGTATGTTACTAGGTACCTACCTAGTAACATACTGCGAGGTGGTTACTTTGTTAACACTGAGGGCTACTTTATCGGACACGGACGGACGTGGGTGTGTAAGTAGCCGAAGATGCTCGTTTGAACCAGGGCTCCCGATATCCGTGCTACCCGCCAACCCGTGCGCCCGTGTTCTTAGCCCCGGCGGTGCTAAGCGTCCGAACTACCCGAACCCGTCGAAGTCCGTTCCCGTGTAGTCCGTTCCCCCGTGTAGTCCGTTCCCCCGTGTAGTGCGTTCGGATCTGAATCTCGGCTCTTTTCGGGTATTGAATACACAGCGCCGACGGACCGAGTGGACCGACCCACGCGGGCCGGTTTGAGTTGAAAGAAATAAGTACCTAGGTATCATTAATTCATTATAAAATGTTAAAAATTATGTTATATTGCGTACGAATAGGGGTTAGGTACTTAAATATATTTGAATCAATGTCGAGTTATATTTTTTGCATCGGTTATATTTATAATGATTATATTCGAGTAAGGGCGTTACTGAATACAAAACTAGTACCTACAGTATTCTTGTATTGTAAGACCATAATTCGGCACACTACTAGTTTTATAAAAAAAAAAAATAAACAGTTTATTTTAAGAAAACTAAGAAAATATGTACAACTTTATGGCTTACAACTTAGAAAACTCATGTACAGATTTTTATTGTTATATATAGATTACCTAAGAGAATAATAAAGGTTTTTTTTTAATTATGTTACAGCTTTAACGCCTATTATTTATGTACAGTGTTTTTTGTATAAGTTTAATCATATGAGGTTTCCTCTCTAGGTTGTCTACTACCAAGTTTAAGAAGGCTCAGTATCTTATGTTGCAAATAGCCCGACTACTACTATTATAATCAGGATTAGGCAGACAGATGCAACTGGATATCGTCTTCATAAGTATTAATTATTTTTATGGTATTTAGTATTTAGGTACCTAACTACCTGTACTAAATATTGATAGAGATAGGTACTTAAAATAAATAAAACGTCTTTGAAGTCATGTTAAGTGAAAGAACTATTGAGTTATTCGTTATCTACATATTAGGGCAGCAGCCTTTTGTTTTGTAGTAAAGAAGTAAGTAGGATTAACGTCGCACGTGCAGATAAAGAGAATAATGGTTCCCCGTGGCAATTTTTACTAATAATATTAACACTGACACCCTGATTCCCTTTGACACTGGTATTTTACCAGGCATACCTTTTGTTTGGAAAGTTGAAGAATTAGCCGTGCTGTTTTACAAACAAGGTAAGAGTGGTATTTATTCAGTTATATTTTAGAGGGGGCAGCTTTTGAACTCACAAGTACTCATTAGAGTCATTAGTCATTAATAAGGTTTGAGTTTGCCACACCGCCGGTCAACGTTTTTAATCTGAATTGCATTTATAGTTTTACCTAGTTGTTGATGTTCTGTTTTTTTTTTTCGTTTTGCTTGTTATTGTTCATTATAAACTGTGAAAAATGAAATATTTATTTCTTTCCACTCATGGAAAAATTTAGAGGAACGCAAAAAAAAGTTTAATTACTAATTTTGAAATTAGGTCCATTAGCGGCATTAAGTCAGCCTGTTGTACCTACTCTACTACTAAAAAGAAGAAGACTGCTATCTTTTGCTGCATAATGCTCTATTCTCATGTAAAATATATTACCACCAACATACAAATCCACGCGAACGAAGTCGCGGGCAACAGCGGGCAGTATTAAATATTTATCTTTCGTTCTTGAGACTAATTTTCGTTCTTCGCTCTTAAAAAGAACGCGTCCGATCGTCACTGTACGTCGAGAACGGGTCGGACCCGCGTGTAATTAATATCCGTGGATCCGGACACACGGGTAACACGGGTACACGGACTTTAATTACACGGACCCTAATTACCCGTTCCGAACGGGCCACAAATCCGGTTTCGTGTAGCACGAGAACGGGGCCCCGGCAACGGGTGCACGAAATCCGGACGCGACCGCGAGCCCTAGTTTGAACATGACGTACGGTGAACGGTGTCACAGAATAAATAATAGTACTAAGTACAGAAGACTCACTCTCTAACAAAACGCGTCTGTTACGATCAGCACAGATATGGCCGCTAGGTGGCGACAGCGCCACGCGCGGCTTATGGCTTTCCCCAAAATTGGGGCCGAACGGATGTACTTTTAGCTACCTGTAGCAAAGCGACGAAATCGCGGAGTGAGACATGCCTGATGGTGTAGGTGCGGTGAACGGGGAACGGGCGTAACCTTACGTAGTTGCAGCGGAGATTAAGTTGGAGAGCAGCTGCGGACGCCCAATGACAACTATTAATAGCTTTAAATCGGTATATTTAGGTACGTGTACCTAGCTTGCTAAGTCCCGAACGCTCTCGCCAGCAAATGTGTCCCCCACATGGGACAAATGCTAGAGATGCCACGCCTGAAGTTTGATAATGATGGGTGAAATTGTCTTCAAATTGTTTTATTGCTGTAACTTGTCCGCGATGCAAAGTAGGGTCTGTGCGGTAAAAGAAGAATCTAACTAACTATTACGGCTCAGCGACCCAAAGAGAATCTTGGCCTCCCGAAACGAGAACACATTTTCCCGATCCTGCGCCGTTTCCTGCCAATTATCGGCTTGAAGCTGAAAAGAAGAGTCATAATATTCTAATGTATTTGGTTCTCTTATATTCCACGCCTCTTCTCTTTCCGATTATATCTAACTTTTCTTCTAAGTAGTCGAACTGGGGTACAAAGTCAAACCACACAAAAACAAAGGAGTGACAAAGAGACATATAAACGAAACCTCAATTTTCGATCTTCGCAGTAGTTATGCTGTTTTCGGGTAGGGAGTGCTCCCAGTACCAGTTTTCTATACAAGTACAGTACCGGAACCGGGAATTCCCGGTTCTCGCCATACAAACTCAGTACCGGGAGTATTCCCTATTTTCGAGGTTTCGAAACAGTCTGTGTGATCTCCGCTGGCTTCGTCCACGGGCGCGACAATAAAAAGCACGCGCGCACTTGTCACCTCTCCGGCCCGGGTCCGGGCCGGACCCCAATAAATTACCATGTGCACTCAATAACCGGGGTTTATGAGTCCTTTTGATCCGGTACGGTTGTTGCGAACTTGTGCCGATTTTGTGAAATTGTAGCAAATCTTTTTTGAAAACATATGTATGCAGCTATTTAGCTTACAAATGTACTAAGGAGAAGTTTCTGAAGTTGCCAAATTTCAATAATGAAAGTTCTCAGAAATTTATAAATCAGCAAATAATGAAATCATGTCAATACTTATAATAGATAGGCTTTATTAAATATTTCGTCTGTTTAATTAGTACGGGATATATTATTCTGAAGAATAATTTAAAAAAAAAATCCCGTCGAAAAACTTTTTGAATGGAAACATGCTTTAAATTCTCCTGTAAGTTTCCAGAAACTTCCTAGAATGCTTCGACGTCGTCTGCGTTTATTTTAGAATTTTTATTAAAAATCAAATAACGTAATGGACCCTATAATGGACGTGGAACCGGTAATGGGACATAAAACCACAAATCCTCTAAAATAAGTATGTAAAAGTAGTTTATAAACACTGGCAATATTTTACCATAAATAAGAGTCATAGAGCTGTTTAAGTTTTACTTTTTAATAATTTCGGTTAATTTTTAAGAAATTGGCGCCAACCCAAAAGTTGTCGTGTCACTGGAAAAAATAACCAGTAAGAATTCTTAACAACTTCGCTAAGAGAGGTGAGTTCATATATTAAATTGTAATTAATTATTACTTGGTGTAAACTAGAATGTGTTTTGTTAATTGCATTTACCATGAGATAAGGTATACAACGCATTATGTTGTGACTCTAGAGATGTATAAAAAATAGAGGTATTTTGCCCAATCCCATTATAGGAGCTGTAAAACTGCATACCTCCTATGATGGGATAATTTACATAATGATGCTTGCCATGGCGTAATTTCATGTTTAAACAATACAGAAGTATAATGTAGTTACTCGTACGAACTATGTCAGGAGGTCTTCTCGGACTGCGGATAAATTAATATCGTTTTTACAAAATTTTATTTAACTTGCCCTGTTAGTTTGTATACAGGGTGGATTTTCTTTTTGGGTCAGTGAGGGCAGCTACCAGATCCCGTGCTGCGACGAGAAAACGGTCTTAGAAAACCTTCCCTCGATTTCAAATTAATGAAGATTGGCTTTTACAGATTTTGGAAAAAACATACAGGGTGCGAGAAAAAGGTAATTTTTGACAATCTTTTTTTTGATGCCAATCGATCCTATTCCTATTGAGGATCAAAAGCTTGTATGGAACTAAAAAAAAATTCCGGCTAGAAAAGCCACAAATCAAGGAAAACTTTTCCCATACAATTTGTATGAAAATCAAAACTTTTATTTTTCACATGCTATTTTTCTATGCCAATTGATTCCATTCTTATCTAGTATCAATAGTTTCTTTGAGGTCAACTTACGATAATGTACTAAAAAGCCACAAATTAATAAAAACTTTTTCCATAGGTACATTTACTATGGAGAAAATGTGAAATTTAATTTTGACCCCAAAAAAACTATTGATACTGGATAGGAATGGAATCGATTGGCATACAAAAATAGCATGTGAAAAATATAAGTTTTCATTTTCATACAAATTGTATGGGAAAAGTTTTCCTCGATTTGTGGCTTTTCTAGCCGGAATTTTTTTTTAGTTCCATACAAGCTTTAGATCCTCAATAGGAATGGGATCGATTGGCATCAAAAAAAAAGTTTGTCAAAAATTGCCTTTTCCTCGCATCCTGTATGTTTTTTCCAAAATCTGTAAAAGCCAATCTTCATTAATTTGAAATCGAGGGAAGGTCTTCTAAGACCGTTTTCTCGTAGCAGCATGGAATCTGGTAGCTGCCCTCACTGACCCAAAAAGAAAATCCACCCTGTATTAGTTAGTGTGGTTCAAATCTTGGAAATGGCATTTGAGTTGAAATTTTGGATACGTATGCAAATCGGATGACAAAAATGACTAATAACTAGTTTTTTGCCAAAAACTTATTCCCTATTCCAATATCTTATACTGATAGGGTATGCCCATTATAGGGGGCCCATTACTGGATCCACGTCCATTACCGGGGTTCCATTACTGGAGCTTTGGTGTCCATGACTGGAGAAAAAAAACATACTTTTAATTTATTAATTATGTGGAAACTAACTGCAGTATCTTTGATACAACACGCCTGAAACATGAAAGAAGGATAGGATATTCATCTTTTAACAAGCTAAGCGGTAGAACTTTTACATGTATCAGGGAAATATCACAAATACTCCAAATTTCCTCTTAAATGTCCCATGACTGGTGCCGTTACTATAGATATAAATGAACACATCTTAACAGCATCAAGAATTGTGTTGTACTCGTAGGGCGCAGGTAATCGACCACACATAGAGGTAGTAAGCCCGACAAATAGCCCCGCGAAACAATTCACTCGCGGAGATCGATGTCCGGATCAAGGGGATCAATCCAGCTGCCGAAGAAACCCAATCCGTTTCGTAAGCGACATGTTAACCCTACTACTTAACTTAGAAGGTTGCATAGGTAGTACGTTCTCGATAGCGTTTATGTTAGTGCCAAACTGATGGTAGCCGTTACCATCAGTTTGGCACTGACATAAACGCTATCGAGAACGTAATTTACCTTCTGAACATCTCGCTCGTACTCGCATATTAGTGCGAACGAGATGTATAGAAAGTTAATTACGTTCTCGATAGCGTTTATGTCAGTGCCAAACTGATGGTAGCCGTACTGATTTAAAGTTTCACGATTTTTACACGATTTACGGGTAGTAGGTAATCGCGTATCTCATGCTGTGACAAGAGATGGAAGCCTAGGGAGGCTTTTGTCCAGCTTTGGGGCATCATATAGGCCATTAGACTATAAAAAGCGGCCAAGTGCGAGTCGGACTCGCCCATGAAGGGTTCCGTATTTAGGCGATTTATGACGTATAAAAAAAATACTTACTAGATCTCGTTCAAACCAATTTTGGGTGGAAGTTTACATGGTAATGTACATCATATATTTTTTTTAGTTTTATCATTCTCTTATTTTAGAAGTTACGGGGGGGGGGGACACACATTTTACCACTTTGGAAGTGTCTCTCGCGCAAACTATTCAGTTTAGAAAAAAATGATATTAGAAACCTCAATATCATTTTTGAAGACCTATCCATAGATACCCCACACGTATGGGTTTGATGAAAAAAAAAAAATTGAGTTTCAGTTCGAAGTATGGGGAACCCCAAAAATTTATTGTTTTTTTTTTCTATTTTTGTGTGAAAATCTTAATGCGGTTCACAGAATACATCTACTTACCAAGTTTCAACAGTATATAGTTCTTATAGTTTCGGAGAAAAGTGGCTGTGACATACGGACGGACAGACAGACGGACAGACAGACAGACAGACAGACAGACAGACAGACAGACAGACATGACGAATCTATAAGGGTTCCGTTTTTTGCCATTTGGCTACGGAACCCTAAAAAGGACGACTTAAGCTAAACCGACCTAAGTTAGACCGGTCCGGGTCCGGGCCAAGACGTCTGGCATTTCGTCTTCTATGACAGGTGAGCGGTGATTATCACTTTAACACGGTATTTCAGAAAGCGAAGTACTGAAAGCCTCGGCCCGGAACCGGACCGTTATAGCGTAAGCCATCCCTTATGACATTTTATTCAGAATTATCGCTTCACGGTACCCATCAGAATAGCAAATACTGCCGCGCTCATTACGCAGAGCCTCCATCCGTCTCGGACGCGGCAATAAGTTACGCACACCATCCGCGGAATGAGGGCGGACGCGAATCGCTTTATTTATGCACGCGCCCTTAGCGGGGATCACCTTGCGGGCGAAACTGATTGAATTCACCGCGCGGCGTGGTGATGAGCGGAGCGGGCAGCGGAACGGCCGGCCGAGCCTAGCTGACAATCGCTATCGCTTCGACAATGAAACGCTTTGTATCTCTCTATCACAATTCCATATTAGTGCGACAGTGACAGTTCGATCGCTACGGACCGTAAGCGATTGGAACGTTGGCTACGCGGCCAGGTCTACACTGGAAGTTAGGAAAAGTGAACATAATATTCGTATTCTAGCGTATTCTTTCGACTAAGTAGTTCGTCTTTGCTGAATACTGACTCCGCATAACATTATACAAGTCAAAATATGTAAACTGATGAACGAAGGAACCAATCAGGGATGTTGCGAACATCCGCATCCGCATCCGCAACCGCGGAACTTCCGCATTATTTTCAACATCCGCATCCGCATCCGCATCCGCATAAAATTGATGCGGAGCTTATGCGGATGCGGATGTCGAACAAGTCGGTACAGGAACGTCTTTACGGCGGCGTAAGTGCTAGGTAATTTCGTCATTACCTATAACGAAATCGTCTAGATCCAGAAAAGTCGGCCAAGTTAAGTACTGTTTATTAAATATAACGCACCTATACTTATTCTTGCTCAAATACTAAACGTTTAGTTTTTTTTTAAATAAAAAAATACTAAAAATGTAATATTTGACGTTTTCTAAGTACCTAATCTTGACATCCGCATCCGCATCCGCATCCGCGGATGTGAGCCTTTAAATATCCGCATCCGCATCCGCATCCGCGGATGTCAAAAAATCTGCATCCGCAACATCCCTGGAACCAATAAGGCATCTTGGTGAGGTCTTTCGCTGTCCTTGCGTTTCGGGCATCTTTATACCGCAAAAATCAGCCGGTACCGTAAAACCACTTAACTACCTACTTAATAGTCCAAATGTTCCGACTATGGTCTAAAACTCGAATATCTTCGTTCAGGCGTATATATTATTTGAATGTTGCAGTTTTAAGACAAAATATTCATAATACGAAGAAAAAGTCATAAAAAAACGTAAGTAAGGTAAACATACTAGTGCTCGACATGCTAAAATGCCCAACAGATGACACCCTGCTGTCACTACCTCTATTGACAATGACTTTAAGTTTCAAGATGAAATGTACTGGGACCGCGTCGAGCACCTGTACGTTTACCTTATTGACACTGGTTTTACGTGTTGAACTTTTGAACCATACTTAGTTATGGTGTTGGACTATACTAGTTGGGTGATTTTACGCTAGTTATAATCATTCCGCTGCCCCTATCACTAAGCCAGCCCCCTGCTGCCGTGTTCGTACATTATTCACACATCCGAGAAGCACTTTTATTTGTCCCTCATTGTACTCCTCGTTCGGCCGCATTACTGTGTAAGTCATATTACCTAATCTTTTATTCAGCCTACAGCTTCTTTACGGTTACTGAAGTTTTATAGTTGAATAACGGAGCGTTAATAAAGAAAAGTAAGTCGAAGAAAAAAATGCGGGAGCCTAAAGAACTAACAATCGTTTATAGGAAACGTCAATCGGAACTTAAGGCTGCTTTTCCACTAAGGCGGAGATGAGTGGAGATGAGAGGAGACGCGAGGGAACCAACCAATAGCAGCAGGTTGTACCTACTCCAGCGGAGCGGGGAAAAGATGTCATACCTAACCAACCAACTTGTTGCGAACAATGCGAACTCCTTTATGATTATTCCAAACCACTCATTTATTACCTCCTATTAAATGCCAATCAAGATCTCAATAATGTACGGTAATGATGTTATGACTTTCCATCACATTTGTCATCCAATACATTATTACTTTTCGATTAGCTTTAGTTTGTTAATTAACTGCATATTTATATAGTACTTACCTAATTAAATTGTCAATCAGCAACTTTTGAAAATCAGTATTTCTTAGATTTATTTATACCTGTTCTACTATAAACCACTATTTGTTACTTACCTTACTTAAGTTATGAAGTAGAAATAAAGTCCTAATAACAGCCTAGACCTAGGTTTCATCTCTTGACTGGACCGAACGAGCAAATCAACGCCAGGATTTGGTCTGCGCTCGACCCGACAACTCGCAATTTTCCCCTTCAGGGTTTCAACACGATACAAAAATGTTTGCAGTATTTACTCTATTAAAACTCTTTGACGGTCGAGTTTACCCTTCCTACAGATCTATGTATAAAATTGCAGGTCAAATATCAAATTCAAAAGTGCGACGTTCGTCGGAATGATGTGAAGTGTCATTAAAAGTGGTTAAGTACTTAAGATTCATGTGACTGCGTAAATTATTTTTGAATGTTTGTATTGTGTATTAATGTCAAATAATTTATTTCAATAATGAATACTTATAGTCTGATCCCTTATTATGATGAAGCAATTTATTAATTTATTAATTTAAAATTTAAATCAGGCAACGAAGCCTATATTACAAAAATACCTTACACACTAACATATATGCATTTTATAAACTAATCACTATTTAGTGGACAAAACGTCGTGGCTCAACATTGCTATACAACGGTATAGCAATGTCCTGGCTATAAATACATACACTGTGAGCTTAGGCGCTTAAGCCGAAACCTTATAAAACTGCACTCGGTGAAACGCCCAACTTTGCCACTACTGCCAGGAATTTAACTCAAATTTTGCAATCGATTTAATGTTCGTTAGGAATCATTTAATACTTGTGTAACTTGTGGCTCAGTAATCTGTAAACCTCGCGAACCGCCATGGCTCCACCATTTTGAATAATTTTCAAAAACTGTATAATTGGGCGCTTAATAGCCAAGATAACAAGTGTTGATAGAAAACGCCAATCTAAACTGAAATACTATAAATAATTACGTGACTTTTCTTAGCATCTGTCACCCATGATACGATTGTCATCTTGGCTAGGACCCTGCTCACAATCACAATAGGTAATCGATTGAAGAATGCAAGCTGAGGGTCGACCGCGAACCACGTTCGACGTGTTGGCTCTCTGTCTTGTAAATTCGTACGTAAGTGTGACAGGGAGCCAACACGTCGAACGTGGTTCGCGATAGGCCCTCTGTAGAGGAGAACAGCCGGAAGTACCTACCAAAGCATTTTCTCCCAAGCTGTATCTGAAACCTTTGCTCTCGCCGACGGTAGCACGGTCGCATTTTTATCGCTTGTCACCATGCCTGTCACGTTCTAATAAGTATGTAAGTGCGAAAGTGAAGGGCATAGAGACAGGCGATAAGAATGGAACCATGCTGCGCCCACGCTCAATAGGTAATGAATCAAGAGTTAGGGATTCCTTCAATAAAAATAGATACAAAAACATATATTTATACAGTGCCACAGTGGTACTACTAAACTAAATAAATAACTAGCTTAAATCTAAGTGTAAGGCCTGACCCTGAGTGGACGCTCGAGTTGGGCGTGCAGCGGGGCGGGGCGTGCGGCGTGCATGTTAAACAAATGCAACCGTATAGGAGCGGCCTTAGTGCACGCTGCTCAAATCACTTGGGAGCTCGACGCCACGCTGCACGCCCCGCCGAACGCTCCGCTTCGAGCGTCCACTCAGGCCTTACACTAAAATAGGCCCTTGAGGCATTGTACCAAGGATGCTAGCCTTTCCTCGCTGTATCGCAATGTTGATACGAATTATTATAAAATTATAAAATTGATTATCTACCAACAGACGAGATGTCTTAACATAAACAAGGGGTGCACTTTTCTTGTTTGTTAATAGGTTTATGGTTTAAGAGTTTTAAGACGATAATTTAGGTAAGTAGGTAATTAAAAAGATCATGAAATTGATATCGCGAGGGTTCTGTTCGTGGCGAAGTAAGTACAGTTAACATAAAAATTAGCGGATCAGACTACGCGTCTAAAGTACTTATCTGCCATTTCTAATAGCCTCACAAAAATAAACATGCCTCTTGCAGCTCTTATGTAGATCAATTAGATTGAGAAATCAGACACATACTTTTGAATGCGAACGGAGATATACGGCGCGATTCGGAAAGTGAATAAGAGATTCACCAGATATGAAATAGTAAAGATATGTGACGTTCCACGGCAAAAGGTACCATTGCCCCGGCTGAATATTGGAGCGGCGTTAATAATAGCGTAAGCCCCAGCCGCCATAAGGTACCTTTTGCCGTGGAACGTCACATATCTTTACTATTTCATATCTAGTGAATCACTAATTCATTTCCCGAATTGCGCCGATAGTTATCTCTATTCTGTACTTTAACCTTTATGCCCTCATTAGGTCTAATGCCCATTGTCTTACAAGTCTTATCTAAAAGTTATTAGTTAATATTGTGCCAGTAAATCAATATACACAATTACACAGTAAACTTCCTCATAAATAATTTTAAAATGTTGTATTGCAGTGCAACGTGATTCACTATTTAATTGCTTTACTGTTTTGAAACTGATTTGTGTTTCTTAAAAATTTAATGTGTCTGATTTAAAATAGAGCGCTAGTGTGTCTAGTGGTGTAACCAAGAGAGGACGGGTCTTTTAGAATTCATTAGCAGACAAAGAAAACCCCCCCCCCCGACCCCCCCCCCCCGACTAAAATAATTTTATTAAAATATATTTTGAGGATTTCCAAAATAGTTTGTGCCTTTATGTAAGTATTAACATTGTTTTTACAAGCAGAAACGTCTGCGATCGGTACTATTAAGCTTCTAGAATACATTAAAAAGTGGATTGGAAAAGTGGAGTGGGGAGTGGTGGAAGTGGAGTGGAGTGGATTTGCTGGCTATGGGTGAGGTCTTGGTGGCCCAGATCTTGGTGGTCTTGGTGGAGTAATTTTTCCACTTTTAAAATTCTAAGCTTATTAGTATTAACATTATCATAATACTTTAATAAAAGTAAGATAATAAAATCTCTTCTGTTTTTTATTTTCGCACTTAATTTTGAAGACATTGTCTCATTTTCGCGGAAGAATTATAATTTCGGGACTATCCGTCTTGTCTTCAGCGCGTTTTAAAGTGTCCCGCGCCGGATAATGCATCGTCCGGATAACAGGGATCACCGGATCGGCGAGGGTCGGATTAACAAGGCTCAACTGTATTCGGTGGCATCGTATTCCAGGATTTTCTAAACAAAGTACTAATGCATTTCCTTTATTTTCAGGAAATAACCGATTCTGGTTTGATATCAATAGCGAAACAATATTAATAAACAACTAATTAATTAATCGTAGAAGAAAACGTCCATTATCGGTATTTCGAAGTTCCTTTAACTATAAAGATGCAGCTATTTACAACAAGCTTAATATGTCTCCTGGCATTCATAAATATTTACTTATTTCAACGTGCAACAGCAACAAATTACCCACAACCAGGTCTCAAATACATACTAATGTGGACTCCCAACGACATTCATCCCTTTAGCTACTGGAAATCCGGCCAAGAAATCTTTCTTCAATCAAATTGTCAGTTTTCAAATTGCTATGTCACTACAGACAGAAATCTTTTGGGAGATGTAACCAAATTCCACGCAATAGCCTTCAACGGACGAAATATAAGAAGTAACAAGTTGTATAAAGACTATCCTTTAATCACCGTCCCAAAAGAAAGGTCATCTCACCAAAAATACATTTTCATAAATATGGAGTCGGCGGACTACCAACCAGTTTGCGATTCCAAGTATGATAACTTTTTCAATTTGACAGCGACATACAAACTGAACTCCGATATACCATTTACTTATATGGCCACTAAGAACAAAGAGGGTCAAGTTGTGGGTCCTAAAAGAGATATGACGTGGGTGGAACCCATGGCTGAAGTAGATGAAGTCTTAAGGGAGAAACTGAGTAAAAAAACTAAAGCAGTTGCTTGGTTCGGATCTCTTAACTGCACAACTAGAAGTAAAAGGCAAAAGTACGTCCAAAAACTACAGGAAGTGTTAATGAATTACAATCTGACTGTTGATATCTATTCGAACAAGGAAGGACTTGAATGTGAACCTTTCATATGCCCCTTGGAAAAACCCAACGAGTGCGACGAGATGCTTGAGAGAGATTACCACTTCTATTTGTCGTTTGAAAAGTCTTTTACGGAGGACTTAGCTTCTAGAGATTTGATGAAGCCGCTACTTACCCTCACCGTGCCGATAGTATTGGGTGACGCAAATTACTCCAGGTTTGTACAATTCTTTAGTAAATTTAGAAACCTACGGCACAAATAAGATATATTAGAAGTAAAGTCTACTAATAATTGAAGGGATGTTTACATAAAACAACATAACTGCTTAGAGCGGTTGACACTTTTTTAAGAACATTGTTAATCGTTTCAGGTGTCAACCAGTGTAGTCAGTTATGTTGTTTTTGTAAACATCCCTTCAATTGTTTAACAGTTAGCTAACGGCACTAATCATGGAACGTTTAAGTGGGTGTATTTTTAATATTCACTGATATACCTATATGTAAAATTTCTATTGATTTGCACGTTAATAGTTGAATGTCTATGTCCGTGTACGATGTGTTTGACGAAAAATACTGCAATTCACTTCAACATTATGAACAAATTAAAACAGGTGAGACCCAGACTTATTACTAATAAGAATCTGTGTATACTCTTATCAAAGGTTTTTTTATTTCCTTAGTTTCATGCCGCCTGGATCCTATATAGAAGCGCCACGGGAGCTCCGAAATATGAAGAAACTGGCGCGTACCATCGCTGACCTTATCGGAACACCCAAGTACTACGACTTTTTCCGGTGGAAGAACTACTACAGTTACTCGCTGCCTAACAAACATTGCTCACTCTGCACCGCCCTCAACAATGAAGATGTCATGGGGACTCATAAAGTGTACCAGGACATCAGAGGATGGTGGTATCCTAATTATGAGGATAGGTGTCGTAAAATCAAAGAAAAAATGATAGAAGAGATGAAGAAAGATGGAACAATATAGGTAGATATTTAACTGGGTCATATATTTTTAATTGTAGATTTAGTCCATTGTAAAGGTTTTCTTGTAGGGTAGATATGCACTAGAAACGAGTGACGTAGTAAGGAGGTAGTGGAACGTATGTTTAGGGCACAGACAATCCAACCTCTAGACATAGCATAGTCGCGCTACCCCCTCTGCCACACATACGGTAGCGTTACTCCATCTTCGAGTCAATCCCGTGCCGTGATTGGTCCGTGTCTTTGAACGGACCAATCACGGCACGGGATTCGCTCACCTCGTCCCCCCGCAACCCCGTGTTTTTGGCAGCATCGGTTTCATGTAAGAATTGGCCTAAGCTCAGTCTAGAGGTTGAATTGTCAGTGGTTTAGGGTTTTCTAAAAAAAAATTAGATATGATCGAAATAGAAGAAATATACGTAATATAGGTAGTATTTATACATATACTTACAATCTGATTCAAGAACGCCTCTCTTTTTCAATATTGAAAAAAAAATATGATTATTTCTCAATAACTTTAGTTTATAATATACTTTTCACCTCAGCAGCTCGAACAAGGGTACTTTGCTACTTAAAAACAGTGAGCAAAATGCGATTTTGCTCACTGTTTTTAAGTAGCAAAGTACCCTTGTTCGAGCTGCTGAGGTGAAAATTTAATTGTTGGGATATCTTAAGAAAACATGAGTGAATAGAGGTAAGTGATGAAGAAGGAATACATTTTTCGGGTTCTCTAATATGTTCTCACTGCTGAGGTGAAAAATGTTGTGTACTACACGAGATCAAAGTTATTTACATCTCGTGCGCTTTTGAGTCCCTTACTACGCTCAAGATTCTAAATTAGATTCACTCGCTACGCTCGTGAATCTATTATAGAATCTTTCGCTTGCACGGGACTCAAAATAAGCACTCGAAGAAATATCAAACTTTGATCTCTTGTTGTACAAATAACTATTTCTGTACTTGTAACGAAGATTTGTTTAATTTGACTTCCCATATTCCAATACAATAGTTAAGTAGTCTATCGTTGTTTCAAATTAGACAAAGTTGTAAATGGCTGCTGTCCCCAATCCGCATCCGTGAAGTCACAAGGTATCTTATCTACTAGCTTTTGGAACACGACAGTTCGAGTGTAAGCCGCTTATACTACCGTATTAAGCCAGAAAGACGTATCTGCGACACATAATAATATATTGTGATACATTGGTCATACGTACACGAGGCGATATTCTGCGCGAGTGCTGAGAGTTAATTTTTGTCAAGTTGTGTTATAATATACACCTGTAAGTATTAAGTATAAACATGAAAACTCATCCGTAACACTGCGTCTGCGATAAGTAGGCCAAAATGGTTACCGAGTGGGACCCACGGAACACCATCGATGGTGCAGGCCGGGGTTCAGGCAGACCGAAAGGAGATGGCGGGACGACTTGGACGCATTTTATCCGGATTGACGGGAGAGTACAAACGACAGGGTGAGTGGAGGAAAGGAGGGGAGGCCTTTACCCAGCAATGGGACACTGAACCAGGCTTTGTGTTAAAAAAATATTGAATGAGAACGGAGGTTTTTCATGAAAGTACTGAACCCGCGATAAGCAAGAACAGACGAGCGAGTATTCTAGTTTTTTATGTTAATTTTAAGCTGCATGTCTTCTTTTATCTATGTATATACCATGTATGTTATAGAAACGAATAAAGTTTTTATCTATCTATCTATTCTTATGTTTTCCTTATAAACACATTGCGTCCCGCATAAGACGGCATTACAATATCGCCCGTACAACCAAGATCCGAGATTTTTCGGCCACTCAACAATTTCCGTATCACAGAGGGCTCAGGGCGACCACACGGCACAAAGCGGAGTCAGCCCTCCGGGGATTATCCCTGGGAGATTTATCGTGTTGTCCGTCTAGTCATAGTCAGCGTTCTTTGTGGCTATTGTATGGGGATAGTGTTTTTTACAAATCTTAAGTTTAATTGCTTAAATGTTGAGGTACTTATTAACCTAACAAACATATGTAGCAAGTATTTATGTATTATCTTCTTAAGATAAGATACATAATAGATAAATAGTGCCACCAGCGCGACCTAGCGGTAAGAGCGTGCAACTTTCAATCCGGTCGCGGGTTCAAGACCCGGCTTGTACCAATGAGTTTTTCGGAACTTATGTACGAAATAAGTATCATTTGATATTTATTATACTCGGGTCTCTATTGTTTCCCAAATAGTTTTAAACCCTAATGTATTGTTTGCCCGCATTTTCGTTGCTCATAATTCATTTGGTTCAGAAACGCGTCACTTTTCAGGATTGCCATAAAACAAACCTAACCTAACCTAACCTATCCATAGGATAACCTAAGGAAAATCCTGAAATGTTAACGGTTTCAGTTTTATGACTATAATATGACAAACAATACATTATGACATTTATGACTTAAAACTTTATGGGAAACAACGGGACCCCATTATACTCACTTTTCGGTGAAGGAAAACATCGTGAGGAAACAGGACCAATCCAAATAAGGCCTATATAGTTCCCCCCTGGGTGGAAGGTCAGATGGCAGTCTCTTTCGTAAAAATTAGTGCCTACGCCAATTATTGGGATTAGTTGCCAAGCGGACACCAGTCTCCCATGAGCCGTGGCAAAAAGCCGGGATAACGCGGGGAAGATGATGTACTTACAAGATATACTCTGGCAAACCCAATTCTACAATAGAAAAAAGCGCGTAATACAAATTTTCTATGAGAGGACAACCCTTCGCGCCTACATTTTTTAAATTAGCTGCCTTTTTCTACTGACGGAAATTATAGTACTTACCATTAAGTCTTTTTGGAAAAATAGTTTAGGAAGGTAGATTGTGTGATAAATTGGATTAATTCGCTTTCATAATTTTTTTTTTAATTTCAAAACAATAATCAGCAGTGATCGGGGATTTCTATGCCACACCGCGGGATATCAAGTCGAAATGGTAATATGGATACGCCACTTGGCCCGCGATAGGAACAAAACTGTTCGAAAAGTAAACGCTATTTCGGTGTTGGTAATTCGTTTATAAAATAAAGGACTGTAAAAAAACAGTGTTGGTTATGATTGAAAGAAAAAATATTATTCAAAAAATTATAAGAGCTTAGTGGTTGTATTGACATATTCAATTGATCTGTAATCAAATTTTCAATTATTAATATTAATAATATATGCAATGCATGATTAATTGATTAACAGTAACATGCCAAAACACTCTCCTATATCGCACACGAATCCCGGAATCCCGCGGCATATCCATACTAGCATAATGATTGAGGTCATTCACCCCAAGTGGCATAGAAATCCCCGATCACTGATAATCAGACTCAAAACCCGCAGATGCTTATTGAGTTTCCCGCGCCATATTTATGTTACTTTAAAAATTATAAGCTTTTGGCAAAAATTTCATTTTTGGTATAAGCTTTTATCGCTGACTGTACTTTTCTTACGACAGACAACTAATACTCATCGTGACAATTCTAAAAACCCCTAACACAATTAGGTTGCGTTGTTTCATCACAGAGTTCCTATGGCCACCTCCTGTCTCCATCATCAGATCAGCTCGATGGTACCATAATATTGGATTGTCACCCGACTTACATGTGTATGCAAAATTTCAGCTCAATCGGAAACCGGGATGTGGATCAAATTTAACTTGCAAGATTCCATTACATAGTTAATAGTTACATACAGGTCGACCTAATAAGAGCTTGTTAATTAAAGCCGGTTAGTTAAGTCGATTAAATATTGCTGTATTTATTTCACAATTAATTACCTATGCAGGTTTAGTTTTATGAAGAATGGACTGTATTTAAATCAAATTCACATCTCTTCATTTCTTTTTGATTATATTATTGCAAGAAAAAAACCGATCACATTTTAAATAAATAGTTTTTAATGCATAGATAATAATGCTGTAGACTTTGTGTAGATAATGTGTAGTTTAAAGATCAAAGATACTACGTTAAACCACAATCATAACAAACGGCAAGCAAAATTCAAAACAAATTCAACAAAACAGATTTCACCACAATTATTTCTCAAAGCGTTCAAAGAGGAACTTCCTATTGTGACCAACAATAAAATAAAAGTAATGGTAAGGCATAATAAAAGAAATAATGATAAAAAATAATGCGTTCTTTGTACAACAGGGGAGGCCTTTAGGAAATTTAAATTCAATTCAACGAGCAGCCATTATCTTCCCAAATGCGCCACCTGTCTTTAAAAAAAATCTTTTTAAACAACAAAAGAGCGACGTTTTGTTTTTCACGAGTTTCGTGACTACACTGTAGGTAAAGTACCTATAAGGTAAACGTACTGGTGCTCGACGCAGCACCAGTACATGTCATCTTGAAACTTATGTCATTGTCAATAGAGGTGACAGCAGGGTGCCATCTATTGGCATGTCGAGCACTAGTATGTTTACCTTATAGAGTTAAATATAAAAAACAAATATTATACCTCAAATATGACAAATTTTATTAGCACTTGAGTATAAGTTTTACGATGGTTGTTTTTATTGAAATATTAATGAAAAACATACATTTTAACTACCTTGTAATTGAAATAGAATCATGGTTTCCCACAAAAAATGCAATATTAAGAAGAAATTAAGAGTTAGATTGGTTTGTTTACATAATATACTATTACATATACTAAGGTCATAAAAATGACTGATATTTATTTACTTCAATATTCATTAATAGGTATCCTTCAGATGTTCCTAATAAGATTACGTATAATTAGTTTATCTTATCTCGAAAATCGCCCTCACTGTCCCATTTAATACTTTATATATTAAATTGACAATCATGGCACATGCCGCAAATTGAGAAAAATAAGGGCGCGTGTACACGCGGTGCCGCCTCCGCGCCGACACCGCACCGCCGCCGCACGGGCTCGTGTATACGGTACCGCCTCCGCGCCGACACCGCACCGGAGGTGCGGCGGCGGTGCGGTGTCGGCGCGGAGGCGACACCGTGTACTCGCGCCCTAAAGTTGGCATTATTTATTTTTGCACATAGAATACAGGGGGGCGATTTTTGAAATTCGACCGCTCGATTTCGTGTATTTCTTTCAGTAATATCTCCACTACTAGGCATGTAAATTCTACTAATAGAATGGAAAACGAGTGGTCAATACCAATAGATTCCCAATTTCTATCGCTCGTATTTCAAAAATCAGCATTTCGCCGTTTTCCACCGATTTTCGAGTGCCGAAATCGAACGATCAAAATTCATAAATCGGCCCCCAGGTAAGCCATATAAACTGTCATTCAATAGAACTTGCTAACTATGTAAACAAAGGTTACTAGTAAATTGACATTTAGTGTCAATTTTAGTATGGCGGTTTGTTTACATAGTTAGCAAGTTCTATTGAATGACAGTCTACATAAAAAGACCCTTTAATATTCAACCGAGTTCAACCAAAATGTCTATGTCGATTAAGATCAAGTGCTCCAATTGTCATCTTGACATCTCTCTTCCCAGTCCGGATTC
Source organism: Cydia amplana (assembly GCF_948474715.1). Classification (NCBI taxonomy): domain Eukaryota; kingdom Metazoa; phylum Arthropoda; class Insecta; order Lepidoptera; family Tortricidae; genus Cydia; species Cydia amplana. The sequence goes on from NC_086083.1 coordinate 12,523,187, forward strand.
CACCAACTCCTGAAATGCGGATACGTGGACTCCGTCGTCACCATATTCTCATCATTCAGCGCCGAGCACAAGTTGCACACGTCCTCTTTTTGTTCTGACTCGGAGTACTTGTAGTGGTTCCGCCATCGGAAGAACTCGTGGTACTGGCTGGTGTTGGCTATGATGTCCGCCATGACGCGGGCCAGGGATTCTGGCTCGGGGTGACGGGCGTCGATGTAGGAGCCGGGCGGGAGGAACCTGGGAAAAAGTGACACTTTACGGTAGATGTCGCTGTTTACCTGTCACGCGCAAAAGTAAAGTAATTTAAAATTGTTTGACTCGTGTCCTCAAAAACTGATACAAGCTGATTGCGAAGATCACTCGTTTGTACTGAGATGAGTCCTAAAAACGGTACCTAACAAAAATTCCCCATTCAATCCCCTATTTACATTGACTTAGACTACTTAAAATTGATTATTTTGCGATGATTCCAATGAAGAGTATTGTATGGTAGTGGTTATTCAAATAAATAAATTAAATTTATTAGTTGGACTGCCAATAAGTTGGCTAATTTATTACTACAAGCTAATTGTAAAAGTACTTGGTGTAGTTCGATCCTCCTAGCACAATGGGCACGGCGTCATTATTCAACGCGGTCAGCAACTTCTCTGTCACGTAGTCCTCCGCGAAGGCATTCTCAAAGGAAAGATAGAAGTAATAATCAGATGACACCATAGCCCAACATTTATTTTTATCATACCCGCGGCACACCAACGTACCACAATGTCCGTATATGTCTACGGCCAACCCATAAGGTTCCAACGCCTTCTGAAGTGACTTAACATATTTCTCTCTCTTACTTCTAGTGATGCAGTGAGATACAAACCAAGCTGCCGCCTTCCTCTTCCTCTTCAACTTATTTTTTAACACGTCACCAATTTCTTTCATATCTTTTACCCAGTCCATGTCTATTCGAGGTCCCACGTGTACGCCATTCATATCCCTTATATAAATATACGAGTACATTACATCAGAGTTCAGCTTGTAAGTGGATGTCCAGTTGAAAAAGTTGTCCCACCAAGGGTTGCAGACCGGTTGGTAAGTAGAAGACTCTACGTTGAAGAAGACGTATTTCTGATGAGGCGATCTTTGCTGGGGCAGCTCTGATGCTTTTACGTATCTCAAGTTTCGCCCATTAAAAGCTACAGCATCGAATTTTGTGAGGTCTCCTTTGAAATATCTTCTGTCCGCAGTCACGTAACAATTTGTAAATTCACACTTGTTCCTAATAAATACGGTTTGTCCTGTTTTAAAAAAGTTGAACGGAAGAGAAGATTTTGGTGTCCAAAGCAATATGTACTTTAGGGTATTTCGGTTAAATTCACGAGCAGTATTTTCTATTCTAGGAGTATATAGGGTTGCAAAAGATTGATCCACAACGGGATAATTCAAAGCTTCTTGGATTATTTGGTCATCGAGTTCTGTTTCGAAACGTTGACACCAGTTCATGTATAGTATGAATACGAAGAAAGCAGTACATAGCAATACCAAAAATATATTTGAAAATCTTGAAACTCGGGTAGGCCCGACTTGCGGTGAACCTATTCGAGTGTATTTGGTCATTATGCGCTCTAACATGAAATTTCGTATAAGTATGTTAAACTTATGGTTTCAATCAATCGTTTTGCCTCCAATTGATTACTACATTTATTTCATTTTAACGTCTGTTCTGACATATATTTTTTTACAACCATTTTGTCGAAGAATCTTGTTTGAGGGGCACCGAATAACGAACACTGTTCGACGTCTTGGCCTGGAATGATAGAATAGAAAATGTTCAAGAGAAACCTAACAATGGTTTATTTACTAGGGCTGTAATGCAACTAGTTGAGAAAACGTATGAGAAAATCGATCAAATTTAAGTCTGTCATTCTAATATTTTTAATATCGTTAGACAAAGGATCATTATTTCAAAAAAACATACATCAATTGTTAATCCTGTCTTTGTCTGTGATGAAATTTTCTTTAGTAGTGCATTTTTTACAAGCTTTTATTTAGTTTCACCTGTCCCGTTGTCTGTCTGTCTGTCGGTCTGTAATCGAATCTTGCAAGTTAAATTTGATCCACTTCTCGGTTTCCGATTGAGCTGAAATTCTGCATGCATGTATAAATCGGATAACAATGCAATATTATTATGACATAGAGCTGATCTGATGTTGGAGACAGGAGGTGGCCGTAGGAACTCTGAGACGAAATAACGCAACCTGATTGTGTTAGGGGTTTTTAGAATTGTCTCGATGAGTATTAGTTGTCTGACTAAGAAAAGTACAGTCAGCGATAAAAGCTTGTAACAAAAATGAAATTTTTGTCAAAAACTTTTTATTATTGGACGTGGTTAAGCAAAACTGTGTCAACCCACATATTGGCCATTTTGAGATAATCGTGTTTAAAGATGTAACTATTTCTTTTTCACCTCAGCAGCTCGAACAAGGGTACTTTGCTACTTAAAAACAGTGAGCAAAATCGCATTTTGCTCACTGAGAGAGACAAAATGAGCAAAATTTTAAGTAGCAAAGTACCCTTGTTCAAGCTGCTGAGGTGAAAACTTAATTGTTGGTATATCTTAAGATAACATGAGTGAATAGGTAAGTGATGAAGAAGCAATACATTTTTCGGGTTCTCTAATATGTTCTCACTGCTGAGGTGAAAAGTTTTGTGAACTACACGAGATCAAAGTTATTTACATCTCGTGCGCTTTTGAGTCCCTTACTACGCTCAAGATTCTAAATTAGTATAGAATCTTTCGCTTGCACGGGACTCAAAATAAGCACTCGAAGAAATATCAAACTTTGATCTCTTGTTGTACAAATAAAAATTGTCAAGCTTGTACACAATTTTTGAATTTTTGTAACTATGATGTGTTCATTCATCATTGGTGTTGTTGAGGATGCTATTTTACTAACATATAACATCATAGATTCATTTGATGACTATTAAATAGACAAATATTGTTATTGCGAGATGTCATAACAACAATTTTCTAACGGATAATGAGTCAAGTGTCATAACCCATTATTGCTAAACTTTAAACGGAATGTTACTAAAAATCTACTTAGTGTCAAAACTCATAACACAATATTGTAAAACAGATAACGAGACATACTTAAAATAGAAAATAATGTCAAGAATAAAGCGAAGATACAAGGAGCCTGCTACAAAAACTATGATCAAGCGATTAAAGAAACTTAAACTACGCGCGCTAGGTCCCCACGGCCCCAGGGTTTCCACCCCAAACGCCGCAAATATGTAGCTACTACCTAGTGTCGCATATTTGCGACGTTTCAGGCTTTCGGCTGAGGATACGGCCGCACCAGCGCCAACTTTGGTGCTTGGAATATGGGATGGCGCCAGGGAATCCACGCAGGTAGCGTCCCAGACAAGTGGCCGACCTATACTCCAAGGCACCAGCGTCATTCCGTCAGGGCTCTTGCCATCGACCCTGGCCAGACCATTGGGCTCTAGGACCGACGGTATCTTGGCACTGACAAGGAGCCTTCGGATGACGTCGTTGAGGCTGGCGTGGCGGGGGATTCTACCAGCGCTCCGGACACACGAGAGGCCAATGATGACCATGGCGCCGCAATGACAGCGATGTGACTGGTTTGTTGATGCCCCAAACGTAAGCTAGCTGCCAGGCGGAAGGTGGTGTTATCTAGAAAAGTGCCTATGTTTGGAGAGGGTAGTGCCTGCAACCACAGACCCGACTCCCACTCCGCAGACGCAAGGAGACGAGCTCGGTCTGCCGAACTAGTTGACGTATGTAAAAGGTTTTTCCGTACTAGTTGACAGAGCGGCTCGTCCCATTGCCTCTGCGAGCAGGGATTGGCAGGCGGGTCTGTGTTGGGACAGGTTATAGACCAAACGTTCTTGGCCTCAGAGCAGTGTGCGGCCTCCATAGATCCAATGGAAGAATCTAATATTTTCCCTATAAGGCTTTGAGCACCGTGCACCGAGGACAAGAACGCAGGTAGAGCAACACAAGAAATTTTGCGGATACCCAGGCCGCCAAACCTAATGGGTAGGCTAGCCTGGATCCAAGATCTATCGTCAAAAAGAATATTGAAAATGGATGTGAGTCTTTCTGCGACTAATGTATCTAATTTTGAGACCAGCTCTAAGTTAATTGACTTGTCCTCCAAGTGTTTTCCCTGGTCTGAAGTATGGTTTTCCAGCCTTTTTTTTTCTTTTATGAGGCTCACAAGCACGCGATCTCCTGTTTTCGGCAACAGCATCCAAAAAATATCATGTTGATTTTATTGTAAATTATTTACTTATTAAAAAAAAAATATTGGTGTTAAGATCGGTTTTCCTAGGATAGCGCGTAAGCGCGGTGCCGTCATATAGCGGCCGTCTCCATACAAATATTACGACTTCCATATTTAGCCGTATTATTTAGTATGGAGACGACCGCTATATGACGGCACCGCTTTCGGAGGAAACCAAAGTTTAACCGGCATAAAATATCGTTTTATTTATCATTAAAAAGTAATGCTATATATTCATTACATAAAATATGAGTAATTACTACTTAATCAACAATTTTTACTTATAAAATCGGGTTTACCGAATAAAATCTACGCAAACAGACGGTTTGAAACAACTGACGATGTGTTTTTAAAATAAAACATACATTTTTACATTAATTTTTAAAAATTCGCGATAATGTTTCAAGGCTTATAACACAAAGTAGAGTCACTTATTGAGTATTAATAACAATTAGTTGTGTTTGCAATAACCATCAATCAAGTGACATAAATCTACTACGTAATGATCGCCACCAGAAGACCAAATTAATAATTTTGCAATAATGAGTTATGTATATTTCTTTAATTTATTCTATGGCAGCACTAAAGAAAAACACTTTGATACATAATTTACACATACAATCAACTCAGTACTAACTACAGCATTATTTTTTATGCAAATAAGTAGGACATAATCAACTTATATTTTGAAAATACAACGAAAATCAGCTGAAAAACTGTTGATTTTTAACTTACCTTAATATATCTTGTACCCAATTCCTGTGACGTTCGTTTTTTTTTTATTTAAGCCCAATTCGTAATAAAAACGATTTAAAATGAATTTCTTAGTCGTCTTACGATGTTAACACGTGTAAGAATACACTAGCACTGGTTATTTTGAATTAGGCAATAATGAGTTAAGCCTCATAACTTATTATTTCTTAAAGTAAACGGGAGATAGTCCAACAAATATGTGTGTTAAGAGACATAACACACTATTGAAAATATGCTAAGTGCAATGGCAGTTATGTTAAAACCGTATTCGTGAAATTCCAGGAGGAATATTTTTTTTTGAATATATGATTTCTTTAAAAAAATATAGATTATTGTCTAAGGAATCGTTTGGTATATATACATAACTCAAAATTTGTCATTTTGTCGGTTGACACAGTTTTGCTTAACCACGTCCATTTATGTGCTTAGGTAAGGTTATCAATGTTATCATATTCAAAATGACTTATTCTTATTATCAACTAGCGACCCGTCCCGGCTTCGCACGGGTTAACAAATTATACATAAACCCTCTTGAATCACTCTATCCATTTAAAAAAAACAACGGGTTTGTACTCCGGGAGTGCCGACAGAAGTGAAAACTCAATGACATCTTACGTCTTACGTCTTCGCTCTCGCGAGTTTAACATTTTTTCCCCATCACAAAAAGTGCAAAGCGTCGCTAAAAAAGTTTTCACTTCAAAAACCGCATCAAAATCCGTTGCGTAGTTTTAAAGATCTAAGCATACAAAGCGGACAGATAGCGGGAAGCGACTTTGTTTTATACTAAGTAGTGACGATATTGGCATTTGCGATTTTTGGATAATGACAAATGACTGTCAAAAGGATAAATTACACCTCGCAATTATATGTCAAGATTGTCAAGTGATGTAAAGTCACTAGTTTGGCATTCAGCAATAGCAATAGGTAAGCGTGACTAAAGTGAGTCGACACGATTCACACAGGGCTGACAGGGCCATTTCATTCTTATCTCGTCATCATATCTTTTATGTTTATAATAAGTTGATACAGATAACGGTGTGATTTTCTTTAATCCATGGCCATACAACTGCTTATTTTAAGTCAAATTAAGCATTCCACACGACACGAGTTTCGAATTACCTTTTCGCACATGTATTGTACAACGTTTTACAGTACATATGGCCGTTTAAATATTATATTATTTTATTTATAACTGACAATATTGCTATTGGTCGATAATTTGAATAATCCATATGCCTGCTCTAATAAGAGCAATTTACAAACAGGGTTCTCTGTTTGTAAATTGCTCTTATTAGAGCAGGTTTTAACTCGAGTGGATATATTTAAACCTTTCTGTGTACCTACACAAGTTACTAAACAGAGCAATAACGGGGCTTAATTTTAGCTTGATGTATTTTATGTCACGAACACGTATTCTATCCTGGCCAGGTGCTTTATCAAAACTCAAATTATTTATTATTCTTTGGCCTTCTTAAAACGCATTGATGATTGAGCTATATTTATATAATCGGTTCTGTTTAAAAACTTGTGAGTACAGCAATAATGGACATAGCTATTGATAATAACAATAAGCCTAAGCCTAGTAATATTAAGGCTTTTGTTAAAAAGGCATTGATAGAGATAAATGTAAAAAGACTCAGTAGCATGTAAAATATTTAATGGTAATTCAATAATTTCATAGGGGTTGCTCCTTGCTCCCCATGTCCCTTAGTTCATATAATCTTAAAAAATTAAGATTAGTACTAAGTAATTTTAATGTAATTCTATTAGAAAAATAAACAGTTTAATATTTTTTTTATATAAGAACCTAGCGTGGATTCTAGAAAACCTGTGCAAATTGTTTGCTATATCCGAACTAGAAGCGATATCAAACAGCGGCGTAACACCGAGTGATTGTGATTGACTTACCGCGTTTTAAAAAAAATCCTTTAATATATATTACAGGTATCGACTGACACAAATACGGTGGTAAAAAGGCGATATACACACCGTGTGCACACTATCGACTGACACCGTTTCAATATGTACACACGTGTTATCATTATCACCATAGATGGATAACGAGAATTAATAGTTATCTATGTAATCTTTTCACGAAGTCATAATGGATACACATAGGACATACCGTAAAATGGGGTGAGTAGGGAGAAAACTGACATTCAAACCTCGATAACATTTTATTTTTAAATACGAAAACTGAATGGTATATATAATAAATGTTCCGGACGTTTTTGTATTTTAGTTTTTTATAATTTTGGGTAGTTCCATTTCATAACTTTACCGATAAACACAAAATCCCTCCTCACCCCGTATATAGTACCTAGTAGTTGGGGTGAGATGGGATTTCGAACAAAGGTGAATTTGGAACATTGTTGCATCGTTTTTTTTTGCTTATGAATATCACTATAGCTCTATCACCTATTTGTAATGTAGGTACCTAGTTGCAGTTGCCATCACCTTCCGAATAGATTTACAAAGAAATATACATATAGGCAGGGATATAGGTACTTATCTTCAAATAAAATTATTTACTGGAGAATCGGGAAGTTCCATTTAAGCTTAGAATTAATTTAAAAGTAGAAAAATTCCTGCCTTGGGTGAGACTTGAACTCACGGCCTCTGGATAGATACTCCAGTGCTCTGCCAACTGAGCCACCGAGACCTCATCCATAGACATCGAATCTTTCCACCATCTTAAACGGCCACTGGAGTTCCAAGTCATATTGGAAATTCACCAGTTACAATGTGCTACCCATACTTACGTAATTAATTTTTAACAAGCAGAAACGTCTGCGAAAGATGCTGTTAAGCTTAGAATAAATATAAAAGTGGAGTTCAAGTCTTACCCAAGGCAGTAAATTTTCCACTTTTATGTTTATTCCAAGCTTAATATAGCATCGTTAATTCGCAGACGTTTCTGCTTGTTAAAAATAATTTAGGTTCCGTTTGTTTTCAATTATGCATCATTAATTATTTGTCATTTTTAGGCTAAATATTACGTGTATACCTTTGACCTTTGATTATTTTTTATTTTATCGATACCTAGATACTCGTATAGTTTATCTATTTACAGACATTCCTACTAAATCGTATTGTTAGTTAAGACGAAACGGACATTGTGTATCTGGTAACCTCGTAACTACAGATATACATCTATAATAGACGGCGGATATATTACCTACAGTCGACGTCAAAGATATGTTTACACCAATAATATCAGGTATATAACTATACTTAGACAGGTTTTACTCATATATAAGGAGTATAAAAAATACTTTTCATATTTATTTCTACTACTACTATTACTACGAATGATAATGATAAGATATATAAAAGTTACTCGAATTTAATACTTATTACTGTCAAATTTAATGTTATTTTTTATATGTAGTTTTAAAACGAGAGCCTAACTTCGCTTGTATGACGGCTGGCACTATAAAGCTGGCATTGTCAAAAACCCTCATCAAATAATAGATACCTAAGTACATATTCGTTTCTGCCCGTGACTTCATCTACATAAAATGATGCGGGCTCAGCATGGTTCCATTTTTATCGACTATCATTATGCCCGTCACTTTCGCACTTACATACTTGTTAGAACGTGACAGGCATGGTGACAAACGATAAAAATGCGACCGTGCTACTAGGGCAGATGATGATTGATAAACTACTACTATCCTAAGTATGTCCTTCTCTTGGCCTGAAACTATCTCCATTTGTACCAAATGTCATCTTAATTTGTTCAGCGATTTAAGCGTGAATAGGTTACGGACAGGCAGACAGAGTTTCACATTTATAATATTAATGGTTACCATTTGTGTAACTACCTATACTCTTAGGTACTTGGAAAACCTGTAATGTACATGTGAATTGCAATAAATAAATACAATACAATACAACATTAGCACGCGAAAGTTCACTTGAGTGATCTACAAAGATGCATGTCCGTTGTCCTATACCACTACCACCAGTTTCTCACTGACATAAACGTCATCGAGAACGTAATTTACTTTATATGCATCTCGCTCGTACTCGCATATTAGTGCAAGCGAGATGTATGGAAAGTAAATTACGTTCTCGAAAGCGTTTATGTCAGTTTTGACACTGTCAAAGGGCGGACACGCCATACATCAAAAATGATTTGCGTTTATATGTGTGCGCGGCACGTCTGTACACGCGTCATTGAGTTTCTGACGGAATCCTGAGGGCCTACCGCGAACCACGTTCGACGTGTTGCCTCTCTGTCGCACTTGTAAATTTGTACGTAACTGAGACAGGGAGGCAACACGTCGAACGTGGTTCGCGGTAGGCCCTCTGACATGTTCTCAGTAGAGCGACTTACGCACACATTCATGTCGCGGCCTGTCGCGGGCGACGTAATCCGAATCGGGGCGGGGCGGTGCGTGTCCGTTCTGTATGATAATATGTACTATTACTTATTCTGTGACACTGTCAATGACTCATGGTACGGGCTCTAACCTCGTTTACTAGTTGTCTGAACACGGTTCGTTAGACGGACGGATAAGCTCGTTTGGAAAAACAATAGAGCTTAGGTAAGTACAATTACGTTTTATTGTTACAGTAACCGACGGAACACGGACGGAGCTTAGTATTATCCGGTTTGATCCCTAAATAAAGATGCATTGAGATAACTTAGAAAACAGGGTAATTTTGAAAATTTCAATCCCACCAAAAAAAACATTTAAAATGTTGCCAAGAAGAGACCATAAAGGATGACTCACGGTAGACCGGGCCGGGCCGGGGCCGAGCTTCCGGCGCTTCGTTTTCCATGGAAAGCACCACGTGATCACCGATCAGCCGTCATAGAAAATGACTTGTCGGACGCATCGGCCCGGGCACGGCCAGGTCTAGCGTGAGTCATCCTTTAAGCAACGACAAATACATTGGTAATTCATATTCTAGTATCTCCCGTGCGTGTGTATTACTTAGTTATAGGTAGATACGTGTTAGTGCTTGAGAAATAAAAGGAGACCTAGGGCCCGATTCGGATTTTGAAATAGACATCTATTAGATATCTTTTAGAGATCACCAAGATACGATAACGATATGTTTAAGATCTAACCTGTCAAATTTGACATTTGCGCGATTCTGGAGATACTCTTGAACGATTTCCACAGGATATGACTTAGAGATCCAATTCACATCTAATAGATATCTGACTCTATCTAACGTAAAAGTGACATTGGTTGCCCGAATTGCGCTGCAAAAGAAAACTAGTTGATATCTAAACTATAACGTATCTAGAATGGATCTAGTACGTGTCGTATCTTGAAGTTCGAATACGGCAGCTAGGCTCTCCGAAACATGTCGCGCGTGTGACTTTTAGTCTGTCTTAACTAAACCCTCACGGTTTTTTTAATTTTAGTATGTTTCACGACAGTTTAAATTCGATTCCTATACATACAAACAAATAACAGTTAGACCAAGAAAAGTCTGCAACGATTTTGATAGCATACGCAGTGCTAGTGTTATTTATACGTCATAATTTCATAGAAGTTTCACGTTTAAAATAACACTTGCACTACGTTTGCTATCAAAACCGTTGCAGACTTATTTTGGTCTAACTCTCCGTTACTATTTCGGTGTTTGTAAAACCGACTGTTTTATAATCAAAATAAATGTTTGAAATAATTAAGTCTAGCTAATGCTACGTGCCTAGGTGGTGAATAAATGTTTGCCGTGCTCCCGACTCAGGGGAAATTACAAAATAGTCAGTAGCAGAAATGCTTAAATTCTAAAAAAATGTGTTCATCTTATATTTGGTAGATACCTCATGATCTGTTTAACTTAATTTTTTTTCTCTAAAGGTAAGGTATATACACCTACCTTTATCTTTTTTTTTGACACACATACTGTGTAGTGCTAAATTTTGTTTTGTAGCGACTTGTAAAGTGTCATTATATTTATAGAACTTACTAACTATGTAATGTAAACAAACCGCCATATTAAAACTGTCAAAAAATATGAATTTACTAGTGACTGTTGTTTACATAGTTAGCAAGTTCCATAGAATGACACAATAGAAGCAAAACGATCTGCCTGTCCGTTATCTTCTCAGGTATAAATTATTGACTGAACTACTACTTTAAAAACTGCCCCTTCTCGTCATATATTGCCGGCGACGCACGCTCGGGACCTTATTATTAAAAGGCAAGATGAGAAGACGTGTTAATAGAAACCAATACTTGTTATTTAGTTATTACGTAACAAAAGGAGTACAATTTCAACGACTAAATCTATCAATTTTACATTTTGGCTCTAAAATTGTTAACGGAGCCTTAAACCTACCGCTAAGATACAATTTTTGGAAATTTACTACAGTAGGAGGAAATGATAGGTAAGTAGGTACCTACATAAATAACTCTACGCGGGTGTACCACGGATACACCTAAAATTAAAATTTAACAAATTATTTTTAATAGTTACCCACATAAATAAATAAATATAATAGGACATTTATACACAGAACACATTAAATTCTTACACATATTTACTCTATAAGCTGTAGTGAAAGTCTGCACTCTGCAGCCCGAATATTATTTATTCGTTCATTTTTCAAGATCCTTGTAAAATCGAGAATAAAATATCTGAGAACGAATCTTATACCTTTAAGAAACAAGCAATTCTTGTTTATTTATTTATTTATATATATATTTCGGGGATCTCGGAAACGGCTCTAACGATTTCGATGAAATTTGCTATATGGGGGTTTTCGGGGGCGAAAAATCGATCTAGGTCTTATCTCTGGAAAAACGCTCATTTTTGATTTTTTATAAGTTTTCCGAGTAAAGCTCGGTCTCCCAGATATTCCAAAATTAAATTGTTAGAGGGGAGCAAATCCTATATAACTTGCGGAATTCCTCAGGGCTAGATTTTAGGGCCTCTGCTGTTTTTAATCTACATTAAATAATATACACGAAATAGGCCTTCAAGGTCATCTATCATTATATGCAGACGTTTGTTCTACTTCGGCTCCTCGATAGAAGATTGAATAGCAAACGCACAAACCGATTTAAATAAATTACACTCATGGTTTCAATACAATCTCATCACTAGTTACGTAATCTTTACAGCAAAAAATAAAACTATCCCCACAGCCCACTGACGATCAATAATGTAGCTATAAGTATTAAAAAACACGAAAAATACTTTGGTCTCCGAATGGCTGTCTTACGTGGAATACTCAAATTGAACATAGGTATAAGGTCAAAATTATCATCAATCACTGGTTCATTACGACGCATATCACGCTGTATTCCACATAAGCTACGCTACACCATATATAATTATCTAACCAAACCGCATTTACTCTGCTTGATTGAGCTGTGGGGCAGCGCAACTAAAACCAAACTAACTTCCCTACAAATACTCCAAAATAAAATATTCAATTATTTTCAGTATCACCGCAGTCTCACACGTATATATGTGCAGAAACTGGCCTAATGAACGTTAAACAATTGTATAATTATGTATAGTACCAACATTCTTGGCGTTCGAGCACCAAACTACCTCGGCAGAAATGAGTGCCTTTCACCCGAGTTAAACATTCTACTTTTCATTTCGAATACGAGGAAAGTAAAATGCATGTGTTTTCTTTTTAAATGACTATCTTGAGGGTACTTTCAATTAACAATTTCGGCAAAAGTTACGTTATTTATGGAATGGGGAGTTAAATATCGGAATGGAAATTGTACAATAAATCCATTTAAACCCAAATTTCAATTGCTTTTCGTAAAAAAAAAATATAGTCGTACTTGGAACGTGAAATGCTCTAGTGCAGAAACGTATCATTTTCACTTTTAGACGCACACCTTCTAGAACAACAATGACCCTCTTTCAGAGCATGAGAAATGAAAAATATTTTTATACGATTCTGCACTAGATTATTTTACGTTCCATGTAGGATTTTTTGTTGTTTTATTTTACGATAAGCAATTGAAATTTGGGTTTAAACCAGGGATGTCGCGGTTGCAGATTTTTTGACATCCGCGGATGCGGATATTTAAAGGCTCACCTGCGCGGATGCGGATGCGGATGCGGATGTCATGATTAGGTACTTAGAAAACGTCAAATATTACATTTTTAGTATTTTTTATTAAATAAAAACGAAACGTTTAGTTAATATATTTGAGCAAGAATATAGGTGCGTTATTATTTAATAAACAGTAACTTGGCCGACTTTTCTGGATCTAGACGATTTCGTTATAGGTAATGACGAAATGACCTAGCACTTACGCCGCCGCTAAGTCATTCCTGTACCGACTTGTTCGACATCCGCATCCGCATAAGCTCCGCATCGATTTTATGCGGTTGCGGATGCAGATGCGGATGTTGAAAATAATGCGGAAGTTCTGCGGTTGCGGATGCGGATGCGGATGTTCGCAACATCCCTGGTTTAAACGGATCATTTTTATATTGCAAGGACAAATTTGAAATTACCGCGTTTTGCAGGTTCATCTTTCGTTAGCCAGACTACGTACTACTAACTGATAAGGTGATACTGACAATTTTAAGCCCTTCTTCAGAAAACTCAATGATTTTAAAATGAACGTCAATCAGCGCCGTTCGGAAACCAATCTCAGATCTCAGCTGTAGCGACAATCGGCGCTCCAATATTATTGCGGCGCTCATTTCTCAGGTTCCTTGCAGTAGGTACCTATTGATATTGCTCGGCATTACGCGCCAAAAGCTGGCGGCATCGCAGACCTAGGCACGGTTAGAAGGTTGTTTTATTAACTATGGTTTATGGTTTATTATGGTTATGAGTTGGTCAAACCAATTTGTCAGTAAATAGGAACAAAAAAAACTGTACTCATCCTTTTCTTTTGGGTGCTAGTACTAGTGTAAGACAAAGATAGTATGATTCTCTCTGTCTGTGTTTGAAATGAGACAGTCCTTCGACAAACTTAAAGAGCTCTCATCTTCCTCGCGTTGTCCCGGCATCTTGCCACGGCTCAATGAGTTGCCAAAGCGGACCCCAGGCTCCCATGTCAGACATGGGAGCCTGGGGTCCGCTTTGGCAACTAATCCCAGTAATTGGCGTGGGCACTAGTTTTTACGAAAGCGACTGTCATCTGAGGGTCAACTAGGCCCGTATTGGGATTAGTCCGGTTTCCTCACGATGTTTTCCTTCACCGAACTATAAAAACTCTATTCTCAATAATTTACAAAATTCGCTTACTTGCGGAATTTCGAAAGTTAAGTACGGCAAAAGTACGAGTATTGTTGCCCTCAAACAATAAAGGACGACCACGCTAGACCGGGTCGGGGCCGGACCGGAGCTTCCAGCGCTTCGTTTTCTATGGAAAGCACCACGTGATCACCGATCAGCCGTCATAGAAAATGACATGTCGGACGCCACGACGCTCCGTAGCGTATCGTTGTCATCTCTCTGTATCACTCTTCCTCACTAAAACGACAGTGACAGTTGCGTTTCGTTCCCTACGGAGAGTTAACGATTGCACGTTAACGCTCCGTAGCGAACGAAACGCACCATACCAACATGAATCTAGTATTAAACTGGATTGGGCATGAGTGGTGGGGATAACTGACAGAACGGGATAGTCTTATGTATCTTTCAGTAGGAGTAGCAGCGAAAGCGCTATTATTGTTTGTCCTTGTCACAGTCTCACTTTTTTTTTATTCCCCACCGTTAATTAGTATGGATTATGGTGGGCAACAAATAAATTCGACCAATCATAGTGTCGCATTGCGTATGTTTTGTCCCTCACGTATAGGGTTACCAGATCCAAATCTGGAATTTCCTGACAAAATTCCTGATTTGTGAAAAATTTTCCTGACGCTCGTATTGGCGGGCGACGGGGGGGTCTAGCCGTATGCGATATCTATGTATGCTTGATAAGTAAATTTGAATAATGTACCTTTTTAGGTACATATTGTTAATTCACTAAAATTCCTGACATTTTCGTATTCCGGCCGCATTCCTGACAAACAGCCAAAATTCCTGACATGTCAGGAAAATTCCTGATGTCTGGTAACCCTACTCACGTAGGCACGCGTAGACCACTTCTATAGGATGCTACCTTCTATGCATACCAAGCTCTGAGTAAAATTATTCCCAAGCCACTTCTATCCGTTTTCGTAGTGCACAGAGCCGCTCGGGTGATATTTGTTTAATCTGCAGTCGACGACGTCCCGACTATTGCTCGATAATCTAAACTCTACATTAATATCTACTGAGTTATATTGCGATATTCCGCAATATTGCGATATTAATCTGGGGTAAGAAGCATAACACTGTTTAATATAAATAAGGCCGTGGAGGAAAATCAGAAACTAAATAGCAGAGACGGATAAAGTTCTTGGAAACCACATCATCACTACATAGTAAAAAACAAAGTCGCTTCCCGCTGTCTGTCTGTCTGTATGCTTAGATCATAAAAACTACGCAGCGGATTTTGATGCGGTTTTTTTAATAGATAGAGTGATTCAAGAGGAAGGTTTTTGTATGATTTGTTAACCCGTGCGAAGCCGAGGCGGGTCGCTAGTTCAATATAAAAATAAAAACTACAAATTTGCGTTAGCGTTATACCCCTTTATTAGCTCCCTATTGATGATTTAGATATTTTTGTACTAACTCGTGCCTTTTCTCCAAAGAGTAGTAGGTATAATATATATTTTCTCTCAGAAACCACTATTTTTTGAAGTGGATGTTAGGCACTAATGAAACATATTTTAATAATTAAATAAAGAACTGTATTTCCACTCTTCTAACTACTACATCACATATCTATTGTTCATATACCGATAACGCTTGTGCTTAGATACGAGGTAAGTTCTGTACTGACATTCAAATGTGACCTTTTGACAGATGTCATTACACTTTTCATGTACCGTCTCGTACAGTGGAACAGGCCAATCTGCCAATCGTTTACTCTCCGTAGCAAACGAAACGCAACTGTCACTGTCGCACTAATATGGAAGAATAATAGAGACACAAATCGTCTCGTTGTCGTAGCGCAAGCGATTGTCACCTTGGCACCCAGAACTACAGATTATGAGCAAAAAATGGTTACAGTAAAATCTGTTTTGAAAATTCAGATATTGTCTTGATTTTATCATTATATGTATACATATCTATTTGATGCCGGTCTAGAAGACGGATCTTGCGTCATTGTCCTTTGCCAGTTAGCCCTACCTGCTCCTACTCTAACCTTACTTATTTACCTAGTAAAATGGGGCATTATCTATGAAAAGGGACCTTATTGTCGATGGTGCTTACGCCGCACAGCGAGCGTCGCGCGGCATTGTATTTATATCGGAGCATCGTTAGTAATGGCGTAAGCGCCATCGACAATAAGATCCCTTTTCATAGATAACGTCACAAATGATCTAAAAAAAGTAATCAACTTCACAATCGTCCATCTTTTTTAAATGGAAGTCGGTATCTCGGTCTCCTTATACGCGATACGTTCCACGCTAAACAAGGGGCCTACCGCGAACCACGTCCGACGTGTTGCCTCCCTGTCACACTTACGTACGAATTTACAAGTGTGACAGAGAGGCAACATGTCGAATGTGTTTCGCGGTAGGCCCTCAGGCGGTAACAGGGTTGGTTCGAGGGTAGACAAAAATCTCATTTCCTGGCGACTGATAAACTCATGCTTGGCCGGCTCGAGAATATGTAAAGGTACGTATCTATTATCTATGGTATCTGAAGCAGGGATGTTGCGAACATCCGCATCCGCATCCGCAACCGCGGAACTTCCGCATTATTATCAACATCCGCATCTGCATCCGCATCCGCATAAAATCGATGCGGAGCTTATGCGGATGCGGATGCCAAACAAATCGGTACAGCTTAGGAACGTCTTAGCGGCGGCGTAAGTGCTAGGTAATTTCGTCATTACCTATAACGAAATCGTCTAGATCCAGAAAAGTCGGCCAAGTTACTGTTTATTAAAATATAACGCACCTATATTCTTGCTCAAATACTAAACGTTTCGTTTTTTTTTTAAATGATACTAAAAATGTAATATTTGACGTTTTATAAGTACCTAATCTTGACATCCGCATCCGCATCCGCATCCGCGGATGTGAGCCTTTAAATATCCACATCCGCATCCGCATCCGCGGATGTCAAAAAATCTGCATCCGCAACATCCCTGATCTGAAGCTATATAAACAAATTACAGTCATAGATATGCCTTATCCTATTGTAAGTACAAAGTTTTAGAGCAATCTAGCTAGTCGTTTTAAAATGTGAGCGTAACTACGTTTGTATGAGGGGATTTTCAGAAAAAAATGGTACCATTTACTTTTTTCCGAAAAACCATTAACTTTTGGGTTATTTAGACTCAGAATAACGAGTACTATAAAATGAGACAAAGAAAAAGTGTCAGTTTTGTAACGGTCCATACAAAGTGTATGTGAGAATGCGTTACAAAAGTGTCATTTTTTTAGGACACATCTTTTTCTTTTTAAATCGATAGTCCTCGTGATGCTGAGTAGAAATAAGCCAAAAAATGATAGATTTCCGAAAAAAAGTAAATGGTACACTTTTAACCCTTTAACCGCCAGAGTCTGATATATAAGACATTACAAATATCCAGCTCATTTCGCCACAGTTTGATAAATAATACAAAGATTTGATTTTACAGCACATTTATAACTCCCGTAACTATGCCAACCTTACTCTGCGTGGTACAATTACTGTCGGTGGCGACACGAGCACGCTCGATCAAAAATTGCTGGTGGTTAAAAGGTCAAGTGAAACGTGTGTTAAGTGAAAATGCCCATAAGTATGGAGAACCGAGCTTGCTGCGGACTCTTAAAGGACTTGTGTCTTCACTAACACCACCACCACTGCTAGTAGGTACTAGCTAGGTAGGTACTAGCTACCTATTTTATCGATACTAAAGCCGAAGGGCTCCCAATCACGATTTTTATGGGCCAGCTAATTGCGCGCGACGCCACCGGAAGCGATAAAAGTTATTAATTGTTCCCCGTCACCGGCCGGAAGTTGTAAATACAGCCGCTACTATTTCCGGTCAATCGGCGCGCGTGTTTCGCCGAATTGTTTGCGCTTCGAGGGCTGGGCGTCATGCGAAATTTCAAAATCTTAACTCGATTTGATATTAATTGCAGACCTTGCAGTTTAATAATCATTGATTGCACTAAGTATACCAAATAACGGTCTCTATCAGGGATGTAACGGATGTGGTTTTATCGGAACCGAAAGCGGAACCAGATGTTTTAAATTTAGTTTATCGGAACCAGAAACGGAATCGGAACCGAAAACGGAACCGGAACCAGAACCGGAGCCTGAGTCAGTTCTATCAGTAGGTATACATTACACAACACAACACATACGAATAGGTACTTTAAATTCGAAAACACGGATAAACCAGAAAATCTACTTATTGCAGAACGTGGCAAGCGGGGCTATGAGCGAATGACTGGTATAAACCTGTTTGTTTTTGATGTACACCGCTCATGTCCCGCTGCCGCGCGAAGCATTGACATCCGATATAACTTCCGTTTCAAAAGTAACGGAACCGGAACAGAAACGGATGTGTAATACCAAACGGAAGTTCTGACTTAACGGAAACGGAAACGGAGCTCTGTAACATCCCTGGTCTTTATGAGTTTCTTCAAATCCCTTTTGGTTGGAATTTATTCAAAAATTAATTAATGTATTTATGTTTTACGGTATCTTTGCGATAACTTTGGTTGGCAAAGGTAGTGGACCAGACTATGGGCCAAGAGTATCTACCATTTTCTAACAGCTTAGTAAAAATAGATGTGGCTCTGTATTTATTAGACTGTGGCTGAGGCAAACACTTTTAAACACAAACTGTAGAGATATATCTATTTTTGGAGACGTATTCTAGGGTGGCAGAAACTTTTGGCACGTTGTTTCAATTAATCTCAAATCGATATCAAATCAAGTACCGATTTCTAAAGTTCAAACGCCGTGATTGAAGGCTTTTGTGGAACTTTAACCTCAAAATACCCACCAAAAAAATGTGGTGTTCACAATTTTCACATAATTTACGGTAAATAAGTAGTAATCTCCATCTTCTATTTATTAATTATTTATCTCTAATATAACTAATAAATATTAAAACTTAAATTTTTGGGTATACTTACCTAAACATAAACAATGCGTAAGAATCACCCCAATTATTGTATCAATCCAAACTCATGTATCACATATTTTTTTTCCTCGTATTTTCACGGAAACGTACGAATGTGTCTCGCTATTTTAGTCAGTCTCGGTACAAAAAGTACTGCGTTTCACTGAAGTGAAGACAAATAGAAACGTTTCCGAGAAAATACGATGGAAAACAATTATTCAATTCAATTCAATTCAATTCAATTCTTTATTCGTTCATCACAGGTACATAAATAGATTATAACTTAATATTCTAAGGAACAGCCATGATGTGCCTTTTGGCGTACGAAATAATTTCTTATTATCTAACTATATACATTTTTTTTTTACATTATTTACATGGGTAATGAGATTGGCATATGCAAATATAATTTTTTCTACTCCAGCACTTAAATGTGTCAATTAAATGACTGACAGTGATATCTAAAGCAATGTCATTTGAATGCTTTGTCTATAGGCTCATAAGATGACTGCTAGCAGCATCTTATAATACAACTGCTTTATTTTTTTTAAAGATACAAGTTCCGATCATCTTGATTGAAAGAGGTATGTTTTCATTTACAATAATAACTCTTTTTTTTTTTAATAATAACTCAATTTTTGTTAAATAATAACTCTTTTTTTTTAATAATAACCCTTTTTTTTTAAATAATAACTCAATTTTTTTTAAATAATAACTCTTTTTTTAATAATAACTTTTTTTTTTTTTTTTTTTTTTTTTTTTTTTTTTTTTTTTTTTTTTGCTGCAGCTGTCATAGAAAAAGCAATGTATGCAACAGCTCATAATTGGTTCTTAAAATTCTCGGGTCTTTTTTTACAAAACTCGACTACGTCTCGTTTTGTAACTTCGACCCTTGAATTTTAAGAACCCTTATTATATCACTGTTGCATAAACTACTATAGTGAGTCAATTCATATACTTATAAAAAAAAAAAAAAAAAAAAATGTCAAATGTTCATGTTATAACTATGCTAGGAATTAAGTATGCTAATAGATTACAATTACAATTCATTATTACTACATCTTTACCTAACTTCTTAGTTATTTGAGTGAGCACAACGTTTGGACCCTCCGCCCTTACAGACCCTAAACGTGACTTCAATTAATGTCTAAGTGCGCTAATCCTTAGATGTCGGTTTTTCTCCGATTCCAAGAGGGAGCCGGATTGGCCCCTCAAACCAAAAGCGATAGCGATGCGTTGTTGGAACTCAAGAAGGGGTCTAGCCAAGATGACAGACGTCACAGAAAACGTCGTAGAAAACGTCATACGAAACTAAAGTCTCATACTCTATAGAAGTATGTGCGGAAAGAGAAGAGTCGTGGAATGTATGGGACCCAATACTTTCCACGACTCTTCTCTTTCCGAACAGACTCTAGAACTTGGCTAACTTCTCTTTATTGAACAAAACATGACAAACATGACAAAAAAAAACAATAAATAAAAACAACTTAAAATTACAATTAAACTAAATACAAACTAAAGACTATTCTAAAATAAAACTAAACTAAAACTAACCTAAATCTAAAAACGGCCCCTGCGGCAAGGTCTCCAAGATGCTGGCTGCGTTAACTTGGCTAACTATATAAACAAACCGCCATATTGAAATCGTCTCTAAATGTCATTTTACTAGTGACTTTTGTTTACATAAAATGTCATTCAATAGAACTTGCTAACAATGTAAACAAACCGCCATACTAAAATTGACACTAAATGTCAATTTACTAGTAACTTTTGTAATACATAGTTAGCAAGTTCTATTGAATGACACTTTACTTAGCTAGTTCCATAGAATTACGCTTTGTTTTTAGGGTTCCGTACCCAAAGGGTGAAAACGGGACCCTATTACTTACTAAGACCCCGCTGTCCGTCCGTCCGTCCGTCCGTCCGTCCGTCCGTCCGTCCGTCCGTCCGTCCGTCCGTCCGTCCGTCCGTCCCTCCGTCCGTCCGTCCGTCTGTCACCAGGCTGTATCTCACGAACCGTGATAACTAGACAGTTGAAATTTTCACAGATGATGAATTTCTGTTGCCGCTATAACAACAAATACTAAAAACAGAATAAAATAAAGATTTAAGTGGGGCTCCCATACAACAAACGTGATTTTTGACCGAAGTTAAGCAACGTGCGGAACCCTCCGTGCGCGAGTCCGATTCGCACTTGGCCGGTTTTTTTTGCTTGTTTTGCGCTATTTTTTGTTGATGGTGCGGAACCCTCCGCTCCGTGCGCGAGACCGACTCGCACTTGGCCGGTTTTTTTTTACTTTTATTTATGATTGTCATCTTGGCTAGGGCCCCTACAAGCCTCCACCCGCGACCATGTCAGCAACGACCCAGTGTGAGGCGTGGGCGGTCTTCACATTGGATACCTACGTGTAGGGTTTGCACGACGGATCCGAAATGTATGGGAATATCCGCGGGTCCGGATCCAGATCCGGATAATTTCATACATTTCGGATCCGGATTGCAAACCCTACCTACGTGCATCGTTATCTTGCTCGCATACCGGAGTAAGGATGACTCACGCTAGACCGGGCTGTACCCGGGCCGAGGTGTCCGCGGCATGTAATTTTCTCTGAGGGCTGATCGGTGATCACGTGGTGCTTTCCATAGAAAACGAAGCGTCAGCTCCGGCCCGGCCAAGGCCCGGTCTAGCGTGAGTCATCCTTAAGTATTTGACTTGGACCATACGTGAGGCTTCGGCCGTCACAAGTGCTCGCGGTAAACGATGTCAGATTACTCCAGTAAAAACGGCGTCTCTCTGAGAGCGTTCCATTGTTTGGTCGGATTACAGGATAACGAAGCGATACGACCCTTGTTCTTTTAACCGTGGACCTAAAATACAATGGACTTAACGTCGCTGACTCTATAACACGCTGATTTTCCTCGTCTTTACGCGCGCACGCATGCACACATGCACAAGCTCAAACTCACAAGTGAGTATGTGTGCGTGCAAAATCGTCCTCCCATAGTTTGTAGCACAGCCAGTTGCATTGTAATTAGCTTTCTGTTGAGCCACAGTTTATCGGCATATAGGGATCTTTCGAATTTAAATATCCGTCGCGGAGCCGCTCTTTCGACCAACTTCATGCTTATGATACTCTTACGGATAGTGTCTGGTTCACACAGGAGGCGACAGATTTTTCTGTCCAATTTATAATGTACATAAAAACTGAAATAAGCCAGATGTAAAACGGCAAGTCACATAAATAAGAATCCTTATAAAAATCCTCACTTTTTCAGTTCGTCTCCCGATTCCGACAGACGCCCGATTTACAAAAGGTCGTAACTGTCACACTAAACGTGTGTAATTTCGTCGTTTTGTTTGAGGACAGGTGGCTTTGATCTCGCCGCGAGTGGTTGCGTGCTGCCGCGCTGAGGAAGCCGAGTAATGGATGGAGGGCTCACTTTGTAGGGCTGCTGCGCGCACTGTTTTAACACATTCAGTGCTAGCGCGAGCTACGCGCTACGATCGTAGCCGATAACATGGTAACCCTTATGTAGCGAAATGCGCCTACGAACAGAGAACCCGCCTAGCGGGTCGCTGGTAGTGAATGTGTTAACAAGTTTTTATTTAAATAGCCGTGTTAGAATCTATCTCAACTCTGTACAGACTTGAATTTGCAGGGAGTGTGTGAAAGGGAATTTGACGTTTGTGTTGGTTCAGTTGGTTGGTGTTATTTACATAGCCAGTTACGTTAGGTCGTTACATAGGTTAGCCGCTCTCTAGTATGTTAACTAGTACTAAGTCGGTTCTGTGGAAGTCAATGATACAATTTGGTGTGTTAGGGTGTTGAGTAGTGTAGACTGTAGTAGATGATTGTTGCAAAAAGTAGTCTAAGTCTAGTAAAAAACTTATAATGGATATCAAATAGCTACATAGTACATACATATCATGAACCCTGAAAACTCCTTGTAAGTAAAAGTAGGTAGTTTCAAAATAAGACACAGTCGATCACTAGGGGTGGAAGAAAGTTTATTTCAAAGCAAATGAAGTGACAACCCTAAACATGATATATCCCCTGCGGTTAATAGGTATCCATTACTGGGCACTTGTCGCGCCGTAAGCCACTGGCTCCAGTACTAATTCACTCGACCGCCAGCCACTGACGTTCCATTTGGACGTTAATGAGGTGAGCATGGATTGTTGTTATGGAGATACCTTAATGAACTCCTTTTGGATTTGAAGACTGGAGTTAAGGGCTATTCAAAAGTGTTTTTGACCCCCAACGCAGAGGGGTGTTATAAATTTGACGCCAATGTCAGTCTGCCTTTTTGTCTGTCTGTCTGTGGCATCGTAGTTCTCAAACGGCTGGACCAATTTCGATGCGGTTTTGACAGAACAGTAGCTGAGCGAAATAATGAATCTTGGGACGAAACGAATGGCGTACGAGGCCACCCCACGTGTGGGGTGCATTCGTACAATTCCCACTTTTTGGGAAAATCGTTATAGCTTGGCCAACTTGCTTTGTATCAAACCAGAAATACGCTGTTACCTATTATAAACTGATAAGTAGATGATGGGGTTGCATTAGTTAGCGTACGAAGCTTCCCCTTTTATCTGCCATAACTATCTGCCACCCTAACTATTTTACTAACAAATAAGGATTATATCTCTACTTAACCTTCAAAACATGGAATTCACTCCCTCTCAATATAAAACAAGCCCGAGCAAGTTAACTTTCAAGCGGTTGCTACATAAGTATCTGCTGAAACAAGAGTTCGAGTAGCGTTCATTATTATATATATTATTATGACTATAATGAGTATGTATGAAATATGTAGTAGTATATTAATTATATATATTCTAGTGTTTTATTTGTGTTCTACATGTAGTTTATCAAAATTATTAATTGTTTAGTTGTTTACTAAGTTCTAATAAGTAAATTCCTTTTTCTCCTTGCACCAATTTTACACGTCTCTGTTTGGCCTGATGGTTGATTGGTAGAGAATGCCATTAGCCATTAAGTCCGCCATTTGTACATTATTTTAGTGTATTGTGCAATAAAGTTTAAATAAATAAAAACATCTGCTAACACTCTGATTATTTCACACATTGTTTTTTTTTTGCCAAATTATTTGACATTTCACAATCATTATCCTAGTTTTGATGCGAACTCTTATCCGCTACTATTGGTAACTCTAAGTAGGAGGAATAACGCAGTGAAATTGGTCTTTACTACATCGCTTGCAAGTTCCTTCCCCGCCCGCGGGCTGTGCGTAAAGTGGTCTTCACACTGGTCGCTTATCCACACGCCGCCCTGGTGTGCGAGTGGGGCATCGCTATACATATACACGTGAAAAGCCGCTGTTCTGCTCAACAGAGAACGGATCCGCATCAGTGTGATAAGTGTATATCGCGCGAATTTGTGATAAAAATCCCCCGGCACGGGCGGAGAGTGCCTATCGCTCGCTGATGTCATTACGGGGCCCCTGAGCACAGGCGATCACACCGAGCTGCGAAACTTATCCGTTTCTATAGTATGTCAAAGACTATCGGCCATATTCGAACTTTAAGATACGTCAAATACTAGAGATTGAAACGATATGGAATGGATATGTCAGTGTCAAATAAGTGTCAAAAGTGACGTTTCTTCAAACAAACGCGTCACTTTTGACACTTGTTTGACACTGACATATCCAATCCACTAGTACTAGTACTTTGTTTTGTTATATGTACCTATCAATTTCGAAGTAGAATGCCTACTATGCATGAATCTAGTATTAAACTGGATTGGGCATGAGTGGTGAGGATAACTGACAGAACGGGATAGTCTTATGTATCTTTCAGTAGGAGTAGCAGCGAAAGCGCTATTATTGTTGGTCCTTGTCATAGTCTCACTTTTTTTTTATTCCCCACCATAAATTAGTATAATGATTGGTCGAATTTATTTGTTGCCCACCATAACAAATAAATTCCACCAATCATAGCGTCGCATTGCGTATGTTTTGTCCCTCACGGAGGCACGCGTAGACCACTTCTATAGGATGCTACCTTCTATGCTACTATGCCATATCTTTGTTTTACACTAGTATAATAGTACTAGCACCCAAAATAAAAGGATGAGTATACTTTTTTTTGTTCCTATTTACTGACAAATTGGTTTGACCAACTATACCCACGATGGATCGAAGGCGGTATGCCCTTTCCGCATTACTATGGCGCCATCCCGGCCATACAGAGTTTAAACAAGAGGCTGCAACGATTTTGATAGCACACGCACGTGTTATTTAGACGTCATAGTTTCATAGAAGTTTGACGTTCAAGATAACACTTGCACTGCGTGAGCTATCAAAATCGCTGCAGACTTTTCTCGGTCTGACTTTAGAATGTATTGAGCCCCATACATTCCACGACTCTTCTCTTTCCGCACAGAGTGTATGAATTTCGAAGTAGAATGTCTAACTCCTTTTTCATTGTGGACCAATGCAACAGAATTGGTCGTTCGTTACTCTTTAAGAAGTTTGCATATTTACATGACAATGCCATGACAGTTGTTGATTGACATGATAATAGTCATGCAATATATTACAGAAATTTTCTTTAATACGTTTTAAAATTCGTGGAAAAATCATTCCTAAACGTTGTTTTTCTTATTTTCAGGTAAGATCCGATCCATATCCTATCTAGATATAACTTTTGACGTTTATTAAGATTAGAATCAGGCCGTTTGTATTTTACGCGTTTTATGCTGTTGTCTGACGTTTTTCCGCTTCATAGCTCCGTGTCCCGCGATAGTCAATACAAAGAGATTGTAAGTAGATTTGCTGCCGCCCGCGGCCTCATCCAATTACAAAATGGCGGCCTAAACACGGACATGAAAGTTGTTGACAGAGATAAATTCCGTCTAAACTATAGTGTGTCAAAGGACTGTTCCATTTCAAACATAGACAAAGAGATTCATACTATCTTTGTCTTACACTAGTACTAGCACCCAAAAGAAAAGGATGAGTATAGTTTTTTGGTTCCTATTTACTGACAAGATTTGGTTGACCAGCTATATTTTATTTATTGGATGAAGTGGCCGCCTCATGGGCCTTTGCCAAAACAGAGTAAGCGTAGATTACAAGTAAAACACTTGTTTTTTTAGGTTTTTGGGATTCAGAAAGGATTCAGAAAGCTATTGTTGTTAAGTAGCCGGTGTGAGACCTCTCTCTCCCTGAATAAAAACCTCCGTTTTTACGAGTTATCTTGTGCTATTTTTTTAACCAGTTACTCGTACCTTCGTTCCTCCTGACTTCATTTACCTATTGAAAAATACCTAAACCTAGTGAAAATTTATTTTGGTACAGGCGGCCTTATAGCTAAGGAGCTATTTCCTCCAAATAACCTTAGTGTAGAGGACACATTAAAGTTAAATAAGTTTTTTTGTCAAAAATGTCATTTTTAATGCAAGCTTTTTTCGCTTACATTAAAATTTTCTTTCAACAGGCAAGTAAGACTCATCGAGACTATTGTAACAAGCCGAAACACAATTAGGTTGAGTTGTATTATCACAAAGTTCCAATGGCCACCTCCTGTGTCTACCATCAGATCAGCTCGATACCACAATACCATAATATTGCATTGTCAGTATTGTCACCATTACTTAAACGTATGAGAAGTTTCAGCTCAATCGAATAATGGGAAGAGGGTCTTATTTAGCTTGCAAGATTTGATCCGAATATCTACATACCACCGCCCACACTGTTAACTGTCCGTAGAACCTTATGCCTTTTGTAATAAGGTCTACCGATGTACAGTTAAGAGTGTTGCTTTTTGTACATACCTAAAAAAACGGGTTGCACTCAGGGAGTGCCGGCAGAAGTGAAAACTCAATCACTATTGCAAAATGTCTGCAGCACTATGTATAATTGAGGTTAACGCCATCTAGTGTTATTTAGTCGCATTACTTGAAACCCCTGAGCACATCATTGTTAGTACTCGAGTTATATTAATACCAGTTAGAGCGAAACTCACTAGATGGCATTTAAATCAATAAAGAAAAACTCAATGACATTGAAGTAACAGTTTTTCGATCAGGTCACGTGTCCGTCTTACGTCTTACGGTCATGTGACACCTCTCGCGAGTTTAACATTTTTTCCCCACCTCAAAAAGTGCACAGAGCCGCTAAAGAAGTTTTCACTTCAAAAAACAAAACAATGTAGCTTAAAACAATGCAGTCGATGGTTTTTTAATGTCACAATTACAGGTTTTTATAGAACGTTTGCCACAAGCAAGTTCATCGCTATCAGGTAGACACCGTATAAAATAATAATATGAGGTATTCGGTGCACGCACGGCTACGTCTGTGTGGGTGCACGTACTGAACTTTTCTAATTAAATTGCCAAACTTTTTTCGTTAACGTCTTGGACGGAGTGGCTTTTGTTGTACTTTTCCGACTGTACTTTTATCCGCACTCGCCAGTAAATATATGCCTAACTATGCCTATATAGCATACACCGTGCATGCATAATGGGTCTCTGTATTCTCAATAGGGATGAATGGATGAGGACTGAGGACACATGTTGAATATTATAACAAAATCTAGTAAAATAGATAGCAAATGAGCAATTTATCACAATATTGTAGATATTAAAAAATATATGTGGAAATAATACAGCACCTGAAAGATTCAAAATTAAAGTTTTTTTTAACTTTCATAAACGAAATAAGTAAGGATATCATTCGATTCGCAATAAACGCAATATTTCACCGACAAAATGCAATTTTCTTATTTGTTCATACTTCAAGATGCGCTCTCAGTGACCTTCACATAGCGATTTGTTAGTGGCGTTTCGCGAGTGAAGTCGGACTTTGAATATCATTTCTGACTTTTGTATTGCAATGGGTCTCATATAGACATTTGATCCTAAAAACAAACCTAATTGATTGATACCATACTTAAATGAAAATTTGTCATCTAGCCTATAGTTATAGTTACCACCCAGTATCCGTACCTACCTAAGTATTTTTATCAGTAAGTATTGAACATTATAATACAATAATAATATAAAATATGGAAATATAATTGGAGACACTTTCTCTCAATAAGTTGAGTTTGGGCAAGTAAAAAAAATAAGTGTCTGTTATTTTAGACTACGGCGGCCACAGATATGAATAAATTATATCTTTACAAGTTCCCATCATTGAATTGATATTTGTAATTGTGTTTTATAATTTTTGGTGATTTAGTTTCATTGCGTGTGAAACAACTTGACGTGTGAATGTGCCCTTGATATTTGCTAAATTAAGTTTGGGTTTGATTCTTTGACTTACGATATTCAAATGACTTACTTATATTCGATCAATTTCCTCATCTGCAGCCCTAGCACCCTAGTATAAACAATTGTCCGGTTTGTCTTGAAAATGTTCTATTCTATCATTCCAGGCAACGACGTCAAACAGCACTGTTATTCTGTGCCCTTTAAACAAGATTGGACAAAATAATATGTCAGAACAAACAGTAAAAAAAAAAGTAATGTTTATTGGAGGCAAAACGATTGAATGAAATCTTAGGTTTAACAAACGCAAATTTCCTATTACAAAACATAATGACGAAATACACTCTTTTAAGTTCACCGCAAGTTGGTTTTTCAAAGATATTTGTTGTATTGCTATGTTTTGCTTTCTTTGTGTTCATAATAAACATGAACTGGTTTGAATGTCTCAACACAGAACTCGATGAACAATTAGAAATCCAAGAAGCTTTGAAAAATCCCGGTCTGGATCCATCTTTTGCAAACAAATATACTCCTAGAATTGAAAATACTGCTCGTGATTTTGATCGTAATAGCCGAAAGTACATATTGTTTTGGACACCAAAAAGTTATCACCCGTTCATGTATTTTGGAACAGGACAAATCGTATTTATTAGGAACAAGTGTGAGTTTACAAATTGTTATGTGACTGCTGACAGACGATATTTCAAGGGAGACCTCACAAAATTCGACGCCATAGCTTTTAATGGAAGAAAGTTGAAATACGTAAAAGCATCAGAGCTGCCCCAGCAAAGATCGCCTCATCAGAAATACATCTTCTTCAACACAGAGTCTTCTGCGAACCAACCGGCCTGCAACCCTTGGTGGGACAACTTTTTCAACTGGACATCCACTTACAAGCTGAACTCTGATGTAATGTACTCGTATATTTATATAAGGGATATGAATGGCGTACACGTTGGACCTCGAATAGACATGGACTGGGTAAAAGATATGAAAGATATTAGTGACAAGTTAAAAGAGAAGTTGAAGAGGAAGAAGAAGGCGGCAGCTTGGTTTGTATCTCACTGCGTCACTAGAAGTAAGAGAGAGAAATATGTGAAGTCTCTTCGGAAGGCGTTGGAACCTTATGGGTTGACCGTAGACATATACGGAAGTTGTGGTACGTTCGTTTGCCAAGAGGATGAGCAAAATAAGTGTTGTGCTATGATATCATCTGATTATTACTTCTATCTTTCCTTTGAGAATTCCTTCGCGGAGGACTACGTGTCAGAGAAGTTGCTGGCTGCGTTGAATAATGACGCAGTGCCCATTGTGCTAGGAGGATCCAACTACACCAGGTATTTGTTCAATTATCGCTTTAATTACAATAAAAAACAGTCCTTGCAGCTTGTACAAGAAATTAGCCAATAAGGCAGTCCAACTAATACATTTTTAATCTCTTTATGTGGATAACCACTACGATGCAATACTCTTCATTGGAATCCTCAAAAAATAATCAATTTTAAGGGCATTAAGTAAATTTAAATAGAGGGCGGAATGGGGAAGTTTTGTTAGGTACCGTTTTTAGAACTCATTCAGGTCGAACGAGTTTTCGAGGACACGAGTCAACTAATTTATAATCACTTTATATATAGTCCGGTGGCCGGCTGCATGAAATGAAACCTACCTGATAAAATAATAGAAAATACCTACTCTGTAGGGGTATTTAACTGCTCTTGGTCGGCTGCGGCTTTGCGGAAGGCACACTTACCTTCCTACCTTCCTTTCCCAGGTTCCTCCCGCCCGCCTCCTACATCGACGCCCGTCACCACGAGCCAGAATCCCTGGCCCACGTCATGGCGGATATCATAGCCAACACCAGCCAGTACCACGACTTCTTCCGATGGCGGAACCACTACAAGTACTCCGAGTCAGAACAAAAAGAGGACGTGTGCAACTTGTGCACGGCGCTGAATGATAAGAATATGGTGACGATGGAGTCCACATATCCGCATTTCAGGAGTTGGTGGAATCCGGACTGGGAAGAGAGATGTCAAGATGACAATTGGGACACGTGATGTACGTTAACATAGATATTTTTGTTGGGCTCAATCGCAATTAAAAAAATTTTTATGTATCGCCTACTTGTTATATTAGCTAAATAATGCCATAAGCCATATATGTGCCATGAACATGATTATTTATATATCTAATACCTTTAAACGAGCAATTCTTGCATATTTATTTATTTATTTATATGTATATATATTTCGGGGATCTCGAGAACGGCTCTAACGATTTCGATGAAATTTGCTATATGGGGGTTTTTGGGGGCGAAAAATCGATCTAGCTAGGTTTTGTGTCTGGGAAAACGCACATTTTCGAGTTTTTGTATGTTTTCCGAGCAAAGCTCGGTCTCCCAGATATTTATATTAAATGGGGCAGTGAGCGAACCACATCGGCTATTTTTAAGAAAAATTACGTTTTACATTAGAATTAGATAATTAATCTAATGACATATAGTGTGTAAATCCATTCATCATCTTCCTCGCGTTGTCCCGGCATTTTGCCACGGCTCATAGGAGCCTGGGGTCCGCTTGGCAACTAATCCCATTAATTGGTGTAGGCACTAGTTTTTACGAAAGCGACTGCCATCTGACCTTCCAACCCAGAGGGTAAACTAGACCTGGTTGGGATTAGTCCGGTTTCCTCACGATGTTTTCCTTCACCGAAAAGCGACTGGTAAATCCAATACGGACGAATATTCAAACGGTGTTTAGCATACGACATAAGAAGTATATTGAGATAAATTTTGCTTAAAAGTACAATTAAAATATATACGCAATGTAAAGCACCACAAAAGTTACGAGATATGAGCTTTTTAAAGTAACAGTCGACGATTGACAGATTTATTCGTCAGGAACATCTTTCAGACAGGTCTGACGGACACATTTATACCCATATTCTTAGCTATTGCAGAGAATATATAATATAAGACTACATGTTGATTACTTACATATCACGCACATATGATTACCTTCATATTTGAGGTAGGTACTGTTAGTGTCACTTGTCCTCGCACCTTTTAAATGTCAAGCCCAATTTTTTAAATTATACCCGTCAAGCCGGGGAGCGCTGATAACCAACCATAGAAGAAACAGACACAGAGCAAAACTACATAACGCCAAATTCCACGTTTTTCGTTGATACATTTTTCATCCGCGCCCCCTTATTGCCCGACGGGGCCACGCAATATACAGATTGGACTTTTACGACACCCCCGTTTGAGCTGGATATTCACAATGCTTGCCGAGCACAGAACAGTGTTATTAACACATTCACTGCCCCCGACACACATGTGCGTCCACCGTCATACAAGTTTGTTCCTAGGCCACGCCCCCTGGCAGTGAATGCGTTAAGATGAAAGGGGACAGCCGTTTCTCCATATAAACATAGTCCCCATTTTCCTCTCTGGATATTGACATTATGGAAAATATAGTTAAAGAATTTGATGTTATATTAACCATAGCTATGATTGACTTTTTTCGATTTTTTGATTTCATTGTAAAAATTTGGTGCGAAAAACAGATTTCTTACAAATGTTTGTATGCTCCTAACTCTTATAGTAATTAAAAATTCGGTGGAAATATCAAAATATCATGGAGTACGTTATACTCGCATTAGTCGCATTTATAGAAACTTTTTTTAACTTGCCCTGTTAGTATTTATGTAGGTAGAGTTTGACCAAGAAAAGATTGCAACGATTTTGATAGCACACGCAGTGCAAGTGTTATTTAGACGTCATAATTTCATAGAAATTGACGTTTAAGATAACACTTGCACTGCGTGTGCTATCAAAATTGCTGCAGACTTGTCTTTGCCTAACTCTATGTTCATTTGTTAGTGTGGGTTACAACTTGGAAGCTAAATTTGACCTAATCCCCGATTTTCAATTGAGCTGAAATTTGTAATCCTATGTAAATAGGATGACAATGCAATATTATGATGATATGGAGCTGATCTGATGATGGAGACGGGAAGAGCCCATGGGAATGCTGTGATAAAACCACTAGAACTAATAATGTTTGGGTTTGTTGGAATTGTCTCGATGAGTATTAGTTTCCTGTGGAAAGAAAACTACATTCAACGATTTTCTATTCTATCATTCCAGGCCAAGGCGTTGAACAGAGCGTTATTATACCCCTCCTTATATATACCCTCCAACAAGATTGGACAAAATTGTGCTAAAAATAAAAAAAATAAAAAAGTGTTTACATATTGGAGGCAAAACGAATAAATGAAATCTTGGGTTTAACAAACGCATATTTCCTATTACAAAGCATAATGACGAAATACACTCTATTTAGTTCACCGCAAGTTGGTTTTTCAAAGAAATTTTGTGTATTGCTATGTTTTGCTTTCTTCGTATTCATACTATACATGAAGTGGTCTCAACGTTTCGATACAGATCTCGATGACCAAATAATGCAAGAAGCTTTGAATTATCCCGGTCTGGATCCATCTTTTGAAACCCAATATACTCCTAGAATAGAAAATACTGCTCGTGATTTTGATCGTAATTGCCGAAAGTACATATTGCTTTGGACACCAAAAAACTATCAGCCGTTCATCTATTTTGGAACAGGACAAATCGTATTTTTTAGGAACAAGTGTGAGTTTACAAATTGTTATGTGACTGCTGACAGACGATATTTCAAGGGAGACCTCACAAAATTCGACGCCATAGCTTTTAATGGAATAAACTTGAGATACGTAAACGCATCAGAGCTGCCCCAGCAAAGATCGGCTCATCAGAAATACATCTTCTTCAACGTAGAGTCTTCTACTTACCAACCGGTCTGCAACCCTTGGTGGGACAACTTTTTCAACTGGACATCCACTTACAAGCTGAACTCTGATGTAATATACTCGTATATTTATATATGGGATATGAATGGCGTACACGTTGGACCTCGAATAGGCATGGACTGGGTTAAAGCTATGAAAGAAATTAACGACACGTTAAAAGAGAAGTTGAAGAGTAAGAAGAAGGCGGCAGCTTGGTTTCTGTCTCACTGCATCTCTAGAAGTAAGAGAGAGATATATGTGAAGTCACTTCAGAAAGCGTTGGAACCTTATGGGTTGGCCGTAGACATATACGGACGTTGTGGTACGTTCGTTTGCCTATGGTATGAGAAAGAGAAGTGTTGGGCTATGGTGTCATCTGATTATTACTTTTATCTCTCCTTTGAGAATTCCTTCGCGGAGGACTACGTGACAGAGAAGTTGCTGACTGCGTTGAATTATGACGCAGTGCCCATTGTGCTAGGAGGATCCAACTACTCCAGGTACTTTTTCCATTATCACTTTAATAATAAATTAAAATAATACATTTTTAATCTCTTTATTTGGATGACCACTGCGATACAATTACTCTTTATTGGAATAGTCACAAAATAGGTAGGTAATAAATTTTAAGTAAGTAGGTAGTCTAATTTAAATAGGGGACGGAATGGGCAAGTTTTTTAGGTTCAGTCACCCGCAAAAATATCTAAAAAGATCTTATCTGTAGAGCCATAAAAGCATGTCACATATTATTGCGGCCTTCAAAGAGTAAAATATTATTGCATGTGACTGTGTTTAGAACTCATCTCATGCAGGACAAACGAGTGATCTTCGCAATTAGCTTAGAGTCAGTTTCGAGGACACGAGCCAACCATTTTTAAATCACTTTTGCACGTCACAGGAAAACAGCGACATCTACCGTAAAGTGTCACTTTTTCCCAGGTTCCTCCCGCCCGGCTCCTACATCGACGCCCGTCACCACGAGCCAGAATCCCTGGCCCGCGTCATGGCGGACATCATAGCCAACACCAGCCAGTACCACGAGTTCTTCCGATGGCGGAACCACTACAAGTACAGAAATCGGTTTTCAGCACAAAAAGAGGTCGTGTGTAACTTGTGCACGGCGCTGAATGATGAGAATATGGTGACGACGAAGTCCACGTATCCGCATTTCAGGAGTTGGTGGAATCCGGACTGGGAAGAAAGATGTCAAGATGACAATTGGGACACGTGATGTACGTTAACATAGATATTTTTGTTGGGCTCAATCGCAATTAAAACGTATTTATATATCGCCTACTTATTCAGTATTAAGGGACCCACAAATTACCTGCCTGTTAAACGCAAACGGTGACAGTTTCAAACAACTGACAGATTGATATCGTCCGGCGAACTGGTAATCTGTGGGCCCCTTTAGCTAAATAATGCCATAAGCCAAATATGTGCCATGAACACGATTATTTAATTATGTACCGTAAAAGTATAAAACTTGAATGTTAACATAACTTTGCCTATCGTGTCACAGCGAAATAACTTAAAAGTGAAGAAAGTGTATCTGTCTTAAATTACCGCACAGACAAGACATCCTCCAGACTGAGCATAGTAGCGCTACCCCCTAAGCCAAAAATATACGGTAGTTTTACTCCATTTTCGAGTCAAAAGTGTTTTTGTGTGACGTCCGTGTCTTTGAACGGACCAACCACGGCACGGGACTCGCTCACCTCGTCCCCCGCACCCCAGTATTTTTGGCAGCATTGGTTTCATGAAATAATTGCTCTAAACTGTGCTTTACGACGTTCCTGACCTCACCCTACATTGGTTCGCGTCGCTCGCCTCACCCACGCTCGCCAAGTGATTGTAGCAGCAATGGATAAAGTGATAAACAAATGAACGCGAGAACGCGAAACAGGCGTTTAGGGCACTTTTACGACAGGATCTCTGCGAACTGTTGACGTTTAAAGCGTTATTTCATATTTTATTCTTCGACGGGATTCAAAAGCATGGTTTGCGCGAACCGCTATAAAGAATATCTTGTGATGTAAACCGAGTTCCATCCCAGTGTGTCTTGGCTCTTGGCTACCACCAGTTTATCACGATCACTACATAGTATAAAAAAAAGTCGCTTCCCACTGTCTGTCTGTCTGTCTGTATGCTTAGATCTTTAAAACTACGTAACGGATTTTGATGCGTTTTTTTAAAATAGATAGAGTGATTCAAGAGGAAGGTTTTTGTATAATTTGTTAACCCGTGCGAAACCGGGGCGGGTCGCTAGTATAATATAAACGCAGCGTTTATCGCATAAAACAAGAGCGCGCTTTAGACTTAGTATTTTTTATTGATACAATGAAATACTATAGGTAAAACATTGTTTTTAACTCATTCTATGCTAGTTAAGGTGCAGTAGGTTCAGCCAGCAAAGTTTTTGCAAAATCGTAGCGGTTTTTTAGGTTGCCAAAATTAGCAATCTTGAGGCCTTTAGTAACTTAATCGATTCGAAACCTGCCGGCCTAGCCAAGGTGACAATCGCTATCGCCACGACAACGAAACGCTTTGTGTCTCTCTATCACTCTTACATATTAGTGTTACAGTGACAGTTGCGTTGCGTAAGCGATTGGCATGTTGGCTATGCGGCCTGATTTCTTGATTTTCGCGCGATAGAAAAAAAAAGATCACGTACGGTCTAAAACGCATCTTAAAAAAAGTTTGCATAAAAGTTAAAAATATTAAAATTGAATCTAAGAATGCATACCCACTTTATGAAAGGAATTCATGGGTATGCACTTTGGCAGCTCGTTGCAATAACTTGCATTTTTTAGGTAATACCTAGTAATTTTATCAAACCAAACAGTAGTATTAAGCCTAAATAAATCTCTCACGACAAAAGAACACTCACATATGTTCTTCTCCTGCTAAAAAGGTCCTAACCCCCAACTAGTTCCCATCAAGTTACACCCTTACCACAGTAAAGGGGAAATCTTTTCATAGCCTCTAGGTGGTGGGGGATGTAAAACGGCTTACAAGGCGGCATTATTAAATTGGCTACGGCACGAGTGCAGACATTCGCAGCTTCATTCAGATTGTAGAAAAATATAGCGAATTACCAGACATTCATGGGTTGGAGCTCTTACTATCGGTTCACGATTTTTCCACTCTCAAGACTCGTCTTCTAGTTTTTTAGGAAACCGATATACTAGATCTTTAAAAAAAGACTAACTTTTTCTTCGTCTTGACATTGTAAACCAAATAGCTGCTTTTGCCCTAAGCAAAATATTATTCCCTCTCTCTTATCTTAGCGTTTAACCTTTTGGACGCCAATGACCGATATATGCGCACCGTAGGTTCAACGCCAAAGACCGATTAATCGGTCACAGACCACAGAGCAACATCGACCTACGTGCATATGCATAAAGTTCAACTTCAGTTTTGACACTTCAATTATGTGGCGTCTGAGTGACAGCATTTGTGTTTGACACGGCGTGGAAAAGGTTAATCCTGGTTGCATCCACAGCTATTGCTTCGGAGCTTAGCGTCCGCTTTACGACTTTGTCTCCTCCACTTGCACGGTCTCCAGCAATGATGCTGGGAATGATCATTGCAGCATGTTATCCCTCGCAATGTCCAGCTTCCTACCTTCAGGCTAAGCGTATGCTGAGACGCAGGCGACGCAGTTCACGCAGCGCAGCGCAGAGCAGATTTAGTAAACTATGGAACGTCCTTGCGATGCAGCGTGCGTAGCAGGGATGTTGCGGATGTCAATTTTTTGACATCCGCGGATGCGGATGCGGATGCGGATTTTTAAAGGCTCACATCCGCGGATGCGGATGCGGATGCGGATGTCAAGCTAGGTACATAAAAAATGTCAAAATTTTAGTAATTTTTATTTCAAATAACCGGCCAAGTGCGAGTCGGACTAGCGTTCCAAGGGTTCCGTTCATTAAGTCCCACTCACGCTTGACTGCTCATTTCTAATAGAGTCAGACCAAGAAAAGTCTGCAGCGATTTTGATAGCCCACACAGTGAAAGTGTCATTTTAAACGTCAAACTTCTATGAATTTATGACGTGTAAATAACACTTGCACTGCGTGGGCTATCAAAATCGCTGCAGACTTTTCTTGGTCTAACTCTAGGTTTTTTTGGTTAATGACTTAATTACCTAGCAGTCTAGCACTTACGCCGATGCTAAGACGTTCCTGTACCGACCTGTTCCACATCCGCATCCGTATTAAACTCCGCATCGGATTTTATGCGTATGCGGATGCAGATGCGGATGTTGAAAATAATGCGGAAGTTCCGCGTAGACCTATCCAATAATACCTCAAAATTTCCTCGGAGATAATGACATGATGATTTTACACAACATACATTAGATTTCGGTGTATTTTACTTCTCTGGTTTTAATATTAGTTTGATGCATAATTTCGGAACGAGTTGTAACAAATAGTAGCGTCACATACCAGAAAAACTTCACCAGGTCAAAGTGGCTTCTATGACGCAGTCAACAAGGTATACATTCAAATACAGGTCATTAGAAAAATTCCACGATATTCGTTTATGACGTTCATTTCCTTAAATTGTATGTTACATGGAAGTGTTTTCTAAAGGGGATACTAATGGATTATCTTATTCTTTGAGACATTATTCTTGGGAGTAATAAAATAAGTCGACGGAAATATTAAAGGAAATAAAGCGGCGAATACTATTTTTGGATTTTCAAGGAGCTGTAATGGGAATTGTATCCTCTTGTAACTATGTCTTATAATTTTACTATATTCGTAAAAAACTATTTGATTTGTTATTAATCCATAAATTTTGCACTTTAATCAGTTAAGTCATAGATCAGCAATTATCATCAGCACATATTATTATGTTATACGTAGGTACTATGAATTGTGTCTAAAAAATAAAGGGGCCATTTTGTTATAACTGACCATACTCTGAGGAAGTCATACTTTCTGAACAACTTTTACACTGAACCCAACATCGAAATTGAAAAAAATGTACACTTTTATACTTTTATACTTTTATACCGTACAGATGTCGTGCATAATTATTTTCGATCGTATTTTCACGGAAACATACAAACGTGTAGTAGCAAGTATTTCAGTCAGCTTTGGTACAAAAAGTACAGTAAGTACTGAGGTTGACTGAAGTTCCATGACAAATTTGTATTTGTCATGGAACTTCAGTCAACCTCAGTACTAACACTGATTTAAACATTTTAAACTTTCACGATTTTTACACATTATTAAAACCAAAACCTAGTGCGCAAAACGTTCAAGCTGATAAACAAGACCAAGTGCGGGTAGTTCGAAAAACTCGCGCGGTTAGTAGATGCTAATGTCAACTTAAGCCAGTCTTAACACTGATTTAAACTTTCACAATTTTTACACATTATTAAATTGTACAACGAGACTTAATCGCGTATCTAAGTTTTAAGATTTACCTCCGACGTTTCGAGGATGGCGTTGTCCCCGTGGTCTCGGAGAAGACTGGCTTAAGTTGACATCAGCATCTTCTAACCGGGCGAGTAACTTAGATACGTTTTAATAACCTCAGTACTTTTTGTACCAATACTGACTGACAAACGTTTGTACGTTTCCGAATTAGATTACTTTGGCACTCTTGTGGATAAAATGTAACTTTCTCATCAGTATTTGATGAATAAAGAAAGCATTTACGAGGTGGCGTGGTCAAAAATTAAACACGTTCTAGAAAAATAATGAAAATCCACAAACACATCACATGAGTAAATCAAAATCTCACTTCTGTTAAATGCTGAAAACGTTTCAAAAATTATTGATTAGTTCACTCTAAGAATTATCAAAGTTATAGCCAACACGGCAGGACATCTGCCGTTGACGGGTCTCTATTGCTTCCCAAAAAGTTCTAAGTCATAATGTATAGTTTGCCCGCATTTTCGTTAGTCATAATTTATCTGGTTCAGAAACGCGTCACTTCTCAGGATTGCCATAAGTAAAACAAACCTAACCGAACCTAACCTATCTAAGTATAGGATAACCTTACGAAAATCCTGAAAAGTTAAC
The DNA here is from genome assembly GCF_948474715.1 of Cydia amplana. NCBI lineage: Eukaryota > Metazoa > Arthropoda > Insecta > Lepidoptera > Tortricidae > Cydia > Cydia amplana. Next base: position 12,562,471 of record NC_086083.1, read on the forward strand.
GGCTTCAGTTTCATGACTAATGCTAATAGGACAAGCAATACATTATGACTTAAAACTTTATGGAAAACAAATGGAACCCACCGTTAACTGTTCAGGCATGCAACCGAAAACCAAGTAAAATCACCACTTTACTGAATCGCTGCTCACAAATGCTTCCTTGAGCCGTAAAAGAGTATCGTGTTCAGTAGGATATATCGGACGTTTTCAATCAACCCCTTTGCTTAGGAGTGTCTGGTTACTCGAATAGTGATGTGCCGGGAAAACAGATAACTTTTCTGCACACATAAGAAATTTACCTACTTTTTGACTGCGCCATGCATCTCGTTTTGTGGGCAAATAAACTTCTAAACCGTCACTTTTCACGTCTCTGGCGTAAAATTACCGAAAATGTCTTTGGAGTTACCAAGAAATCACGTTTGCAATGTAAATTTTTTTAGTCTATCGGAGAGATCGTTTAACCTTTTCCACGCCATGTTAAACACAAAAGCTGTCACTCAGACGCCACATCATTGAAGTGTCAAAACTGAAGTTGCACTTTATGTATATGCACGTAGGTCGATGTTGCTCTGTGGTCTGTGACCGATTAATCGGTCTTTGGCGTCAACGCCAACCTACAGTGCGGATATATCGGTCATTGGCGTCCAAAAGGTTAACAGTAATACTTTCCCACAATCTCTATGCTTTTTGGTAGCTTATAGTTATTGTCCAACAGAAGCATGATATTTACGCCGAAATCTGCCAAAATCGAAACCGAAACTTCAGACGGTCACTACCAAATATACAGTTTCGGCGCGGCCGAAAGGCTCGGCAGTTTTTTTGGCCGAAACCGAACCTTCAGCCGAAACCACCAAAACCGGAACTTCGGTCGGACACACCACACACTACTACTCGGGACTGTAATAAACAGTCGGAGGCTCAAGTGTCTACTGCGATTGCCAGAGCCACTGTCTTGAACAGGTTCGGGCAGATCAAACGGTTTGGAAGGAAAGGTTAGAAAAGTGTAGGTTGCGTAATAGGAGAAACGCACTGACTTAGTGTTGTTTATTCTATATCTATGGAGAAACGTCATCGTATGAGAATTGAGAATTTCCACTGATACATAGTAAATAAAGTATGTAATTTTGAGAGCGGTGATATTTTAAGACTTTTCAATGAGAGATTTCGTTGTTTTTAGTTATTTAAGCTTTTAAATCAAACAACCACACACATGTATACCTATTTACCTAGATATCAACTAAATATTCCCACAAAACTGGGTTTTATTTGCCACTTTGGGGCGAACTCTCACTGACACTTTAATACTTTTAATGGATACTTGACTACTTGTACTGAAAATAGTTGTGTATACCTTATTTGCATGTTGCGTGTAATGGACGAAGGACGGTTACTTACAAAATTCAGGCAGATTTGAACCAAACTAAAATCTTTGACCAGTGTAGCCTAAAAATACCTACGTAGACAGTTGCAGATCGTAAGGGTAACATTCCATTTCTGACCGCAGCTGCACTACTGGTACTGAACGCGTCGCTGTTACTGTCAATTTCCATAGTAAAATGAACAGTAGTGCAGCTGCAGTTAGAAATGGACTGTCACCTTAACAAAACCCGATCGATACCGTTATTTGTCGTATCGGACACCCGATAGCGGTGCGGTACCCTCATAAAACGGGACGGCGATGATTGTTTTTATCTCTCGCCTTATGGTCGAACCTTTCGGTCCTTTGCAATTTACATGGAGCAGGGTACTTGTTAGCCACAAATCACGATGTTCTCTTAAAATAGTTGCCTAAAAAAACTGAGCAAACACTTATTTACACCAACTTTTTCGGGGTGTGGTAGGGTTTTGACATTAAATAGTTGGCTAACCTTGAGGTCGATTCTAATTTGACAATTTGTTATGCATCAGGCGATTGGCGTGCATCTCACGTCAATCATCAAGGCAAAAGAAGATCAAAACCGTAACGAATTGTTACATCTGAATCGGGCTCCCAGGGACTAACAAATCTGCCGGCCTAGCCAAGGTTACAATCGCTATCGCTACGACAACGAAACGCTTTGTGTCTCTCTATCACTCTTCCATAATAGTGTGACAGTGACAGTTGCGTTTCGTTCGGTAACGCTACTAGCGATTGGCATGTTGTCTACGGCATCTGGGCTAAAATGCGTTTCATTAGTAGATTCTTTTGACGCGTAGTCTGATCCGCAGCTTTTATTCTAACATAACCGTTCAAGTGGCACAGTATATCATATTTGAGTTGTTGGAATTTCGATTTTATTTCAATCAATCGAATTTCAGATCTAAATGACTTAAATTGTCCGGAAGCCGGTTCCTGCCACTTGAAGAGTTAACAATTTTAAGTTTATATATTATAAAGTACATCTACAATCAAAATAACAGTTCTGAGCGAAAGGCGAATATATTTGAAAGACAGGTGAACGTACGAAATTCCTCATTCTTTCACCCGCTTTTTAGTAGAAACTAAAAATAACCGATTCCAATTCAATTCACCTAGAGCACAAAGAACTGTATTTACTTAACTCGGAGCGGGATAACTTTCGAACACCCTGTACGTGATTCGTGCACAAATTCACCCTTTACAAAAACGCGGGGCTATTCTCAGCCGTGTAATATTTTATAGCATAACGTGTTTCGGTTCCATATTTTTTGATATGAATGTCTAAGAAGAAATTTGTAATTAATTATTTGTAGCGTGCCACTTATTTACTTTTGGGACTGTAGAACTGTAGATATCACTCCTACTTAATATTTTAAATGCGAAAGTACCTACGCTTAAACGGCTGAACCGATTTAGATGAAATTTGGTATGCAGATAGAGGCAAAATGACAAAAACAGAACCTTTACTCAAAATATTAGCAAACCCATTATTTGACGCAGCAAGAAAACTTAGTTAAGTTAGAAAAACTTAGTTATAACATTCCTCATACACAATGTACAATGTAACGTTAGTTGGATGCAAGGTCATGTTAGTCTAAGCCTCGCTTAAATTAAATTTCTCTATGGTAAAGTTAACACTGTGAAATGTATCGAACACTCTAGAATACATCCCCTTCGCTCGCGATGAAAAGAGACGGTGTCGATTACCTAATCTACTTTACGATTGTGACTCCTTTGAAAACTTTCTCTAAAGGTAGCCTAAGGGCCTCGCTTGACACGCAACACAGCTTTTAAACTTTATCCCTTGGTAATAAGGATCATATTCGATTGAGTTGAATGCCGTGTTGTGAACGTGTTTCGTCATAACATAAGTTTTGTACAAAACGGCGAGAGATCTAAAGTGTTGATGTTATTAGGGTCAAATGAAATGTTATTTGTAGAAATACTATTGTAGTTCTCAGTTAAAATAAATAATTTGTTCTCAAATCTGATTGAGTTTGTGTTAATTTATATTAATGTGCATCCACACCGCAATCACAGAATAAATAATAGTACTAAGTACAGAAGACTCACTCTCTAACAAAACGCGTCTGTTACGATCAGCACAGATATGGCCGCTAGGTGGCGACAGCGCCACGCTCGGCTTATGGCTTTCCCCAAAATTGGGGCCGAACGGATGTACTTTTAGCTACCTGTAGCAAAGTGACGAAATTGCGGAGTGAGACACGCCTGCCGCAATTAAGTTTTGTGTAGCAACACTGTGCAACACGGTAACATTAGGTAACTTTACCTAGCTATAGACCGACAAGAAATTAGTAGTAGAAATTAAAAGGTGGAAATATTGTAGTGCAGTCATCCCGTTTTCTTAGATTGATTTGAAAGGGACGACACTACACTATTGACACTTTTTAATTTCTACACTTTCTTGTCGAACTGTAGGTACTTCGTGTTTCTCCACAGTTTCTCCACTAGAGTTAACTGCGGTGTGGATGCACCTATAAACAACTCTGGTCAACATGGGATTTGACTCTTCTTTGGATTGCCGGTACAACGTGCTACTTATAATGGGGTTGGCTGATCGAATTATTTTACACATGGCGCCAGTATAGGGTTTAGCTGTCAATCCTGCGAACATAATAGCCTTTTGAGCAAAATCTCATAGAACAACACTGGCACAGGACCAGGTACCTACCTAAAACCTATGCTGGCGCCAACTATAAAAACCTTTGACAGTTGCCAACCCCATTCCATTAGCGGACCATAATATATCACAGCGACTCTTATCATTGCAATCCTCATCAGAGTTGATTGTTAATTCTTTCATTGTGATGGACGATGGACATTTATTTACAGAAATTATTGGTAAATAATTCATATTATTAATATTGCAAGCTAATTTGTACGTAAATATGACCTCTATGGTTTCTGAAAGACGCTGAAGCTACAATGTTGTTTCTTTTACATCTACTGACTTTTAATTAATATTATGTAGGTTCAATTTAGTTGATTGGCAGTTCCTCAACTGTGCGTTTCTCTAGAAACTTCCTGCCTCGCACAGCTAAACTGTGGAATGAACTGTCGCCTGCGGCATTTCCAGACGATACAAACTTGTAATCTTCCAGAAAGAGCGTATAGGTACACCCATCTTGCATGTCCGGTAACGCACTCCTCTGATGCTGCAGGTGTCCATGGGCCGCCGTAATTGCTTACCACCAGGCGATTCGTCTGCTCGTTTGCCCTGTAACATAAATAAAGTCTTAGTCCAATGGGAATTTGTCGAAAACTAATGTGTAATTCTATTAAAAGCGGTCAGCAGCTATCGCCAAATGTCCGATTAGGTTTCAATAACTTAGCTTTAAGTAGCCAGTTTCGTACTCCCCCTATTTTAGGGGGGAGGCTATCTGAAAAGTGCAGCCGTACTACATACGAGTGTAATAAAGCAGTTAAGCTTCAAGTGAAAAGCTTACAAGACCGTTTCAATTTATGGAATTGATTTTAAAGGCGTTTTGTTGATAATGTTCTTATATTTTAAAAACTGGTTTTGGGTTGACTGCCGTTTTATTTTGTTTGCCCTTGTCCTAGCTACACTAATTACCTGTTGTATTGAAGGAGGTGACTGACTATTATTTTTTAATTTAGCGATACGATATTTAATTTACGAAGTGTCGGTCGCCTCGGCCTGGGCCGTTTTAGGGCGAGTCTTCCTTTATTTTATCTTATAACTTTAAACGAGCAATTCTTGTTTATTTATTTATATACCTTTATTTATATATTTCGGGGATCTCGGAAAAGGCTCTAACGATTTCGATGAAATTTGGTATATAATTCATAATTCATAATTCTTTATTGCAACCATGGTACAGTATAGATGTCAAGTATAATATATGTACAATGTCTCACATGGACCCTGTAAGGGCACAGCATAGCTTACTTATAACAATATTATTATATTATTATATTGATATTATATTATTGTATATGGGGGTTTTCGGGGGCGAAAAATCGATCTAGGTCTTATCTCTGGGAAAACGCTCATTTCTGAGTTTTTATATGTTTTCCGAGCAAAGCTCGGTCTCCCAGATATTCCTCTATAATACCTACTATTCTGGCGGTACAACGTTACAAATATTTTTCACTAAATCAGTAAATCATTGTTACAGCGTAGAAATCATAGAGTCATAGAACATCTGCGTTGTATCCATCAATGCCGTAAGTTACGCAATCACGCGACTCCGGCAAACTGCAAGTTCATAAAGTCAGTCGTCATGCGAGTAGCGTTGTACTCAACTCCAAAGTTCGTCCAAAGCGAATTCGTCAAAGCTTTACTGATGACCTCCTAGCCTAGTCGGCAGTGACCCTGCATACGATGCACCTCCGTCACGGGTTCGAATCCTTATTGAAACAAATATCCTTGCATACAATATTTATTGAAGTCTGTCAAATTCACATATTTGAAAATACAGCAGTTACATAAAAAGTTGTACCTGATGGCCAGTTCCAACACTCCCCCTACATCAGGGCAGGCTTACTTATCATGCCCAACAAGGTGCGTGCTCTGAGGAAGCTTTCCTTGGGCAAAGCTTTCGTCAACGTATCCGCTACTTGCTCCTTGGATGGCACGTAGAGGACATCTACCTTCTTTTCGTGGTGCAGTTCTTGCACGAACTTATACCGTGTGTCTATATGCTTAGTCTTGAAATGGAACACAGGGTTTTTGACTAGCTTGATTGCACTTTGGTTGTCCACAAACAATGTAGGTATAACGTCGAATCCTCGCACTTCTTTATACAGACGATTGAGCCATATTACCGTCTGAGCTGCAAGGCTGGCTGCAACAAATTCTGCCTCGGTCGTTGAAAGGCTCACACAACCAACCTTTGCCAACCAAAAATGAAATGGATTATGTATTATGTGGTTGTGTATATTTATTTAAACACGTATTTATCTTGGTTTCTTATTTATTAATAACGAATACATGTTTTATGCAAAATCTAAAATAGAAAAGTCGCAGTGGAAGCGTGCTGGGCCCATAACCTATTGAAACAAATATCCTTGCATACAATATTTATTGAAGTCTGTCAAATTCACATATTTGAAAATACAGCAGTTACATAAAAAGTTGTACCTGATGGCCAGTTCCAACAATCCTGGTAAGGGCATTTATTAGTGCGTTTATCACAAATATTTGTTGCAGAGTTATATGGATGTATTTTTAGTAAATACGTATTTATTTATATTACCTATAACTATGTAATATTATTATACATAACTTGACGTCAAGTACCCAACATACCGAGGCACAAACCTTATTGAGACTTCTGTGTAAAATTGTCCTATAATATTTATTTATTAACTCAAGTCCGATTGATCCGCTTTATTACGGGCAAGAGTGCGCAATAATGTGGGTATGGATTTATTTATGAAGCGGGCACAGCGGGACTCATAAATATCCAATCTGGAGATTGCACCGCGTCTTGGATTAGTTCGCAGCTAGAGTGCGCGCGCTACCTTTGGTTTCGAATGTTAGTTTCTATTTAATGTTCTGAGGAGTATTTTCAGTACTATTTAATTTATTTCTGAAGCTGTATGTTTTCATTAGATAGAAAAAACCGGACACGTGCGAGTCGAACTCGCCCACCGAGGGTTCCGTACTTATTTTAAATTTTAGTATTTGTTGTTATAGCGGCCACAGAAATACATCATCTGTGAAAATTTCAACTGTCTAGCTATCGGTTCATGAGATACAGCCTGGTGACTGACAGACGGACAGTGGAGTGTTAGTAATAGGGACTAGTTAATTTATTTCTGAAGCTGTTAAGGTTTTCATTAGATTGAAAAAAGATTAACGCCAATATTCGAATTCAAACGTCACCACAGTGGTGTTATTAGAGTCTCTGCGGAAAGAGAAGAGTAGTGGAATGTATGGGGCCCAATACAATCCACGACTCTTCTCTTTTCGCACCGACTACCAAATATACAGTGTGTAAGTCAAATACGGGCAATAAATTAAACCAGATATAGAATTTACCCGTCTTATCATTAATTAAGATGTTTTTTTAAGTTACACTTAATTATGACCCCGTGATTAATTTTTTCCACATGTACCGAGCAGCAATGTACTGTAAACATTAAGAAACAAGATGATAATGACATTACGAGATACGAGCTTTTCATAGTAACTGCCAACAAGCGTTGACAGTTACTTTAAAAAGCTCGTATCCCGTAACGTGTGTGGTGTATTACATTGCGGGCCGAATTATTTTGTATGGTTAAAATTTTCAATGCATTTCTAAGTAAAATCTATCTCAATATACTTTTTAGGTCCTATGCTAACCACCGTTTAAATATTCGCCCGTATTGGATTTACACACTGTATTTAACCGCAGACAGACATCTCCGCTTTCTAACAATAATCGATTTTTTTTGCAGATTTCATTATTATATTAGTTACGCCATAAAAAAACAAGTAAGCTTAGAATGCACACTCCATACTTCAGTTTACTTATTTAATAAATAATAAGTGGTATGGGATATTAAATATGTTTTAAACTCGCTTACTTACACGCACCCACACAAAAACATACTCCGAATTTCAATCTGATCCATATTGTAAAGAATGCCGCAAACGACTATATTAAAACAGTACGGCTGTAAAAAAGGCTGGCCCGTGACCAGCGTACTGTTTACAGGTAGGTAAGTTGCTTTAAAAAACGTATGTGTCTTGAACGTGTATTGACTATGTCCTTTTACTTACTCTTACTTAGTTTATTTTTGTGCGAAATGGATTAACTAGTAGTAAACGAATTTAAACTGTTGTGAGACATACTAACTAGGAGACCTAGGCTCTCCGAAACATGTCGCGCGAGTGACTTAAAACAAGTGAGTCTAAACCGTAAAATTATTCAAAACTAATAGTAAAGTTCATTATTGTCCAGTGAGGAAGACGATTTTTGAGAAAAATACTGCAAGTACCTTTCAAACACCTTATCCATATTCGCACGCCAGTCGCATTAGTATGCGCCGCGCGGCCGGACTCCAATACTTACAGCAGTTTAGTGTTGCCTAGTATTGTATTACGGGGGCTACTGAACCCTACTTCTTTATGGGTCGAATACTTAAAGCAAGTGAGGTAAATACGAGTAAGTGTGTCTGTGGGATAAGTGTGCCTGTTCCTCACATTGGACCTGTTTATACATTGACTGATAATTATTATAATAAATAAATATTTAAGGACCATCTTACACAGCTTGTACTATGGGTAGGTAGTACCTACAGGGCGACGATATACATATGTTTAGAGTCTGTGCGGAAAGAGAAGAGCCGTGGAATGTATGGGGCCCAATACATTCCACGACTCTTCTCTTTCCGAACACACTCTATAGCAGCCATACTCAAAGTGTGTTCCGCGGAACCCTAGGGTTCCGCGACACCCCTGCAGGGGTTCCTCAAGAATTTAGAATAATAAAATAAGCATAATTATTATGCTTATTAATAAAAAAATACACTTCTAAAATCTATTGTTTTACTGTAGGGTTCCATCAAGTATTTCGCTTTTCAAAAGGGTTCCGTCAAAAAAAAAGATTGAGAACCGCTGCTCTATAGATAAATACATACTTATATAAATAGAAAACACCCATGACTACGGAACAAATATCTTTGTTAATCACACAAATAAATTCGAACCCGGGACCATCGACTTGATAGGCAGGGTCACTACCCACTGGGCCAGACTGGTCGTCAAGTTGTTAATGTATATTGGGAGTTCATACATTTGCCTAATAAATCTGTAAACAGGCCACATTTGCCTCGCAGCCACAGAAACCACACATACCCGTATTGACTAGAGGTATATTCAGTTGCCTCCTGATCGGCAATTACTATCGCGCACACAGCATAATACTAATTCGCATGAAAATATAAGTTTGGGGCATTGGTACATTTCGCATTGTTAGTTTCCGATGAGAAAGAAATAGTAATTATTGTGTGTTATTGGGCATTTATTTGTGTGATGAGCACAGATATTTGTTCCTGAGTCATGGTTGTTTTCTATGTATTTAAGTATTTGTATATTATATATATCGTTGTCTGAGTACCCACAACACAAGCCTTCTTGAGCATACCATGGGGCTTGGTCAATATGTGTAAAAAATTCCTATTATAATATTTATTTCTTTTATTTTATATTTATTGTATTATTTCGCTTGGCACCGAGAATATTAAAACAACTAGAACAGTTCGAGTAAACAACTGACCATCAGTCTTGTAAACAAATCGCTTCGATATTATGCAATAATTTCTTACCAGCAAATTGAGTCCGACATCTTAAAGCATGAAGGTACAGTAGGTCTGTTACATACAATAACAGAAGCAGGTATTATGTACCTACTTATAATTGAACGGGTAAATATTTATACATAAGTCTCATCCCGTCTTAAAGGTCGGCAACGCATTTGAACTCAGGTGTTACAGGTGTCCATGGGCGAAGGTAATTGCTTACCATCAGGCGATTTGTTTGCTCGTTTACCTACTGTATCATGTAAAAAAGAATAAGTAAAATTAAATACTAAGGAATCCATATTGTGTTATAACTAGAGTTGTACCGTTCTTGAGAATGTTATCCGTTTACTATGGGAAATATGCTCGAGCTAGAACATTCCCCATACAAAACGGAGAATGTTCTCGAGAACCCATATTGGGATACCCTCCTCCAATTGAGGGGGGATTTAAATCTTCTCGGGGCAGAGGTGTAGGGTTGGAGCCAGCCGGTCTACCTAGCTTTATTTGACGTTCATAAGCGCATTGTCATTATGCCTACTTGAATAAACTATCTTTTATCTTATCTTTTATCTTTAACGGCACAACTCTAAGTTATAACAGAATATTAAAGTACTGAAGAGTCACACTAAATTGCCCCCCTGCACCTTACAAAACTTTTACTCCTTCTATTTTTCTACCCACTGACCATCCAGCCTCTAGACTCAACTTAGGCCAATTCTTTCATGAAACCGATGCTGCCAAAAATACAGGGGTGCGGGGGACGAGGTGAGCGAGTCCCGTGCCGTGATTGGTCCGTTCAAACACACGTGGGCGTCAGACAGAAATATCTGCCGGGCGCTAGTGATGTGACACGTTGAATAATAACATTGTCAATCACGGTCAATAATGTAATAACAGTAATAATATGCAAGCATGTTTTGAATGCTATGTTGATTCGTTCGTTCGAAAACATTAACCCATAACGTTGTGGTTTCGTTAGCAGGTGTATCTGCTTTATATAATTAATTTAAAAATAAACTATTGGTAAAAAGGCGTCTTATGGGATTTAGAGAAGCGCGAGACGAGACGAGATGCGGATGCGGATATTCGCAACATCCCTGCTTGGAAGTACTTCATTCACGCAGCTCGCCCTTCGGCCTCGCTTTAAATTACTGAGGGTTGCACGCTTGGAAGTCGGGGTGAAGGCTTCGGGCCTTCGGCGGGTCAGCCTTCGGCCTCCCAGCCTGATATTCGCCCTTCGGGTTCGCTTAACCTACTTGGAAATTTTCCTTTGCCCGTGTCCGCCGCCATTTTGAGTGTTAATAAAAAATAATTCACATACTAATCTTGGGCCCCCAAGCTCGCCGCATGCCAAATCTCAACGCGCTGAGACCAACTTGAAAAAAAAAATCATCATAATCATAATCATAATTATTTATTGCAACCATGGTATTCTTATGTTAGTTAGTACATTTTGAAACTTTTTAAATGCAATTTGTGTTGTCTCGGGCCCTCTATGGCATTTGGTCGAGCACCCCCCACCTATCTCTCACCTTTGAAGCTTTTCATAAAAAATAAGTGGCCATTTTTACCGCCATATTGGTTTTATTAAAAAAAAATCCATAGGAATACAGCTAGGTGACCCCGAGTTTTCGTGACCAAAATTTTAGCGCGCTGGGAGCATTTTGAAAAATGATCGCCATTTTGAATCCGCCATTTTGAAAAAATAATGGCGGCTTCAGAAACTGTCAGCGTCCCTCTATGACATTTGGTCGAGCATCTCCCACGTATCTGTCACCGTTTAGTGACCAAAAGTCGGATAATCCGGTAGACCAAAAGTCGGATTTTTCTGGAAGTCACCAAACCACCCCCTCTATACGACCGTATCAAAGTCAAATACCCCAGGAACCCCCTTCTGGGAGAGCAATTATGTCAATTAATCAGTCGGGTTGCGGCTTTATATACAGGGTGGATTTTCTTTTTGGCTCAGTGAGGGCAGCTACCAGATCCCGTACTGCTACGAGAAAACGGTCTTAGGAGACCTTCCCTCGATTTCAAATTAGAGCCCATTCCTATTGAGGATCAAAAGCTTGTATGGAAGCAAAAAAAAATTCCGGCTAGAAAAGCCACAAATCGAGGAAAACTTTTCCCATAATATTTGAATGAAAATGAAAACTTTTATTTTTCACATGCTACTTTTGTATGCCAATCGATTCCATTCATATCCAGTATCAATAGTTTCCTAGGGGTCGACTTACGGTAATGTACTAAAAATCCACAAATTAATAAAAACTTTTTCCATACATTTACTATGGAGAAAATGTGAAATTTTATTCACAATTTTCTACCTCGCCCATCATTTGTACAGCAATGTCTTCATACAGTATTATGATTCTTAAATGTAACAGGACAGGACTGATTGGCCAAATATTATGGCAAAAGTTTTCCTCGATTTGTGGCTTTTCTAGCCGGAAATTTTTTTTTGCTTCCATACAAGCTTTTGATTCTCAATAGGAATGGGATCGATTGGCATAAAAAAAAAGTTTGTCAAAAATGACCTTTTTCTCGTATCCTGTATGTTTTTTCCAAAATCTGTAAATGCCAATCTTCATTAATTTGAAATCGAGGGAAGGTCTCTTAAGACCGTTTTCTCGTAGCAGTACGGGATCTGGTAGCTGTCCTCACTGAGCCAAAAAGAAAATCCACCCTGTATTCGCGGTATCCTACTATACCCACCCATTAAAAACACCCTGTATAATTCTATTAAGAGTTATTACATGGTTTAAATCAAATATTTATTTGTTATTATGTAAATGAAATGTTATTTAACACAATCTAACTAAATGAAGTTTAAATTATTTGGCCGAATGTTCAAGTATCATTGCCATGTTGGCAGTCGTACACAGAAAAAAAGCAAAAATTAAAAAGTTAAACCGACGCCCACTATTCTCAACAAAAATGGAATCAAAATAATGCATTTTAAATTGCAACCGTGTGTTTTTGTATAAAATTGGTCTTGTGATTAATTTAAATTTGCAATGTTTTTATAATCGCTAAAAGTAATACGAGTACCTATGTAGTGAATTGACAATATCGTTTATGTTCAAGGGAAAATTGGTACCTGACCGTAAGTGTAATTCTCATATTATTTATTTGTTTTATAGTGAATTTTTCGCAAATACCTATGCGATTTGAATTGAATTACCTTGTCAATAGTAAACAATCACATTCTATGGATATGGACATCACTAGTTTGGGCTTAGGAATGTCACGTAATAAAAGACAAGAAAGGATGTATACGGATGCAGCGCGATAGAAAGAGACTTTCTTAAAAGACGTCATCGAGTTTCAAGCGCTGTCAAATTTGATGAGACGCTTAAATTAAAATATTTTTTATCCAAATCTCTAAAAAATCGGCTTACCTGTGAAATGAAATGCCATTTTTTTGTACACCAGAGTTTTTAGTGTTCTTGCCACACAATTTGACACAACAATAATGCATTTTTGATAGCAAAAACTTCTTCGAGCTACCGAAGTTTCTAGACCGAGCCCGGTCCGCCGACTGAAGTAAGCGGTGTAGGCGTGACTCGAAGATGGAGTAACGCTACCGTATGTGTGGCAGAGGGGGTAGCGCGACTATGCTATGTCTAGAGGCTGGATGGTCAGTGTTTCTACCTATATAACAATGTATGGAAGTGGCTTTTTGCCTGCGGTTTCGTGTGACTCTTTAGCATTTATAGACTAGGCCACTGTTTATTGAGTACAGTGTGCCGTAATCAAATATTTGCCGACACCGCCCGCGGCGCACTGTACACATTCCCCTCTTATTGCTTATCTTACGGCCATATTGATCTGATTATACCGGCGAGAACATTCTATGGCTAATCTTAGGTAAGAATTATTGCCAAGTGCGAGCGGGCTTCGGAAGATATTAACAAATATATTTACAGATGTGCAAGTTGCGAAACGTTACAAAGAAGATTAGAAAAGTTGTCATACATGAAAAATTCATAGGAAATTAAGGAAACTTTCATTTTGGAAACAGACTATTTTGATCCCCGTACAAAAATTTGAGAAGTTTCCGAAAATTTTCGGGCCCGGACCGGGACCTTTCTAACGTGAGTCATCCTTTATACTACTTATATTTACTTATAACATATATCTAATAATTATTACCTACACTTTTTTGTTTTTAATCATTTATTTCTAGTCTAATATTTCCTAAGCTAAAGCTGCTGTTAAACCCTTCTTTTAACTCCTTTGGAGTTTAGAATGTTTCTTTGAAACAGAGCTATAACCGGAATATGCTTTATCGAGCCCTATGCCCTCAATAAACTGTCTTTGAATTTATTATTTGCACTTGACCGACGAGCTTCTAATATGGAATAGCTTCGGGGTATGATTTGGGTTCCGCAGTGTTACTGTATAGTACAGTTTGATTTTTATTAGCCTATCTTTCTATTTTTTTTCTAGCTTTTGCCCGCGAGTTCCGCGAATTAGTTCCAACAGTTAGAGTATGTGTAGCGCCTGGATAAAATCGAATGGCAATACTTTTGAGCATAATAGGCTTAATTGCTTACATAAAACAGGAAATTCAATAATTTTCTCATATCCATCCCCCTTTTCACCCTCTCTAGGGTTGACTTTCGACATCATATCATCATCATCATCATTTCACGCAGACAAAATCGCTGGCAGAAGCTAGGACTCTATAAAAACATAACACTCCTTTGCTTTAAAAAATCGAACCATGTTTAGACGACACCGGTTTCACTTACTTGAGTTTTTAGTCGATATTGGCGACATGTTTCGGGCCCGTCGGGGGTCCTTCCTCAGGCTCGAGTGCTGCAGTGGTGCTGCTACAGACGACAGACTAAACAGTTAAAATATGTCTGACGAAGGTTAAATCTCGAAATCAAACCATCTACGGAATAGACATGAGTAGTTCGAAAAAGATTCAATTGAAGTACTTCACTTGATGTCACTCGTTCATTGACTAGTTCAATTCGGATTCATTTAGTTCTTTACTTCAGCAGTTCAGTTTAAAAACCTTTACATTTACTTGTTCATTTGCTTAGAGAGTGACAAGGTCGCCATGTTAGACCTTCGATTCATAAATTAATTTATTTGAGTGATTCATATTGAACGAAATTATCTATCAAATTCTTCACTCAACTCAATATATCCGCAAATGAGAGAAATGAAACCAGTACTTTTGATATAAACTGAACTAGTGAACTAAAGGAGTGAAGTACCTACTTCACAGCGTACGAAAGGTGCATATCAATCTTTTTTTTTAGTGACACATTTTGCGCATGACTACTACGGAACCTTACACATGAAGTGAGATTCCTCGTAATATCGGCAGGCAGTATAAAATGCGGGTGTATTAGGATTCAGCGAGCGGTCCTCGCCCGCGGCTCCGTGCGTTATGTGAGGATGGTCCATTACTTATCTAGCATATTAAATACCTTCCTAGTACTTATAGCAACACATTTTGGTAACTGACCATTTTGCAGACCTACCTATTTTTTTCCTAGCCTATCTGAGTGTCCCACTGCTGGGCAATGGTCTCTACCCTTGATTTTCACGACTCCCGATTTGGTGTTTCCAATTTGTTTGAAATACTTTATTTCAAATACTATGGTGAAATAACTGTGTCGACTATGGTCATCTATACTGTGCGCGAGTTAGCACTATAAGATCAAGATTTGAGAGACATTTGACTAGATAGTTAAAAAAAAACCGTAGGTATATGCTACGATGTCACACAGCCAAGTGGTTTTACTTAGCATGTATTAAAAAGGCTACGAATCCGCTACAACTTTCTCGTATACCCTCTACGTGCTACGACGTAACACCCACAGCCTGCTACGCTCATAATCTTTCTTATTCAAAATACCAAGACTTAACGACTTGCTGCTTGTTGTTTATTCACTTAAAAATCCATTACACGCAAAAAACAACACTAATAAATATGAAAAAGGAACGCTTTTCCAGTAACCACCACCATTGGTTTTTAAACCTTATCACTTAAAATTAAGGTTCTTTTTTGAGCGAAGAGTTTGTCTGAGACATTTTAGCGTGTTTTAAAGTGGGTAAGGGAGATGTCAGAATCAATTCCTGGTGCCATTTCTCAATGAAGTTGTAAGGCGGATGCATGGAGGCTTTTAAACTTTGACGGGTTGGAAGTTTGAACAATACACATGTTTTATGGAGATTTTAATAGAACAATGTGACATATGGAGCCAATTTTTGTATTCAAAGGAAGGGTTTTTAGACCCCGTATAAGGTAAGTCGGTAGTAAAAATAATGCATACAGAAACTACTAACTTAGATGAAAATGTGAGGATATAAAATATTGTTCGAATTAATCCCTGCCGCTTCTTTTCGCCATCGCCTTACATCCAACATTACCATCTTCACCACTTAGATGGTTGGCAGCCGTTGGCTCAACTGTGCGTTTCTCCAGAAATTTCCTGCCTCGCACAGCTAAACTGTGAAATGAACTGTCGCCGGCGGTATTTCCGGACCGATGCGACTCATGCGACCTTCAAACCTAAGAAAAGAGCGTACTCACACTTATAACCCTTCTAGCATACCTCGGACACTGGCGATCAAATGTATGAAACAAACGCGTTCCTACGCACACAGCCTAAGCTCGTGTAGGTGAACGCGTTCCATGCTTGTGTGAGTGAGATAAGACATTGTAGGGTAACTGTGAGGTAACCGAGAGCGGGTGGGCGGCACTTTCAACGGGAGGCAGGGAGTGTCCATACTGTACGCTAGTACTCTTTATTATACTGTGCTTCTAGTGTTACGGGTGTCCATGTGCGGCGATAATCGCTTACCATCAGGTGATCTGTCTGCCCGTTTGCCTCTAGTTTTTCCCACTAGTTTTCCGAACACAAGGTTCCGCCACTACGTAAACTGAAGCAACCCAATTAAGGCATGTCGCCGACAATGGTGACATCATCAGACACCGTAATTCACCCCTGAGCGACGCAACCGAGGTTTTTCCTCTTGGCGTTACGCCCATTGACGGGTGTACTGTGGATGTGGAAACTTGATACTTGGGTCAATCAACTATTTCTTGTTGTTATTCTGTCCCATCAGCGAGGAGACAATAGTAGCATAGTAGATTGTTAGAAGAACTGCTGTTCTGCTAACATGCTCAGTAGATGTCCCATTATGGAAAGGTCTTATAACTACCATAAAATGCAAGTTTCGTTCATTTAAATACGAAAAACCTAGAATTTCAAGAGTGAGATGTAGGAAGAATTTGGTGATTCATGTAGGAAGGAAATCATACTTTACCAGGCGTGGCTCACTTCGCGATTTCGTCGCATCGCTACAAGTACATGCGGCCCACACCAGTTTTGGTGACTAGCCATAGTAGTTGCCGCGTACCGCTACGGAACGGACGCCTGCTCGCGCTTGCGCCACCTAGCGGTCATATCTGTCGTAATAGACGCGTTGTGTTAGAGAGTGAATTAATCTTCTGTACCTAGTACTATTATTTATTCTGTGACTTTACATGGGAAATAATATCAAAATGTATGCTTAATTTATTATGAATACAGCGTGCTGTAGGTACTTATATTGCAATGACATAAAAAAATTGTTGGAAATACTTAACTCATTCAATTGTTTGTCGTATAAATTATGAGTTAAAACTGGTTTTCCAATGGTTGTTAGGCTTGCAGAAATAGGATTTTGATTTTATTTTTGCGAAACTACAAAATAACGTTTCCGGCGACCGACTTAATATTATAGGTACTCACTGAACTCACTGAAAGAACAGGTAGAGATGCATGTCGTACTAACACAAAATTTATTTGATTCAACGATGAAAAATGTTTCATTAAATCGACAAATGTATTAAAAAAAAAAACAAGTTATTACTAACACTTAAATAGATAGATTTCGAAATTTTATTGCACTCACTAAAAATAAAGTTCGTCACTGCAATCCATAAAAAAATTGCAACAATAAAGCTAACGTTTCGTGCAAATTAATTCCCAAAAAGGTCTATAAACAGTATAAACACCCTTAATTTTACGGTGGCATAAAAATATCCTTCGTATAGTAAATGCTCTCTAGCCTGAAATTACCCGAAAAATCGCCCCACCCGAGCGAGTGGCTCTATGGAGGGAGATAAAAAAATATGCGATGACATGACGAGTGAAATAGGGTTGCCACTCGCCTGGGGGCCCAGCCAAGATGACAATTGGTGACTTAAATAATGTTCGGAAATAACTAGTGTAGGAATATTATTTTAAGAATTTAGAGCGAAAATTAAATACCTATGACACGTTGTTACAGTAAATTAAACTAATTTCTCTTAAATTAATAACATGAAGCATGTTTAAAAAATATGATAAGCGTGAAATATGAATTAAAAATATGATACGGCGAATTGATCCCGACTTTTTAAATTAAGTATTACTAGTAACACTTATTACTCGGAAACAAAATGTGTTATTTCAAGTAGAAACTAGGTAGGTACTACATAAATTATAAACTGAAAAAGAAGTGACCAAGGCCTCCAGGTGCCCAGAACTGAGATTCTTTTTTTTAATTCACCTACATGGTTATTACCAGTTTTTAGTTAGTAACAGGTAGTCTTGCCAACAATATAGCTATCCCATAAGTCGCAAAACTGACAAAACGAAATATCAGAATTGAGCGTGACAACCCTAAGGAGAACCCTTCTCTATGTATTTGAAGATTAGATAACGCGCTGTGAAAACGATAGGACAGTTCTTTATTGCCATCAACCAAAAGTCATTCTGTCTTTCTTCAATAAACTAGACTAGACAAGGACGGACTGAAAGTTTTTCACTGAAATAGGGTAACACGTATTAGGAGGGGTGTCGAATGAATATGCCATGTCGAATATGAGTTTCTGTCTGCTTCATGGCGATTCGTGTCAATTTTGTGTAATAAAATTTGACTGATAGTTTTTTCGCGCATTTCGTTATGAATTGAATGTACTTTTGAAGAAATTGTTTGGTTTCAATACTTTCAATAGCACAGTAAAATTAAATATGTTTTGATATCTATTTCAAATGCATTATGGCATGTTTCTGGTACTTCTGGTTCATATTAGTTTATTTACGTTCATTATAATATACCTATGGATAATTTAAAAGATGCCTACTTTCACTTTATAATCTCTTTACTGGGAATATCAAACATACTTAGTACACAGTTTTTTTGCACTACTGTGTTAATACAAATAAATCATATTTTTACTTTGTGAATTAATTTATCACGTGCATAATTAAGTCTTCCTATTCAAACATTAAAAGAATTCCAAACTACTCAGTATTTAAAATAACATGAATGAGTTTATTTTTTTTTCATCGTAGTCGGGTTTTTATTAATTCAGAACTTATTGCCAATCTCAAAAAGTTAAATCTTAAACTTACTGAAACATTTTAATAAATCCATTTTTCATATTTCCATTTTCCTTTAACATTTATTGCTTTTAAAGTTTCCTTGTAAACCCGACTTACAAACTTGCCGGTGACAATTCTCCATTTTACCGGGTTCATAAAATAAAAGTCGACATATGAAGTTCGGGCGCACCTTATAGCGGCACCAAGTTATTTCTGCAGTCACAGACAGTTTTCTTCTGAAGAAATTCGGGCTAGTTTGTATTGAGTTGTGTTTTGGAAAACTACATGTGTAAGTTGGTCGCTCACGTGGTGGTTGACTTGAAAGCTTTTAAAGTAATGCAACCACATTGGACAAAGTTTATCTACTATACTATTAGTGGAATGGGTATTTAAACACCTAGGCATAAGTGAAACTTAATAAGTAATGTAAAAAAAACTTACAAATGTGAAAGGTTGTCTATTTCGATATTTGTATGTTTTTGACTTCATCTCGTAGAAACAATTAATATTTTTGCGTGTTAGTTATTTCACATACTTACCTGGATAGTTTATTTAGACAAGTAGGTAGAAACCTAGGTAAGAATATACCTTTATAATTTGATAATGATCTCAATACATTTTTGGTTCAAGAATTGGATCAGGAATTTATTTTACATCTCTGAGTTGGATAAAAAAAAAGCATTAAGTACTTCTTCGGATTAGCCAGTTTTCCTAGAGACGTAAAAAGTCAAATGATATTTCTCGGTACGAGCCGGAGTTTTTAATTAAATACGAGTATATGACGACAAAGCGGAACGTACTAAAGAATTCCCACTCCCATGAAGACAAGTCATCACAAACTTTGTGTAAACTAAAACTAACTGCGACTTCATTATAATAGAATTTACTTAACAACAAACTAGACACCTTTTAAGAAAATTGCATCTTAATCCACAACTAAAGCAAAACGAGAAAACTTAATCCTTAGCACCTTAATAATAAGATTGAATATTCTTTGTTTTAATTTATGTTAAGTTTAATAGCGTGGTGAAATGTCGTGCCAAATTTATGCTGCTTACTTTCTCAAGCTCATATCTCTCTTTTATACTGTATTGCAATTTCAGTCTTGTCTCCGATTATGCAAGGTTCTTTTTCACTTGACACGATTGAGTATGATTCGCCTGGGACATAGAATGCAGTATTTGTGAGGTGTTACTTTTAGAAACTGCCAGATTGCGTTTGGAACTATTTGGAAAGTTATAATGCATGCATGTGGTTATTTAGTTGGCAACTTGCTTAATTATTCGTATTGTAAATTACCAAAAGGGCGCGTTCAATGTTAACAAATATTTGTTAATAAATAATCTAATTGTCTATACCTATTCTTTTATAAATAGTACGCAGACAAATGGGTAGGGACCTAACAAACATAGATTATTTAGTTAAAATTTGTAAGTATTTAATTAAAGGCGATCGGGAAAGGCAGAGTCGGGACAGGTGGCACGCTCTCGTTTCGTAGGTTAAGATTCTTTTTGGATCGCTGAGATAAAATAGTTAGTTACTTAATTAAAGGCGAGTTAAACACTACAATACCCAACATGCTACTTTAAAATTTTGTCCCTTAATCTCAATGTGAATGACACGAATAAGGACAAATATCTAGTCGCTATTTTAAATTTGATAGATTTTTGAATAAGGCCTTATAACATAAACCAATCACAACGCAAGCAAAAGGGTACCGTATAAATAACTATCGTACCTCGCTACAGTGCAAACTGGAACTTCGCACGACACCTAGTCGCCGTATTTGGCGAGCACTCCTAACTCGCGCCAGTACTCGCCCAAGCATGACTGGTATTAATACTTGCCACAGGCGAGTCCAATATTTAGGTGAATCAGCCGATGTACCTTAATGAACACGATTTTTAAGTCAGGGAAAATACTTACTTAACTTTGTTCGTTCCCAAAAAATAAGAACAAGAATAAGAATTGTGATGCTGCAACTCGTGAATCAAAATTATTTGTATGACATTTTTTTAGTTTGAATAGTTCTCCCGAAGCAGCGTTCAGATATAAGATAAGCTAAACAATAAACACTTGTGTGCTGTGTGGTTTGAATTTGGGATGGTTACCCCCTTTTCATAGTCGACCTTTTTTCATAGACTTGCTCGGGTAGTTACCTAGTTACACAAATCTGTTTAAAAACTTTGCTGGGACATCAATTATCTACGACCACGACCAGTGCGTCGCAACGTCGCAAGAAAAATTCATAACGTAAAATTCGCAATAGAGCCGATAAAAATACGTTTTAAATGTTAAAATTTTATACCTATAAGAAAAGCTGTTACTGATTTGATTTTCCGCTCCTGGTTTTGCCAAGAACTCGACTCGTGTCTCCATAGACACACAACCAAGTGGCAACTTGTTAAAACTCGTTACTTACATTCGACTGTCGAATTCGATGGAACTGTATCGTGCGACGATCTTATTGAGCGCCTATAGGCTTCTATTTGACACGATGATCTGCCGTACAGCTGCAGAGCCTACCATTGTACGTGGTCCAAAATACGTTGCAATTAATGTTTACTTACGGCGGCATATTATAGAGAATTTTTACAAATCCCAGCGCAAATTAGTTAGCCGATTTGCCAATAGATGGCGCTTTACTCAAAGCTCTTAACAAAGCTTAACTCTAGCTAGTCTCTAGCAGGCGTGGCTCACTCCGCGATTTCGTCGCGTCACTACAAGTACATGCGGCCCGCACCAATTCTGGTGTCTAGCCATAGTAGTTGCCGCGCACCGCTACAGAACGGACGCCTGCTCGCGCTTGCGCCACCTAGCGGTCATATCTGTCGTAATAGACGCGTTTTGTTAAGAGTGTGAAACCTTCTGTACGTAGTACATTATTTTTCTGTGTCTCTAGTTATTATTAAAAACGGACTCAACAGATATAATAAATCAGTAACACAATCGGTAGTCTTATCGCTAAAGAGTGATCTTAAATATTTCAAAACGAATTCAAAAATATTTAAGAATAATACAAAGGTGACTAACTGACCGATACTGTATACACACTAGGTTATACTTATGACAGGGCCACAGCGGCTAGTCAATAAAACAATCGTAAACTTGCTCGTAAACGGTCGCCGGTTCGACGCCGAATAAAACACTTTTACGAGAAATCTGAGTCGTACGGTGGAGCGGGTACTTCCAGTTATTGAGCTTATTATTTCATGTATTATCTTCATATAAGTATGTAGTTAATAATATGAAATATGTGTTGTTTTCTATTTATAAATCTGTGTGATTTGTTTCTTTAACTCCTCCTTAGATCGAGAGGTGAGGTATTGGGCTTATCCAGAATTTTCATCCTTTTGTAGGTAACTTAAGGTATCATTTGGATTGATATGCGGAAATGTATGTAAGTAAGTACTACTATTTAGGACATCGACACTGATTTTCACTTTTTCTGATCAAAGGCAGTCGAACGCAGTGCTGTACGCACGACGGTGGTAAACAAGCGTGCGCTTGATGTTAAGCGGACACCTTAGCCTATGGAGACCAGCCACAGGAAACGTTAAAAATATCAATTTATCGAGATATTTTTATGATGACGTGGTTTCGTGGGTAACATGAATGTTATACAAAAAATATTTGTTATAGTGATATATCCTATAGAATATACTACCAATTTGCATTTAAACAAAGCCAACTACACTGTCACATTTTATAAACTTAGTTAAAAATCTCCAGTTCCGTGAAATCAAATCAGCAGATTTCAATATGGCACCTGACGTCCTCACGCCTCGACAGTCAAAGCGCTACTGCCCATAAACGTTTACGATCGTGTTCGCAGCGCCATCTAGTCACGGAGATTGGCACCTTGCACTAAAACTAGGGTAGTTCTTGCTAACGCTTATTGTGCGCTTTTCCCCAGAGCAACCAGTATAAGCTTGATCTTATCAATCTTGTCTTATCTGACGAGACAGAAAAAGAGATGCCTATATTGCCTACTCCTCGATAAATTACAAGGATTTTCACACCATTCAATCACCTCATTTCTGGATTGGGTCTTCGGTTTTCTTGGGAGCTTCGGGAAGTGCTGCAGTACATAATCCTGCCTTTGGGTACGTGGTCACTTTTTACCACAGCAGTGGCCGGTTTTACCATTGTCATTTGCCTAGACTGTCACTGGTTTACCAATACCGGTATTTCCCCATATCTGATTTGATCGCGCAGGGAACTTGGAACCTAGTTTGCTTCAAAATGTCTAACTAATCAACGTTCATAATAACAATAATCCTATGAATAAAAAATTTGGCAATTAAACATACGAGTATAGTGGTCTGGCTAGGGTGAGGCGCTCGGTAAGTGATGAAATTAACAGTCTAGGACATCCACTTGCACCTCTAAAGCTTCTAACACCTTTAGAATTTTCACTAAACATTCTCTCTTCTCTGACTCTTTCTTCCCTGTAGTGACTGTAAAGGATAGCGACAGTTGTTCGTGAAGGTGAGCGAAGAATTTAAAATCGGATCGAGGTTTCATGTCTAGTTTGAAAGGAAGTAAAATTTAAACGGTCGAGTCGTTTGTTGGTTTATGGGTTTGGCAGTGTGTTTGGAATTAAGGATTAAACCCTGAATCCAATTATTATACCTTTGTGTTGTATTTTGAGAGCAATGTGTAGAGCTTTTTACCGTAGTAAGATTTTTAATTTAATAAGCACAAAAAAAAGCACTGGTGGCCTAGTGGTAAGAGCGTGCGACTTTCAATCCGGAGGTCGCTGAGGATGGGTTCAAACCTCGGCTCGTACCAATGAGTTTTTCGGAACTTATGTACGAAATATCATTTGATATTTACCAGTTGCTTTTCGGTGAAGGAAAACATCGTGAGGAAACCGGACTAATAATCCCAATAAGGCCTAGTTTCCCCTCTGGGTTACAAGGTCAGATGGCAGTCGCTTTCGCAAAAACTAGAGCCTAGGAGCCTACGTCAATTCTTGAGATTAGTTGTCAAGCGGACCCCAGGCTCCCATGAGCCGTGGCAAAATGCCGGGATAACGCGAGGAAGAAGGAAGAAGACAATTAGCGTTTTAACAAATTCGGTTTAATGGTTTTTGTATATGAAAACACTTATGGCTAGTTTGTAGGTACAGTCACCATAATACCGGATCAGACTACGCGTCAAAAGTATTTACTATTCTCTTATAATTGATTAAGAAGAGATCTATATACATATATATATGTAGATCAATTAGACTCTTACACATACTCAACAAGGATCGTTCAAAACACAGATCATATTAAAGAGGTAAGAATGGCTATCGCGCGCAGTTAGTATCGGAACCGGTGTCGCCACTCGTTCCTCTCCACATTTACTAAGCATGCGAGCGTTTGCTCATAACCGGCGGCGACACGTACCCTGCTCGCATCGCCATTCTACTTGTTCTGTGGTTCAAAAACAAAAATGTAACACCTATACAGGATGTTTCCTGTAACAGGAGCAATAAATTAAACTGTAGGCTATACTGCTCAAACTGACCAACATTTGTTCAGCAACTTTTGAAAATAACTCATGTTTTGATTTTTATTACACTTTAAAGTTTATTCTAAGACGCAATGTATTGCTAATTGTGTTATGTTTAAAGGGTGACAAGCAACGTCAAACACACTGATGTCAGCATGTTGTCAGCGTACATTGAAGGCAATATTTATTTTGTATGAAAAAGAGGAAGACTAAAGGATTCATAATTTTTAAAAGTTGCTGAACAAATGTTGGTCAGTTTGAGGAGTACAGCCTTTAGTTTAATTTATTGCTCCTGTTACAGGAAGCACCCTGTAGGTATATATACGCTTGTTTGATGCAAATAAACATTCATTCACTCATTCATTCATTCATTCATTCAAACTTTTGAACTCTGACTTGAACTATTGAAACTTTTGAAACTGTAGAGACAGATATATCTTCATTTAGAAAAGTTTTCCAGGGCGGCAGATACTTTTGGCGCGTTGTTTCCGCTATATACTAGATAAAAAAAGATAAAAGAGTTTATTCAAGTAGGCACAATGAATAATGATGTTAACTGTTTCATGCATTTAAATTTGGCAACAAGACAGAATAGCCAACTCGTAAAAAATCGCAGTTTTTGTAAGATATACAAGATAAGACCAAAGAGAATAGAGTGTATAGAGGCTTATTCTTAATAGTAAATTTTGTAGTCACAGTAAATTTACAGCCATCTTTCGACACAGGACTAAAAATGAATATAAAAAAAGATAAATACATTATTTATAAGTATTTTTATATATCTTTTATTTTTAGAACGCCATATGGCTTGGCCAATGGTGTTAAAGTAGTCAAATATCAAAGTATGGCGCCATCTTTGCTAAGACGTTTCATTAAAAAAAAGGCGAGTGGGAGGGAATCCGGGACCCGACATTCGGTCAACCCCGGCTCTGCCACACGACCCGGGCTGATAATATTTTATGTTCTCTCCACTTAACCAATTATTGAATTAAAACAACCAATTATACATAGAATCAAAACTATTGACCCACACTACTGACTTATCTGACAGAGTTAAGACCTGTGTCCCTTCTGGCCACAGGCAACTTTTATTCCCCCGGGGCGTCCCTCCGAGCTCCGGGACGCCCCGGCGTCATAGCGATAGACAAAGGAGTAATCTCCTCTTAGATTAACTCCTAAAAAAAAACGTTTCATTAAAAGTATTAAGAAAATCTGACTTTAAAACATGGCTTTTCACATAATCTTACTGTAACTCGACAACAGCCAAGTGTCGGACACCGAGAACCAATACTTTTCCCGCTCAATATTGTCTGCGGCACGCCTCGTTCGGACTTGCCGTTTTATTGGTTCCATAAAAGAATATGGCCTCTCTACACCAGATTGTTTTTTCTTACGATATTTCCAAGTGTTTGTCATATTTCTTTGGCAGTTGGGCAAGTTTGTGACTTGTGACAGTTTGTCGATGTATTGAGCACGGACTTTTGTTATATCGTAAGCTATACTTTAGTGTTTCTTTTTTTTTTAAAGATAAAATGGGTATAAATTGTGTTTGCCAAGTTACATACATATAGTTGGTCAAACCAATTTGTCAGTAAATAAGAACAATAAAAGACTATACTCATTTGGGTGTCAGTACTAGCGTAAGACAAAGTATGTTTGAAATGAGACAGTCCTTTGACAAACTATAGCCGACTTATTATGGTGTTCTGATAGAAAGTCACTTAAGCGCCACTACCACTACTACTGGGTTAGGTAATGGTTTAACCGGTTAACCCCGGGTTAGTGGGATGGTGCAAGTGGCGCTTACAGGTTTTATTAATTGAAATGGCTTTTACATATTTAATTTTCACCAACCATTAATGTTTACCGCTGTTTATTAGGTACCGCTGGAGAGACGAAGTGCAGAAAGACCTTAGCGAACTCGGCGCCGTCGACTGGACAGAAACGGCTTTGGACAGAGTAGCGTGGCGGTCTTTGGTGTCGGAGGCCAAGATCCACTTCGGGTCGTTGCGCCACAGCAGTAAGTAAGTAAGTAAGTATTAATGTGACTAAGAGATCAGAAATGTGACTAATCATTTCGCACCTGGCTTGTAGCCAACATGCCAATCGCTAACGTTCCGTAGCGAACGAAACGCAACTGTCACTGTCACACTAATATGGAAGAGTGTAGTGAGACAAAGCTATTCGATGGCGAAGCGATAGCGATCGTCATCTTGGCTAGGCCGCCTGCTAAGCAAAATCTTAGTGAAGTCACAGAATAAGTAATAGTATTATCATACAGAACGGACACGCACCGCCCCGCCCCGACTCGGATTACCTCGCCCCGCGACTGGCCGCGACATGAATGTGTGCGTAAGTCGCTCTACTGAGAGAGAGCATGCCAGAATTCCGTCAGATACACAATGACGCGTGTACAGACGTGCCGCGCACACATATAAATGCAAATCATTTTTGATGTATGGGGTGTCCGCCCTGTGGTGAAGTTTCCAATAAAGTGTTGTCTTATTCACAGTGACCGCACACGCACTTTGACACAGAGCAGCAATCGTAGGAGTGGAGGGAATCCTCATAAATCCCGATCGGCTTCCTCCCGCCTTATTCAATCTCGGGGGAGAGATGAGGATAGATATATGCTGGAACAGGCATTTTGGTTAAAATCATGATTTTACGGTTCCGTACTTTAAAAGGAAAAAACGGAACCCTTATAGGATCACTCGTGCGTCTGTCTGTCCGACCATTCCCTTCCCCCCCCCCCCCCCCCTTAATCTCCGAAACTTTGAAAAAATAAGCAAAATAGTTCTTTACCTATAGATGACAAGAAAACCTATTAGGAATATGAGTCGGACTCAATGTACGGAACCCTTGAAACGCGAATCCGACTCGCACTTGGCCGGTTTTTTTTAAATGGTGTCCACAATCTCACGGGAAGCAAAGCGTTTAGTTTAGTGCGACATGAGAGTTTTTAAAATCTGATGAGAATATATACTCTTTGATAGTTATTTACTTACGATACAAGTGCGGAAAAGAGGAAATTCGAAAAGAGTGGCGATAAATTAAAACATGACCGAAGGGAGTGTTTTAAATCGACACGAGTTGTGAATTACCTATTCGCGTGTATCGTACAACGTTTTACAGTATCTTATCTTATCTTATCTTATTATTTTCGGGGGCCCTTACGGATACACTTCGACCCATAGGGATCTTTTGTGCAATTACCCCCTGGAGAAGATCCGTCAGCTACTCAAGAGCTTTTCCCACCATATCCATGTGTCGGATGATGGAGCTCATGGGTAGCGTTTTAAAGTCCTTTGGTTCCAGATATCCTGCTCCAAAGTCCTTCATTCTTTGTCTGGCGAGGGCGTGACATTCACACATTAAGTGTTTCACTGTCTCTTCCTCTTCGCCACACATACGACAATCGGTGTTGTCAGAATGTCCCATCTTGGTCAGAATTCCCTTGACCCCGTAATGACCAGTGAACACCCCCGTTATGATTTGGAGTTGTCTTTTGCTAAGTTTCCAAAGCTTTTTGCTCCAGCCGGAGTCTACTCCTTGCATGAAGAGCTTTGCATGCTTTAGACCCGTCAGACTGTTCCATTCTTCCTGATGTTTGGTCTTGGCATGGTCTTTAATAGCCGTTGTGATGGTTCCCTGTGAGAGCCCCACGAATGGTTCCGGACCTATAAAGTTGCTTTCAGATCCGGTTCTGGCAAGTTCATCTGCATTTTCATTGCCTATGAATCCCTCGTGCCCTGGGATCCATACCAGTTGCACTCTGTTTTGCCTTCCAAGCTGGTTCAGAGCTTGGACGCCATTATATACCAGTCTAGAGTCCACTCTGTGCGATTCAAGCGCTTTGAGTGCCGCCTGACTGTCGCTGAGTATATAGATATTCTTCCCTTGGGTTTGCCTAACTATATTCTCATGCACGCAGGCAATTATAGCGAAAGTCTCAGCTTGGAAGACAGTGGCGTAATTGCCCATGCTTATACTACTACTAAAGTCATTTGCATAAATGCCTGCTCCCGTACCAGATTCTGTCTTAGACCCATCTGTGTACCATATGATGTCGTTTTCATCAGGGATTGGTGCTTCAAGACCTTCGGTCCATTCTGCCCTTGTTGGAATTTTAACGTTAAAATTCTTATGGAATACAAACTTGGGTTGCATTTTATCGCAGCCCATGTTCGTAATCCTTTTCACGAAATTGTCGCATTCCATGTTTGTGTGCTTGGTCTTTGGCTTGCTATCGCTCCAGAGGCCTGTTAGGGCCAACCTGTGTAACGATTTCCGCGCCTCAGATTGTATCACTAGGTGTAACGGTGGAAGGTCTAGCAGTACCTCCATCGCCGCGGTTGGCGTCGTTCTAAACGCACCAGTAATAGCCATGCATGCCGTTCTTTGTATTTTCATAAGGGCATCCCTGCATGTTCTCTTTAGTGTCCTTGGCCACCATGCCAGGCATCCGTACAAGATGATTGGTCTTACCATCATGGTATAGATCCATCTTAGTACCTTGGGGTTTAGACCCCACGTTTTGCCATAAGCCGATCTACACATTCCAAACACTCTAAGTGCCTTGGTGATTGTGAGTTCGACATGCTTTCTCCAGTTCAGTTCTTTATCAAGTGTTACGCCTAGATATTTCACTTCATTGGACATTTCCAGGACCCTTCCATAAAGCTTCAGCTGCTTCATGCCATTAAGGGTCTTTTTCCTGGTAAACGGTATTACCACTGTTTTGCCTGGGTTTATGGAGAGTTGATGACAGTTGCACCATCTCTCCACTTGCTTCAGTGCTTTATTCATGATTTCCGATACTGTTCCCGGGAATTTTCCGTTTACAAGAATCACTAAATCATCTGCATACCCTACCGTATGTATTGGGCCTTTGTTTAGTTCTTCCAACAGTGAGTTAACTACCAGACTCCAGAGAGTTGGTGAGAGAACCCCACCCTGTGGGCAACCTTTCGTAGCCGTAGCTAGTATTTCGTCTCCCATAAGGGAGGATGTTATTAGTCGGCTATTTAGCATAGTACCAATCCATCTACAGATTGTCTGCTCTATGCCATGTTTAGATGCTGCAATACTGATTGCCTGATACGTGGTGCGGTCGAATGCCCCCTCCACGTCTAGAAAAGTAGCCAGACATAGTTCTTTGTTTTCTATCGCCTGTTCCGCTCTGGTTGTCACCAGGTGTAGTGCCGTTTCAGTCGATTTACCCGGCTGGTACGCACACTGCAATTGGTGCAGTGGATGCCTCTTAAGAGGACCATCCCTTATGTGTCTGTCTACCAGTTTCTCCAGTGTTTTGAGGAAAAACGATGACAGACTTATCGGCCTGTATGATTTGGCTTCTGTGTAATCTGCTTTGCCTGGTTTAGGCAAATACGTTACTTTTACCATCCTCCATACACGCGGCACGTGTCCGAAGGCTATACACGCTCTGTACAATCTACCTAAGTGCGGTATTAGTACATTGGCGCCCTCTTGTAGTAGTATGGGGTAGATTCCATCTGGCCCCGGGGCTTTGTATGGTTGAAATGTGGATAGTGCCCATTGTATCTTATCGTGATCTACTACCTTTTTAGACGTGTCCCAGTTGTACCTGGTTGTGCTAATGGATTGTTCCATTGCACTGTTTACTACATCGTCCGTTACGCTCTGATGTATTATCGAGCCTGGGAAGTGTGTGTTACACATAACTTTAA
Source organism: Cydia amplana (assembly GCF_948474715.1). Taxonomy (NCBI): domain Eukaryota; kingdom Metazoa; phylum Arthropoda; class Insecta; order Lepidoptera; family Tortricidae; genus Cydia; species Cydia amplana. Next base: position 12,592,743 of record NC_086083.1, read on the forward strand.
GGGTTTCGAGCCCCGTTTCAGTCATTCCTCCGTCACTTCTTCTAATGGAAGTAAGTGGGACTGACTTCGTTGCGGCTAGTGCCTTTGTGAGTCTCATGCCTTCCGGTATGGACCTGATTTGATCGCAATGGTTCATCCATGCTTTCCTTTTTGCTTTCCTCACGGCTTTGCTGTATTCCGTGAGTTTCTGCGCGTAATGCTCAAAGTCATTGGTCCTTTTAGCATCATTGAAGACAGCCCTGGTTTCCCTCCGGAGTTTAGCAATCTCCGGGTTCCACCAAGGCGCCTTCTTCGCCAGGATTTTCTTTTCCGGGCAGTTGTTTGACCAAGCTGTGCAGACAGCTTGTACTATTCTGTCTGTTTCAAGTTCTATGTCAATAATAGAGTTTAACTTGCCTTTAGGGTCTCCCAGTTCCACCTTCAGGTCGCTTTTGAACGCTAACCAGTTGGTGTTTCTGGGATTCCGTTTGCGTATAGTTCCTAATTCGATTTTAGTCTTATACCTGAAGCATATATATCTGTGGTCCGATAAAGAAATCTCCCCAGAGACATGCCATGAGCTGATCTTATTACTCGCGTTGTTGGACGCTAGCGTTATATCAATAACCTCACCCCGCCTCGCATTGACGAATGTCGGTTCATTGCCTTTATTTAATATTTGTAAAGAGGAGCTTACCAGAAAATCCAGTACCTTCTCCCCTCTTCTGTTGACACCTGAGCTCCCCCAGATGACGTGGTGTGCATTTGCGTCGCAGCCGATGACCAGGTCGGTGTTCACCTGGCTGCCGTAGATAGCAAGATCCCTCAGTTGCCCAGTGATTGGATCCGCTGCCTCGTAGGGAACGTTTTACAGTACATATGGCACTTTAAACTTTCGAAATACGCACGAAAAGTGCTCATTCCCGCATTAGTAGCACAGGACAGACACCTATTTTACCAGATTCACCACGCTGACAATTCGACCCCTGTCGATGACAATTTTCTGTACATTTCAGAGTCGATAAGTAAGGTCAGTTACTTATTGTCAATAAATATTTACATGATGAAGCGTGAATTACAAATGTCAGTGGTGAAACCCGTCTCGGTGCTCCCATGGCTGCTCCCACCTAGATTAACACAATAATTATATTGTCCGCTAAAGTCATAGCATGCATATTCAATATATTCATCAAAAATCCCCAGCTAAGTAATATACTTGAAACGGCACCTACTAATATTTTTCCAGATGTCATATTTCGTTTCTTCCAGTAGCTATTCGCCATCTTTGTAAGTATTCGTTTGCAGGAAGTCTCGATATAAAAGTCCAGTTTATAAAGGATGACCGCAGACGGCTCCAGCGGCGCTTTGTGCAAAAAGCGATCTCTTCTTCATTTATCTTGGGCTCTTTAAGAGGGCAGACGGTCAGCGAGATTTTTAGAAAATAGGTATTTGATTCAAAGTGTTGCTATCTGGTTCAAATTGTGGCCCTGTCATCGTTAATGTCAAATTTCTATGAAAGTATGACATTTATAATGGCACTCCATCACTTTGTTCTGTTCAAATCGATGTAAAGTTAGCTGAGACGGACTGTACATAGAGGTAAACGCACTTATTTGATCGGAACAAAGTGAGGGGGTGTCAATATTATAAACGTCATGTTTTCATAGATATTTAACAAGTAGAGTTAGCTTGGCCCGACTCTAGCGGGTGTCCTTCTGAATACCTAACAACGTTTGTCCTAAAGTCACTTGCCCTAACTAGTTTGTCCTAATGGGCACATGCCCTAACGATTAATTGTCATAACGATTATTTTCCATAATGTAATGGTTCTGAAAAATGGTTAGGTTAGAACTTGCTGCCACAAAAGTGGATTAGGTTAGGTTAGAACTGCGACCCTCGCAAAAAAGAAAAATTATGCTTAATAACCAGAGATCGGACAAATTTGCGACATTGCTCGCAATAATGTGGCCAAGACTCCGAAATTGATTACATAATTAATCATTTAATTATTTTAATTCATTTTTTACTTGAGATTTAATTTTGTTCCCTCGTCAATAAATAGCACTTAAATATATTATTGATATAAAAAAATGAGTACCTACAGAAAATTTGGAAAACATACTGATTAATTTCTTTAATAAATTTACATTATAAGAAATCTTTGTGTTTTTTATTGATTAGGAATCAAAATTAAACCTCAGGTAAGAAATTAATTAAATGATTAATTATTTAATCAATTTTGGAGTCATGTCCACATTATTGCGAGCAATGTCGCAAATTTGTCCGATCTCTGTTAATAACATAAGGATAAGTAATCAATAATAGGGAAACCAAAATTAGGGTATAGAGTGTTAGGACAACTGATCATTATGACAAACAATATTAGGGAATTCAAAGATAGGAGAAAAGACTTTAGGGATTCAGATATAGATCCACTCTAGCATAGCTAAAACACCGTATGTTCTCTTCAACTAGCTTGTAGTCGTTTTAAGATTTTTGCATGCTAGTACAACCTGTATAGTACAAATAGCAGAATAAGCAAACAATTGTCACTAAACTTACCACCTAAGACACTATTGTACGTTATTCTTTGCAAATAAATATTTACTTCCTTAAAAAACAAATACCTAAACAAAAATTATCGTTACAAAAAAGTGTTTTTAACAATTTTCTACAAAAAATACAAAGAGCCTGTACGAGCTGGTGTGGTGAAAATTTAGTTGATGGTTTATCTTAACTACTAAAGTGTAATTTAATAGAACTTGCTAACTATGTAAACAAAAGTTACTAGTAAATTGACATTCCGTGTCAATTTTAGTATGGCGGTTTGTTTACATAGTTAGCAAGTTCTATTGAATGACACTTTAGTTTTTACAGTTTTCTTTACCGGCTCCAATGAAAAAGTTCACACAAAAATAAAGTTTGATTGGCTGAAGCCATTTCTGCGTAGTCTGACTGAGTTTACTGTGTTCGGCAAAAAGGTGTGGTGCCAATATATTTATGAAACGACTAGGGAGATATACTGGCTGTCGATGCAGTGTTTAAACGGGATTGCGTGGTTTTGATCATTTCTAGTTTTTTTTATATAAAAACTGGCCAAGTGCGAGTCGAACTCGCGCACGGAGGGTTCCGCACCATCAACAAAAAATAGAGCAAAAAAATCGTGTTTGTTGTATGGGAGCCCCCCTTAAATATTTATTTTATTTTATTTTTAGTATTTGTTGTTATAGCGGCAACAGAGATACATCATTTGATGTGAAAAATTCAACTGTCTAGCTATCGCGGTTCATGAGATACAGCCTGGTGACAGACGGACGGACGGACGGACAGACAGACGGACGGACAGCGAAGTCTTAGTAATAGGGTCCCGTTTTTTACCCTTTGGATACGGAATCCTAAAAAAGGAGGAGTTATATGTAGCTTTAATATTAACTGTCATACTGTTAACGTTTTTGACGTGATAACGTGTTATAAATCGATGAACACCGGTAGCATGCACGAAAAAGTGTTACGTTGTGGACGCGACGGATCTCCATGGTAACGTTGTGGACAGATCTCCATGGTAACATTACGGCCACGTTGTGAATGACGATAATAATTCAATTCAATTCATAAATAAAAGTATGCAATTTTTCATCAATGCTTTCTTATGACGTTTTCACGCAACATTATCGTCCCTAAACCGACTTTACAGACAACCATACTTTTTTGTAAAACATTTTAAGAACTGAATCGGCTTAACTCAAAAAGTGCTTTTACTCTTACATGTTCCTACATTACAACGACTTGACGAATTGGCTTGATATAGTTAGTCATAGGTACCCATTTGTCAGTCTCTTTAGTGTAAGACAAAGATAGTATAATTCTCTCTGTTTATGTTTGAAATGAGACAGTCCTTTGACAGACTATAGCTTTTGCGAAATTATGCACTTTAAAAATCATACATACGTTTTAAAATCATTGCTAACCCCTCAAGCGGTTAGAAGCTGGGAGCAGGCTATGTGGCGCTCTAAATTTTTAAAAAGTGTAGGTACAGATAGCTAAACGAGTAAATTTTAGACCATTTATTAGAAAGCGCAACGCTTAAACTTACACTTAATATGATATAATGCTAGTTAAGATGAAGTATACATATTTTTTGCCAACTCTTAATTTCAGTGAACTGTAATATTCATAACTGGGTTCAATTATAACCTTTCCCGTATATATCGTGTCATTTACGACGACGCGCAGATTTCTCAAATCTAACCTTTAATAGCATGGCAATACGAGCCAAAGCACGCATCTTCGTGAATGAAATCACTATAGGTAGTCGAATAACAAATATATAAAAATCCCTTTTCTCACTGAACTGAAAATGACTGGCTTATGTGACAGCTCGTACTCGTAAAAGATAATCAAAAGTATCAAGACCGTCCGAGCGTATTGCGTAGCATAGGCGTGGCGACCGAGATGAAAAATCACAGATGACTCTTTTTTATTGCGACTAGGCCGGCATCCGGAGTAATTATCGTCACTCGGCCCACTTACATGGTTTTGGATGAGAGGAGACGGTTTTGCGCGTAATGCTTTCAGGGATAATCTTTGTGTTCTCAGCTTCAGAAGGCAATCAAACGCATGTTCATTAAATAAGAATAATTATGGAACATTTCACGAAAAATGCAGGATACATTTTACGAAAAATAAATCTAAGGCGTCATATAGTGTTTATCACAAAAATAAGGCACTCAACGCAACTGTTCTCATATTTTAGTACAATCGCTATATTATTATGTTTATATGCAACGAAGTTGTGAACTTCTCGTCGACGTTTTAGAACATTTCGATAAATAAATAAAAAACCGACCAAGTGCGAGTCGGACTCGCTCACAAAGGGTTCCGTACCATTACGCAAAAAACGGCAAAAAAATCACGTTTGTTGCATGGGATGGGAGCCCCACTTAAATATTTATTTTATTTTGTATTTAGTATTTGTTGTACTACAATACATATTATACATATATTTGTTGTAGTACAATACATCATCTGTGACAGACATACGGACGGACGGACGGACGGACGGACAAACGGACAGCAGAGTCTTAGTAATAGGGTCAAGTTTTTACCCTTTGGGTACGGAACCCTAAAAATTAAGAATACGTAAAACGTGCGTACGTAGCATAAATCAAAAATGGCCTCCGTTCATCAATGTTTTAACAAGAAGCAGTATTCACAAAATTGATATCGATGACAGCTCCACCAAATGTACAGTGAAACGACTGCTTTGCTTCAAAACGAACACAAGTCAGCCCGAACACTTAACTCGGAACACTTTGAGACTAAAAGGTCACAACTGTCTTGTGAAGGTGGTTTTTAGGGTTCCTTAAGTAACAAGAAAACCTATAAAATACAATTTTGTCAAATATACCTATATATGACTGTTAGTTTGTCCGAGAAATGTGGACATGGGTATACACTATACACCTATACATAATATAGTAATCCCGCGAAAAAAGTGGCAGAATAAAACTTTAAAAAAATATATTCGCTCCCCTCCATGGTCTGTTAAACAGGCATAAAGGGACCAGTTTGCAAAATAAAGTAAGCTGAAAAAGAGCAGTAAGTACCTAATACTAGTTATTAAACAAAATTTGCCCCCGAGTGAAACACACAATTTTTCACCACACCAACCCGAAGTACTTAAATATTAACTGTAAGATATATCAAACAAAATCAAACCCAAATTAATGTTAATACTTATCATTCAAAATCATCAATTTAAAGTCAATTCTACCAGCAAACATAGGACAACAACTCAAAGTTTGCATTTGATTACTTTGCCTCACATGTGAATAAACTTTGCAACTTTTTTCATTCATAATATGAATGATATTATTATGAATGAAATATTATTTCATAAAATAGTATTTTATCTAGTAAGATCAGGCTGATTGCTGTTAGATAAAATAAAGGTGACATTGCGATGGCAACTGCCACTGCACTACTGTTACGACATTACTTCTGCGGCGGTGATGGCGCCGATGTATCTGTCAATTTCCTTGATAAAGTGAGTGAGGAAATTGTCAGATGTATCGCATATACATCTGTCAATTTCCTCACGTCCAGGCCGCAGCAGTAATGCAGCTTCAGCTTCTAGAGTCTGTGCGGAAAGAGAAGAGTCGTGGAATGTATGGGGTCCAATACATTCCACGACTCTTCTCTTTCCGCACAGACTCTATCCGAAAGTCACCTTGTAAAAAACTTTATTCGTTTGTTTTCGACTTAAGTAGGTACTACGGCAAAAAAAGGCTTCCGTAGCTCAATTGGTTAAGAGCAACACACAGATAGTCGAGGATGCGGGTTCAAGTCCTGCCGGAAGCGTAACTTTTTCCATTTTTCCTTTAATATAAAATTAGGTATTACGGCGCTTTTATCTACTGAAAAGGTTGATACGGAACCTAAAAATGTCCTTGGCCGGTTCTCTTCAGTCATTTTTCTTTATTTAGTGAAAAGGCCGCTTCGGCGAGTCAGTGATAAATGTAAGTGCCCGGAGTGTCATCCGGGGGTGATACAGTCAAATGGTTCTCAATGATTTGTGTTAATGGAAAACGAGGATTGTTTTTTTTGCATGTAATAGAGGTTTTTTTACAACTGTGAATATTGTAAAAAATTTCGTTGTGTTTTTGTCGATGTAAGATTTTATTTGTGAGCATTGAAAACAGGATAACTACTACTTATATATTTTAGATTTCGGAATTGCCGATGCCGTCTTTGTCAAGGAACTTTAATATAATAAATAAATACAAACTAAATAAACAAAAAATACTTACCTACTAAAACCCGTCCCGGGCTGCCCCCGACGCAAAAGTGCCCATTACGCTCGCTGCGTTGCCGCGTTAGATTGCGATTTGCCTCAGACAAAACCCGGAGCCCCGGGTCAAAGCCCGTGTTTTGGTAAATCTTATTGTGGTAACAAATAAAAAACTCGCTTTAAATTATTTAATAAATGATTCAGTTTTTAGAAAAACAATACCAATCCAATCGGTACTCTGACATATAATAGCCGACCCAGAAACGCCTGATCGTACTTCAAAAATATCCGCAAACGCAGAAAGACAATCGGTTGAAGTGGCCATAATTTCGGGCGTGAAGAGCGCGGCGCCGCGTGCGCCCGACGGCTAGATTAGTGGACTGTCGACTTTTATTGCGGCTAGAATTGGACGGCTATTTTTATTTCAATACTATTTTAAACAAGGAGAGTCAGAAGAAGGCACTAGAGTGATGCTTACGCTTAAAGGATGACTCACATTAGACCGGGCCGTGTCCGGGCCGGAGCTTCCAGCGCTTCGTTTTCTATGGAAAGCATCACGTGACCACCAGTAATCTGTCATAGAAAAGTAAGCTCCGGCCCGGACACGGCCCGGTCTATAGTTCGTTTTTTTAGCATTAGAAAGAACTTGAAAAAAGGTAAGCGATTATGACATGTCTTTTAATTGAAAAACACTCTTTAAAAATCAATATTACTTATGAAAGCAGAAGACTATAAAAGATCGTATTAGATTCATAATTGTTACATATTTACCGTAACTTATTTTTAAAATGTGTTTTTCAATTAAAAGACACATCAAGATTGTTTACATTATTTCTAATGCTAAAAATAACGAACTATAACGTGAGTCATACTTAAAGAAAACTAAAGTTTTCAAAAGGGAAGCCATCTGTATATGAACATTAAATTTCATGAGTGCGAATGAGGCAGACTACAAATAAAAAAAAACGTGATCATTTTTGAGCTTGAATATACCAAAACTTTAAACGAAATGCTGTATACATGTAGGAGATACGTGGGTGACTATATCTTGGAAAATACTGTTACAAGAAAATAATTTCCGCAATTTCATATTATTTCCGAATCCAATGACAATTGACATAATTCCGATTTTGGCCGCACTTTTTATATTTGACGAACTATACTTAATTTACTACTTGCTTATAGTTAGGACAAGAACGCAACCCTACTTCGAGAAAATTCACGGAGGCCGATTTTATTTTGTTTATGTCACTTTGTTATCATTCACCTTTCAGATAAGTACTTATACGAACAAGAACGAGCGGAATGCACGCGCGAATAACAAAATAGCATAATTCTAATATCTGAATGTAAGTTTGAATTGGCCTCACGGATAAAAGCTAGTATACGAACCAGGGGCGGATTAAGCTGGTCCGGGGCCCGTAGCACATACGTCAGCGGGGCCCCCTGATGGTTTCATTTAGTTTCTTAGATTAAGAGGATAAAAAAAAACAAAGTTGTTAGCCATTCACTTTTCGTGATTTTATATATTTGCAAATTGATGTATTATGGGGTCTGTGTCAATTTCTTCAAGGAGGTCATGTTCTATGTTCATCAAAGACAGATGATTTAGACGTTCTTGCCCCATTGTGTTCCTCAATTCGATTTTAGGGTTTCGTAGTCACCTAGAAACCCTTATAGTTTCGCCATGACCGTCTGTCTGTCCTCGGCTTTGTTCCGTGATCGTTAGTGCTAGAAAGCTGCAATTTGGCATGAATACATAAATCATGTATGGCGACAGAACGATAAAAGGAAAACTAAAAAAAAAATTCCGCGCTTCCATAATAAATGTTTTTTTTTTGCTTCGATCCAATAGTGTGGGATAGGTCTTTCAAAACGAATAAGGGTGAGCAAAACCATTTTTTGATAAAGTTAATATTTTCGGAGTAGTTAATATTGAGTTATTGCCAAAAATCTCCTCTTCTTAGTAAAAAGACGTACAAAAAGCGCTGCGAAGGTACTCAGTTCCCTTATGCTTGTAAATCTTGTAATGTACATGACATGTACTTACTAATAGCCCCCGTTTGGCCTATTCTGACAGAATGGTAACTACGAAACCCTGCACTGAGCATGACCCGACACGCTCTAGGCCGTTTTTTTTTTTAAATTCTTTTAGCCAACCGTTGGGACGTTGACCGTGACGTTGGAAAACAAAAAGTCGTATGTGACTATTAACTTCCTATTATGACATGACTATTTACCATTCACCGTAGAAATAAAGAGAGTTTGTTACTGTATATTTAAGTTTAAATATCTGGGAGACCGAGCTTTGCTCAGATAACATATAAAAACTCAAAAATGCGCGTTTTCCCAGAGATAAGACCTAGCCAGATTGATTTTTCGCCACCGAAAACCCCCATATAGCAAATGCCATCGAAATCGTTAGAGCCGTTCCCGAGATACTCAAAAAATATATATAAATCAATAAATAGGTATACATACAAGAATTGCTCGTTTAAATGTATAAGATAAGGTCCTTAAAATTTTGTATGATATTACAAGCAAATATCAGCCTTCGTGAATTTAGTATTGTATCCGTGATGTTCGAAAACAAAAAGTCTTATGCTTATTTTAAAGTCTATGAACTCTAAAGTATTAGAAATAAAGTAGAATTTTACTAATGCTGTAATTATGTAATGCGACATGCTGATAGACAGTCCAAAAATATGGGGCGATAGAATAAAAGTTTCACTTTAAAAATATAGGTGCGAATCGCGATTATGGCGAAAGGTTTTGAAGGCGATAGATGATTTTGATTTTGTCACGCGCCTTTTCGTTATTTAGTGTAATTTTTTTTTGTTTTCATACAAGTCAATTTCAAAATCGCTTGGTCAGGGGTCAGGGGGTCAGGGTCAAAGCGCGGCCCCCCCCCATAGGTGCGGGGCCCGTAGCATATGCCTTTTTTGCTGTTAGGTTAATCCGCCACTGATACGAACCACTTTGCTCAGCGAGCACAAAGACTTGCTTATTAAGTTTAATTTTTAATATACGCGTGCAGGCCGCGTAAAATTGCAATCTAAAGCGAGTGAAAAACTCTTGCGAGAATAATTTATACGAATAATCTTCTTTGAGGGAACGTTCGTGGCATAATATGGGGTGTTTTTTAACTCTTAGCCAAATTTTATGATGTGAATATATTGGTTAGACTGTATATATATATATATAACTTTTACTATGGAACCAAGCTAAAGAGGGCGCTGTTATTCTCTTGTATAGGGTGACAGTTCAGTTTTATATGAAAAATTTAGTTCCAATGAAATTCCGCAATATGTCGCGTGATCATATATTACTGGTCAGCAATCAGGTCAGTCAATTTTCAGAAATATCCCGCATTCGAAGTTACTCTAACACACCTTAAACCTAGAGATTTTCCATCTTTAACTCCGTTGTGCTAATTTTAAATCTTTCGTCTCGTTATGAACGTAAAAATATTTTAATTCAACCAAGTTAACATTCGTTTCCATTCAGTTAGCACTGCGAATTAATTCATAAATCCAAGAACCAAAAAGTATTATGATGGTATCAAATTACTACACAGAAAACGCTTTCTTGGTTTTGATAGCACTGTTCCCGCTTCAGCGCAATGCATTCATGAGGAGTGTTTGAGAAAAAAATACTACTTGCTTTTGCCCGCGACGTCACCTACATAGAATGATTCGCGGGACTGGCCGGGACTAATAATATCTCATACATCTATATTACTTAAGGCATTAAGACATTATTTATAGTCGGATAAAAAAACTCATATAAATGCAAACTTGTTCCCAGAAAATAATAGAGCGTGAACCACTTGGTTAGCAACATATTGCTGAACAGGCCCCCTGCGCTCCTCACACCGAAAAAAACATTCAGTCGTAAAAAAATGAACCCCAAAGTGAGAAAGTTTATAATTTAAGGAATTATCAGAGTGTTTGCCTAATTTTCCAACATCACCCCTAGTTGAACCAAATACTTGCTTTATTCTGAGAACCATTCTTAACTAACTCTAACTTGTATCATGTTAATCTGTGCAATCAGCACCAATCTATATTCCCTCGCAATTGCTGTAATATACCCGTAATAAATCACCTTCGAATATCTATGTTGAGTTAGTTGTAAGCACGTCAGTTTCAAGCCAAGTTTGCTTTTCAATAAAAGCATTGCAATATATTTCACCTATTTCTTTTTGTCGGTCATGTTTTCATTTTATTTAGAATTAGAAACAGTCTTACATGGGCTTAAGAGAATAGATTGTGAAATACCTCAAAGAAAATAGGCCGCAGTAGTTTCCAAATCCGTCGATTCTAATTTAACAGTTTGTTATTGTTTTGAATTGGTTTTGATATCACATCGACGACACCTCACGTACGACTTTCACAGTGACTCCATTTCGCATGCACCAATCAGCTCAATAATCTTCAAGGTCGTATCAAAATAAGATTGAAACCGTAACGAATTGTTGAATCGGACCTTAGATTTTGAAATGGCTGGGCTGTTAGGGTTGTGTGGTGTGGGACAGTATATGGGGCATTATCTATGAAAAGGGACCTCATTGTCGATGGCGCTTACGCCGCACAGCGTCGCGCGGCATTGTATTTATATCGGAGCATCGTTTTATTAACGACGTAAGCGACATCGACAATAAGGTCCCTTTTCATAGATAACGTCACATATATGTTATACTTAGATGTATGTGGCTTCGCGGGTGTTTGCCGAACTTGGCATCAGTTTTTAAAGTTTTTATTTATCGTTTTATTAACCTAGGAATTTGGTATTGAAGTCTGGCCTATTAGTCTTGATTGATTGATTGATTAAAAAGTATAATGCACATGAATACTACATTTATAACGGACTAGCTCATCTGCTAAAGCAGATTAAGTTATCGTCAGTGTGGATAGATTAATCATGAAGAAACATATTTGTCTAACGTTTTTTGTTTTAAATAGTTTTTTGCATAGTGGCCAAAGTGGAGGCATTGATAGCAATGGGGTAAAAAATAATAAGAATCTGGACAGTGGACATGAATTATCTAAAACAAATATAGGAGGCATACCTATTAGTGAACTCGCTGGAGCATACAATGACAGAATAAGACAACTACGAAGTTATAAATACGATGACAATGATCGGTATGATGACGGAATGGGTTTATTCGAAAGAAACGGTCATGTATTCGGTTTTGATGAAGGGAATCCGGGTAAGACGTTTTATTAATTCCTAAAAGAATGCATGTTTACAAGTCGCCGCAATACAATCGAAAATACGCTCTCATTTTCAAACGACATTAATTTAATTACATGACATGAACATTTACGTACCTAACATTGGTACCTACTAGCTTTCATTTCACAATTTTTTGGTGCCAAATTGCAGCGTTCAGCATTGAGCTAAGTTGCGGACAAACAGACGAACAGACAGTTCAATTCTCTAAGATTTCATGCCAGACATACGATCTCTATGTATCTTCGTATTTTTAGATATTCACGGTGAAATACTTCGCCCATGTCAAGTATACGACACGTTTTGCATCCGAAAGTTCTTCGCGGAACACTCGGAATGCAAGGTCTCTGGAAGGGCTGTGCCTGACCCTCTGTACAGGGCTGAAGGCAGCATTAATTTTGCCAGTAACAACATGTCGAACACCCAAATCACTGCTGATTACGGTGGATTGAACAACGCCAGAATTTCTGAGTTTTAGTAAGTGGTTTATAGATTTGAATGTAATGTAATCTACACGAAAAATAATATTCCATTTCTAGTTTGCCTGACGTGATGACTTCTCTTTTCCACACTTAAATTATCTTTTAACGTAAGCGTCATTCTAGTTGATAATACTATTAAATACTTATTTTTAATTTAAACTAATATTTTCAGTATCAACAATGTAACAGACAACTTGGTGATTGCGGTCACATTCGACAGCGTTTCAAAGTTTTCTAACAATACTTACTACAAGTACTATCTTAGAAGCAGAGAGCCTGTGGTTACCAGAGACTTCGGAGGAATACAATATGGTTTGTATTTTATTTTTTCCTGCAAATTTTATAAAAGCCAATTAATTTAGATTAACATTTATTATTCATTAGGTATACATATTAGTATGTGACTGCTTGTGCAGATCTTAAATAACAGTTTTTAAGTGCGTTACTAAGAAAGGATTGCTTTAGGGGCTTTAGGTGGATACTCGTACCTAAACTTAGATTTTTTATGATTAGAAATAACTCCGCAGGTCATTTCATAGTTATTAAGTAAATGATTGTTATTCCAGGAGTGTTGACCGTAACTGTAATAATACCCCATATACACAATCTAAGACTGGACAGATCTGAAATATATACGTACGGAGACACCAACGTTTTTCCTTTTGTCCTCGGACCCCAGATTGGAACCAGTACAGGTAATATATGTAAAACCTTCATTTTATACAGATTATTAAGCCCTTACTGCATGGAATAACATTATTTGTTTAAATTTGAACTTTAATAGCTGACAATAGAGTTGAATATCATATCCGCCGTATATGGCTCCGTATGCGGTAAGGGGTTAAGATCGATTTTATAATTTACACTTGAAATATGGATTTTGTTAACACATTCACCGCTGAGCTATAATAGTAGCGCTACGTTGTAGTCGATAACATGGGTTTCCCGGTATGTAGAGGAAATGACGACAATGGTTCTGATTAGCGCTGAATGTGTTGTTTGGTATAACTACCAATCAGGCAAGGAGTTATTGGTACAATTTAATGGTACAATTCATAAACGCGCTACAGGCTATTTATCGTGTGTCTTAATCTTTCCTTTTGACTTATGTATTTGTAAGAAAGGGATGAAACAAAAATTAACTTAATAGAGGCTTGTAAAATTTTATGAATAAGGGGATAACCTAAAAATTTGATGTACCTAATTTCATTTTGATCGGTACATGCATATATGTATGCAGTATGTATATTATGTATGTTCATTTGTTCCCTCATGACTTCTAAAGTACTCATTATAATTAAAAATAATAACTTAAATCTGCCAGTGTCTGTGTCTCTGTGTGTTCGTTACCTCTTCACGCTTAAACCGCTGAACCGAATAGATACAATTTTGTATGGATATACTTTGAAACCTGGGCAAAGGATCAGACCATGGATCAGACACTTTCCTGGGCGCCTCATGTTACTGAATTGAGCAAAAAGCTGTTTGGATCTCTCCATTCTTTAAGGCGCCTTCAGAACTTTCTTCCACTGGATACCAAAGCCATGCTGGCCCGATCTCTGTTACTGCCTCTACTCGACTACGGCGACGCTGTGAATCTTGACATGACAGAAGAACTCCTGGACAAGTTAGAGCGCTTACAGAATGTCTGTATAAGATTCATTTTCGGCCTACGGAAGTACGATCATGTGTCTTACTATCGTGAAAAACTCAATTGGCTTCCAATCCGCCGCCGTAGAGATCTTCACACTCTTTCTCTTTTCTTTAATGTTCTTTTTACACCTTCTTCTCATTTATACCTCTCTCAAAAATTTCAATTTCTGGCTGAAGGCAGTGGCCACCGTCTGCGTTCGAGCGCGAATTTATCACTTGCTATCCCTCCTCACAAATCTCGAGGATACAATAAGTCCTTCGCAGTGCGTCCAGTGAAGCTGTGGAATGAGCTGCCTGTTTCGCTCAGGCAGGCACAATCGGTTGCGTCGTTCAAGGAGAGGTTAAAGAAGCTATGGCTATCTGATCTGACTGATTAATTTGTCTATATTTCTATTGTATAATTGCTTTATATCTTTCTAATTCTTTCCAATTTTTAGTATATTTTCCCCATTCCTTTTTGTGTAATATATGTATGTTTATCCTATACATTTTGTATGTATTTATATCCGTTATCTTTTTGGTACCTTGTTGTACATTTTGCTGCATTTGTCACCCGCTTTTCACTTTCTCCTCTCATCTACTCAAAGGTTAACTGGAAAAGATCCCTTAAAGGGATAAGTTCGCCTTTGTACTTCTTACTAATTGTATGTTATTTTTCATATGTCTTTTTGTACAATAAAGAGTTTACTACTACTACTACTACTACAAAGACAGTGTAGTTTTTATTAGTCATCACCATCATTGCACGCAGACGATGTCTCGCGCGGGCAGAAGATAGTATGTATAAGTATTATAATTTTCTTTTATAGATCCTGAAGTCACATCCATGTATGCTCGTTTCTTCACTAACGTTCCATCGGAGTATCAGGAAGAGATATCCAGTCAAGGAAATTACTTCGTCGGAAACTACTTACAGTACAATATTTGCGACTTCGGTGTTAAAGTATTGTAATATTTTATTCATAAAAACTGATATAACTATACAATACGTACCTTGAGTTTTTTTATGTAAACTTATGAGGGACTCGAATGTTAAATTCAATAAACCATATTAAATATTATATATAGTTGGATTTTTACAATGTAGGTGGGTTTTATTAGTATTGAACACTAACAAAATGTTGGTGGTAACTAATGTACTTGTACTGGTCATTTTTTCTAACCTGTTCTCGTAACAACTAAGAAAAAATCGGTAGTGACTGCCGAAGTGGCTAAATATATCGGTAGGTATGCGTCCTCATTTCTAGAGTAACACATATATTTGGTCACTTTGACTGTCACTACCCATTTGATGCTGACTGTACTGTCGTATCTTAACAATATCGTCAATATTAAAACTAAAAAAATTGCAAAAACAGAATTCAGCTCCCGTAAAAATACACTCTATCATATAATGAAATTCTTATCAATTCTCGCCAGAATATATTATTATTCCTATTTAATGTGGAAGCTGTGTATTGTGAGAGATGATGGATCGCGTCTTACGAAGTTTACTTTGAATCTCGAATGATGAAATATCGGGACGATGATGTATCGACGGTTTTATTCTGCCTTTTATGCGGTGTTTTGATTTATACATTTATTTAAGCAGACTCTAGAGAGAACAGTTATTTTTCAATGTCTTGAAGCAGACGAATTACCAAAGAATTTTAAATGAAACAATCCAACGACGTTAAATACTCGTAAGTAATTGACTAACTGGAAATTTAAATGTGCCTAGAAGCTGGTATTTAATTAATTGAAACAAATTAAATTTTTTTTATATTCCAATTTACTTTATCACTTTTTGGAAACCAAGGTAGTAGTAGACTATGATATGTGTACCTGTATTACATTTGAATTATTTCACAAGAAATAAAACTAGTTTAAGTAACTGCTTTTTCTTTCTTTTTTTTCATCTATAGGAAATTCACAACATTGAACAAATAATGAATTAACAAAAAATAACGAATTTAAAATCAATGAATAAAGGAAAAACAGTTATTATGCAATTTTATGGCCAGCTCCATCGTAAGCAGACACGTACTCGTCAGCGTAGAAGCCGATCGATATTACCTCCTTCGATCTGATGCTGGTCGGCCGACCGGCAGCAATCAGCACAGCGTTGATATCGTACGCCCAGAAATGGTGTCCTTCGTGCGGACTGCCATAGTTACAAGCTACAACCCCACTTAAGACGAAACAGGAGCTAAGATTTAAATATTTTAGGTAAATATACCCGTCTCGCTAACGGAAGCGGCTCCTAAAACTAGTGCGATAAGGACAAGGCGAAAAAGCCAGCGTAAAAATCTCAAAAATCGAGGTTTCGTACTCGACTGTTTCCTCCTCCAAAACTTAACCAATCGTAATCAAATTTGGAAATCTAAATGACTATGAAATTATCTGTGTCGGACCGTTTTGCTTTTGTGGCTAATTGATATCGGTTTTGAATACCACGCATTGACAATATTATTTAATCTAAGTCGAAAAAATCATTGCTCTATCTTCAAAAGCCACTGTACAATGCAAGCATCGCACATTTCTCGCGTCAGCATTAAATACAATGACTTTATATAATCATTGCTGTATTTGCGATTACGCCATACATCGAAATAGAAAGCTTTAACCAGGGATGTTACGGAGGTCCGTTTCCGTTTCCGTTAAATCGGAACTTAAGTTTGGTATTACACATCCGTTTCTGTTCCGGTTCCGTTACTTTTGAAACGGAAGTATATCGGATGTCAATGCTTAGCGCGGCAGCGGGACATGAGCAGCGTCCATCAAAAACAAACAGGTTTATACCAGTCATTCGCTCATCGCCCCGCTTGCCACGTGCTGCACTAATTTGTTGTTTAGTAAGTATTATTCGTGTTACCTATTGAAACTAAAACTACCTATTCGTATGTGTTGTGTTGCGTAATGTGTACCTACGGACAGTACAGGCTACTGTGTGTGGTGAATGTTAGTGAGTAAAAAAACGAACAATGAAATCAAAATCAGTTTCAAAGTTCGATTTGGAATTTTGTTTTTAATAGACCTACCCTTATAGTCCGTGGTGTTCACTTAATTATACGGCAAATGATGATGATGGAATTTCCTTTTGCAGAGTTGCTCCCTTTGACTCAGGGAGCGTTCAAGTATTACGTAACGCAATTTTTGGACATTTTTGACCCCCCCTCCCCCCCCATGTAACGCCTTCTTTTACCTAAAGGCCACGTTCGTTACGTAATACTTGAACGCTCCGGATCACAGATTGACTTAGGTTAGGGGAGCCAATTGAATTCTTAATTGCATCTTTGAGTTACACGAAAATATCGATACCACATAGCAAAACTTTATTTTTTTACAAATTTCGGGGGGCACCCCCCCTTAAGTCAATTTTGCATCAGAAATTCGGTTGGCTCCCCTTCTTAAATTAATCTGTGAGTCAAAAGGAGTAACTGTGCAAAAGGAAATTCCATCATCATCATTTCCCGTAAATGGCACTTTTTTGTGGTTAACACCACGGACTATAACATCTCGTCCACCTACTTATGTATCATTCAGGTTCGATTCTGGTTCCGGTTCCGTTTTCGGTTCCGTTTCTGGTTCCGCTTCCGTTTCCGATTCCGATAAACTAAACTGAAAACATCTGTTTCCGTTTTTGGTTCCGATAAAACCACATCCGTTACATCCCTGGCTTTAACATCACTTCTTCAAATCTGAAGGCAGCTGTCCGCGCGCACGCAGGTGGCACCCCTTTGGACGTATTTTTGAAAAGCCCTACGCCGTGGGGAGACTTGTACAAAACGTACAACTGGCCTGAAGTTAAAAGAAACACAAAAGTTAAAAGAGTTAAGATAGGTAATTTCGCAACTGAGACAGTGTTGCTTTATAAACAAGCTTATAATAACAAGTTAAGTTGAAATAGTTTGTGATGCAGATGTAAAAGCAGATGTAGAGAACTATGTTAAGAATAACTACACTGGTAAACATATATCAATGGCCGCTGATTACAATATAGATTTAGTTATAGGCTTTAATTTACTGATGCCCGTAAAATTAGTGTCAAATTTAAGTTCAAATGGTATTGTAAAAAATGCCATGAAAATACAATCTAAATAAAAATTCACGCTAAAGCCCTCACAAACTGCGGAGTTCATTTTGAATGCTACCAAAATTAATATGGATGTTTTAATAGACTACGAGTCAAGTCTAATCGGAGATGTAGCTGCGAATTATAATCCAAGACACGAGGGTCATCATTTCTGGGCCTACGACGTAAAAGCAATTGTGGAGTCTGTTAGCAAAATGTCGGCTATCCAGAAAGGCACTGATTTATTGAACATAGAATTCTTTACTGACGCATTTGGATACGTCATTGATCAAGATACTGGGAAGATAATTAAAAAGGTTTCTGCTGATTATATATTCTAAAACTTACTGGTCCTGAATAATCATGTATGTAACTTGAAGTAAAACTTTTATTACCCTAGGATAGGGATATTGAATGTAATTAAATTTGTTGTTGAAACACTACTTTGTTGTTGAGTTTAAAAATAAATATTGTTACTTTTATCTGCAGCTTACTTTTGTCATCAAACTATAACTTATACAGCAACTGAAAATATATACTTTTCTTTTATGAGTTGACTTTATTTAATGATTTTTTAAGCATAATAAATAACACTTAAAATAAAAACTATTTATAAATAATATTTATTTTTTAATATACCATAGAGCTTCATTAGCCAAAAAGATAAGCCACATTAAGTCTTTAATTCAAATATTTAGGCCAGTGAAGGAAAATCAATTTTGAAGTCAAAGTACTCGTAACATCATGTTCTCATATATCTACCACTTAATCTCGAGTTATTCTGCGAACGATTTGGTGGTTTTATAGTAAAAGGTAGCTCAGTTTTAAGATTAAAACTAGTTGAAATATTAAATGTTTACTAATACACATAATACAAATCAGCTTCATCCAGTTAAGCGTTCATAGAGCCCAAAGCTCTTAAGTTATGATGATGATGATGACAGCCCTTAGCTGGCCATAATTTCTTACTTCGCGATTAATATAAACGGTAGACCTGTTATTACTCATTTATCAAATGACTGATTCCTGGCTGGATGTTAGATTTTTTTTCGATGCTGTATTTTAACTCTAAAATAGCACTATTGTTATAAAAATAATGGCTGAGTTCCATCTAAATGTATCCGCACTGCCCCATTTGTATTCAAATTCTGTGCATATTGAACTAAAAACAAATGTTTTTACCGATCTCGGAATTACGAAGGCGGTGTTAATGGTCATGTATCATGCATGAGAAAACGATAATAGACGATGAACTATTTGGTAGCATGTGCGTTATTACATTCTATTCTAACTCAAGGTACGCGTTCCGTATATAGGAAAACTCGCCACGGTTCATCGCCGCTCTTGTGTTAAGTACTTTTTGTCGTTTAGGGTTAGCGTACCGTGGTGGATAGTATTTATTCATTTAAAACATGAAAATGTATATTATTGTGCCTAAGTCAAAATAAGTCGTTAAATGCAGTCACTACAATAAAATTTACCACGATGGAGCGGCATGAGTGCATGCAAGAATTACCTACGATGAGAAAAACAAAAATAAAATTATATTAGCCAATCTTATTTCATGGACATAGGTACCTCATATATATAGGTATATGGGCATAGGTCAGCTGCAGATATAACTGACCCCCCTGAAAAGAAATTTGTTTGTAGGGGGGCCAACTATCTCAGAAGCTGGTTGTTCTAAAATAGACATAAAATTTGTGATCGAATTTAAATTATCGTGAGAGTGTTTGAAAATTAATAACCATTTCAAATCATAGGATACCATTTTAATGTTTTACGTCTGTACAAAATTATTTTATTCGTGATAATGCGTATGTAACAATCATGGAACCCGATCAGGAAATCGGAGTTTAAGTATGTATTGGTTTCATAGATCACGCAACTACATCCTATATAATGGCATCACTAATTAAAAGTTAGGATTGCAAAGAACTCGTGCCGATTGAACGAAAATATGAAGAATTATTTTTGTTTAATATTTTTGATAGCAAGCAGTTATGGACAAAGTAATGACACAAACATTAGTGACGTGGGAAGTGTAGCCGGAAATACGAATACTGGAGGAAATAATTCGGGAAGTGTTCCAGGCGACAATTCCAACGGTAATTTGCCCAATAATGTGATGAACAATGGCGTGATCAATGGTGTGTTATTTAATAATTTAAGAGACCTATTGACCGGCAATTTTAGCGGCGTAGTACCATTTACTAGTTTGGGAAATCTACCTAACCTAAATTTGGAAAATGGCATGCCAAACAATCAATTTACCAGCGGAATACTTTTTAACAATATTCCAAGCCCACTAAATGGCAGCGCTAATCCACCGCTGAATGCTATAAGCGGAATTCTGTTTAATAATTTGGGTGGTCCCTGGAACCACAGTTTCGGCAGTAAAACGATTCAGAACAGCAACCTCACCGGCGGACCACCAGTTAACAATGTGCCAAATATGCCGAGCAGTGGTATACCACCAAACAATTTAGGAGGTCCAGGCGGGATACTAGTTAACAATATTCCAAATATACCTAGCAGTGGTATACCACCAATGCCCGATGTTTGGAGAGATATTTTAAACAGAAATACTAAACTAAATGATGTACTGAACAACAACTTTACCGGTGGATTTAATTTCAATAATGTAGGCGGGCCTTGGAACTTTTCAACTGACCCACAGTTTAATTATTTGGGAGGTCTATGGAATATTAATAATTGGAGAAATGCGTTCAATAACAATGGCAGCAGTATTTCGCAAATGAATAATGTGGGACCATGGAACAATAACTTTCCCGGAGGTGTTTTATTGAACATGCCAAATATACTGAGTTCTAATTTTAGCAGTGTTATACCACTAAACAATTTAGCTGTTCCATGGAATTTTAATGTCAACAATACATTCAACAGCGTGGCTGATGTTTGGAGAGATATTTTAAGCAAAAATAGTGTACTAAATGATCTAATGAACAACAACTTCACCGGTGGATTTACTTTAAATAATCTGAGCGGGCCCTGGAACTTAGGGGATCAAATGAACACAAATGTTTCAACTGACCCACAGTTTAATAATTGGGAAGGTATATGGAATATGAATTATTGGAGAAATGTATTCAACAACAATGGCAGTGGTAGTCCACAAATAAGTAATCTGGGACCATGGAATAATAACTTTGCCGGAGGTGCTTTATTGAATATGTCAGTTCCGGGCGGGATACCAGTTAGCAATATACCACCAATCAATTTAGGAGTCCCATTGAATTTTATTGTCAACAATACATTCAACAGTATGTCCGATGTTTGGAGAGATATTTTAAATAGAAATACTAAACTAAACGATACCCTGAACAACAACGTAGGTCTGTTAAACAATAATTTCACTGGTGAAATATTATTAAATATGCTTAATATACTTAACACCAACTTTACCAATGGTATGCCACTAAGCAATTTGGGAGGACTACCAAATATGAACTTTACGAATGGCATGTTTAACAATTTAGGAAATCTGCAAAATACAGACATTACCGGTGGCGTATTTTTAAATAATTTGAGAGCCCTACTAAATGGCAATGGTGGACTGTTGAATAACAATGCTTTTAGCGGCTTGCCAAATAACAATTCTGGAATACTAAATAATATTTCTAATCTCAGAGTTCTTAACGGTACACTTCGAAGTACATTGAATAACCTCAACCAAGGAGCTTTACGCAACGATATG
The DNA here is from genome assembly GCF_948474715.1 of Cydia amplana. Lineage (NCBI taxonomy): Eukaryota > Metazoa > Arthropoda > Insecta > Lepidoptera > Tortricidae > Cydia > Cydia amplana. The sequence goes on from NC_086083.1 coordinate 12,614,657, forward strand.
GCAAATAATAAAGTAGATGCCAATAATTTGGATAATAACCTAGAAGGAAAACAAAATTATAAATGGAACAGTGAAATATTCACCAAAATAATAAGAGGACCTCACAGTTTTCCACTTTCGCCCAAAATCGAATTTAATGGAATCGAAAGGAACTACATTATTCATAGTAAGGATGCAGTAAGCTCTAATAGTTTTTACAAAGTAGGCAATCCGTTAAACAATTATGCAGGTGTTAAATACTTGGACGCTAATGTATTGCTTAGTCAAAATAATCGCGGAGTTGTGAATAATGAAATACCAAATACTGAACTGTATTACTTAGTCGGAATGCCTAATGAATCGGATGGCAAAATTACAAAAAATGGCGAAAGCATTAGTACAAAGAACGTTGGTAATGTATTTGGTGAAAACTATAGAATCCCGACTGACGTTAACCATCGTCTTGGCCTAGCCGGGGTTATTTTCAATTAGGTAAACATGAAAGTAGGTGTTTTGTAATTTTTCATATTATTTATTTTACATACGTCGGTAATCTCGTAATAAAAGTTGTGCGTAGGGCTTGCAAATATTCGAAACTTTCAGATATTCGAATATTCGACTTTTTCTGACGACGTATTCGAATATTCGAATAATTATTCGAATATTATACAAAATAAGAAAAGGAACGAGAAATCGGTTTTATATTGTTTTATTCAAAAGCTTTTTTCACATATTGCTAAAACTAAGGATATTTGGCAGAAATCCACTTAATTGACTAGATTTTATCATCCTACTATTTATAAGATGCCCACATTTATAAAAACAAGTAAAACGCCAAAATTAGACGTATTTAATATTTCTAGATGAAACTTATTATAAATGCGTCGTTGCGTGAAATAATATAACTTTAACCATCCAAACACCTAGGTATGTAAGATATTTTTTTAGTAGGTAATTATTTTCCGATTTAAATTAACTTGTAATCACTCGGAGGCCTGTAAAAAGGCCTTTAATTTAATTGTATTTTGAATCTTTATTGACTTTATTTGTTTTGGCAAGTTATTATTCCTAATGGTCGGCTAATTATATAATATTGGAATATTTAAGGGAAAAAGTTAGTTGAGTACTGGGTGGATTATTCGTCAGCTAAAGGTGCATGGTTAGATTACCAAGTTGGGCAGGTTTGGTATGATTAAATTTGAGAATTGCGATAAGTGGCAAGGTTTAGACTTCAAAAATTCGCTTAACGTACGCTTGTACTGAATAAACAGAATGACCCTTTTACTTAAAACTTACGCACCGTAAAAATATTCTTTTTGATTTCGTTTTCTTTTAAATTGAGTTAGGTTTCACTGTATTCACGAAGTCTATCGAGAGGAATACAGTAAAAATATTATTTCCTTCGTATTTGGGTACCTACCGTTCCTCATTCACTGTAAATACCCGTAAAACACACAGAAACTGTAACTACAGCGGATGACATAGATTTTTTTATAGTAATAAAAAATATTCGAATATTCGAAACCTGAGCGACCGAATATTCGAATATCAAAACAGGTCGAATATTCGACAAATTCGAATATTCGAATATTCGAATTGCAAGCCCTAGTTGTGCGTAAGTATTTGACCTCGAATGTACAGACAACTTAAACGAAAATGGACAACAGAAGTTGACTACTTAAACCGATTTCTTCCCAAAATACTACGACATTACCGTCAGGTGATTGTTTAAAATTATAATATCTGGGTAACCGAGCTTCGCTTGGAAAACATAATATAAAAACTCGAAAATGCGCGTTTTCCCAGAGATAAGACCTAGATAGATCGATTTTTCGCCCCCTAAAACCCCCTTATAGCAAATCTCATCGAAATCGTTAGAGCCGTTTCGGAGATCCCCGAAATATATATATAAATAAATAAATAAACAAGAATTGCTCGTTTAAAGGTATTAGATAAATCTACCTATAGTCTACTAGTTAGTCTACTACCTGTCCTCATATCTTTAGCAAAAAACGTACAATTACAGTTGGTATAATAATACATGTTGCTATTTTTTACTGCTGTGTCCCACGAAAACATGCCATGGGGGTATATATATCAAATATCCTACCAATGGTTTCTTAACATTAGAATGATTGATAATTGTTGTCTTCATTACGGCAAATCATAATTTACCTAGGTATCTGTTGATATTGTTTCTAAAGCAACGTGCCTATGTTTCTTATGCGTAACCATAATTTGTAAATTTATATAATTTTTATGTGTCAAATAGGTAAGTGCATTTTTCTGTAACATATCTAAGGCTATTCAGCATAAACAATATAATAAAAGGATGTTTTATGTTTCCTTGTCCATATACATACCTACTCTAATCCTAAAAACAATTAAATACTAATTATTGAAACGTTTCCTTTCATACTTAATCGGTTATACGTGTATATAATCACAATTTTAATCATAATCAATTAAATAGATTAGAATGCACGCATACCTATTTAAAATAATTATTTAATAAATAAAGTGACCTATATCCACTCACATGATTCCGATTTTAACGAAAGGTGCCCTGAACTGCTCTGCCATTTCGCAGATACGACGGCACAGTGTCATGATATTTTCAAAAATCGATAACTTTACTTCTGCTAAATCATTTGCAACGATTCTTTTGGTTTTTTAATGTTAAAGAAACAAAGAATTTATTTTACTACTATAGCATTGTGCTGTTATACTAAAAATAATTATTAAAAATTCACAAAGTTTACCCAATGAAATAATGTCCGCGTTATAGTAGAAAACTATTTTTAATTAAAAATCTAAATCGATAACATATCTTTTTTTTGTATTCAATTTAAAGAAGAGTTAATAAGCTTTTAATTGGTACTAAACACCTTGATAGCTCACCTATGAAATTGCAGAGTAAAACTAATTCAAATTCCGATAAGAAACTTTCGAATTGCTCAATCTGCTGTGAAACTATATATTATGTTCATGATTTTTTTGTGGCTAATTTAGACACTGAAGTACTAAAATATAGTAAAAAACAGTTTAAGACACTAAGAATCTTGAAATAAAATGCATAACTTATGCAATTATAACGATGATAGTAGCTATATAACTTAAAATAACAAAAGAGTATCTACGTACCTACTAAATTTTGGTGTTTTTATAATTGCCGATCACCAACAACCGAACTAACTTATAACTACACTAACACGTTTAATACATCCACCATAACACACACTTCACAACATATTAAGCACAATAAACCAATAATAACTATTAACGCATAAAATTATACTGATTACAAACGTAAATAAGCCGGTAAACTGACTTCTTCCATCTCAAAAATAAAGATGGCTACCCATTTAAGGTGGAGACACAACAGCGCGCGGTGCAGATGTTCAACAGAAATAGGAACTTTAAAATTGTAATACCTAATTAATTATTTATTTAATCGTATAATTATTTAGTTTATTCAATGTAAATAGCAAAGAAATATTAGTAAATACAAATTATAAGTAAGTAGTAAAAAAAATCCCAAAACGCGTATGCAACGCGTCTAGTACACCACATGCCTTACGATATGCAGAAATGCTTTAAGCAACCACAGTTGCCGGGTTTGTACTTACAATTTACCGTCACATGTTTTGATCGCTAATCCTGTGTAATACACAGTGATTTAATACATTCTATGGTTTATTAATGTAACTTAATAATCGAACTATTTAATGGCAATTGGTTGCTCAAGATATATTTAGTAATCTTAGAAATGTAGGGCATTCAAATAAGAAACACGTCAAAAATCTACAGAACTATTGTTTTGAAGTGATATTATTTGGTCATCAATATTAAGTAGGTCTAAAATATAGTTTTAAACTAATAGACCAATAAACGCAGAGTAGTTTAATATACATTACTAATAGAAATATCTAAATTTGAATACTTGAGGCATTTTAAAACACGCAGCAACTTTTTACACATCGCACTTCCTGAACAACTTGCAAAGTAAAATAGATAAGAAATACTGTGGTTATGTCTATATGGTTGAAACATTTTTTAAATATTGTCACGTTGGTAGTCTGTGTTTTAAAAATTGTTTATACCGTATCTGTGCAGCCCTTCACAGATAATAAATAAAAAACCGCATACACTCCGTTTTGCAACTCGAGTTGCGACGATCATTTTAGCGGTGCGCAATCTTGAAACTCTAGTTGCTGGAATCATGTGAGTGGATATACAGGTGGTTTTGAAAGCGATGCATTCCTGTTTTTATTATTTTGAACGTAGCGATGTAACAATAATAACTTACCCGTTTTACATCAGGGTCACTTAAATTAAATTAAAAGATGTGAAATTAGGTAAATAAGTTTTCAGTTTGAGTGAAAAAAAAACCCATAAAAACAGTATTATAAAAATTATATACACACAATTACACATTGTAAATCATTTTAACATTACATTTACACAAATTCCATTCACATTTTTTAACTTATATTATATGAAGTCCAAAATCGCAAATGTTGTATTGTATGAAGTTTCCAACGAAGAAATTTCCTTCATTGCTAATTTCTTCCTGATACGCTATTGGGATATTGGAGTACAGTTTAGCATACATGATATCGACCTCGAGATCTATAAAATAAAAAACTTTTTATTATTATTATTACTAGGTTCAATAGCCAATAGCAATTCACCTAGTGGTGAAAGCGATAGGCTACCATGCGTTATTCTTTTAGTGAAAATAGCGACCCGCCCCGGCTTTGCACGGGTTAACAAATTATACATAAACCTTCTTCTTGAATCACCCTATCTATTAGAAAAAACTGCATCAAAATCCATTGCGTAGTTTTAAAGATCTAAGCATACATCTTAGGGAGGGACAGACAGACAGCGGGAAGCGACTTTGTTTTATACTATGTAGTGTTTTCTTTACCTTAAAAATGTTTTTGACGCGCAATGTATGTGTGCATTAACGAAATAAATCAGTATGATTATGATTAAATAATCATTAATTACCTGTACTTAAACCAGTCCTGGGTCCTAGAAGGAATCCAAAAATCTTATTGTCTGCGTACGTATATATCTCAGATCTTTCGAGTCGCAGGTCGTGTATATGCGGTATTATTACAGTTACAGTTAAGACTCCTGAAATATTATTACACATTTAATAATAATATAAAAGTAAGTATTTTAAATCATTTATCATTTAAAGGGATAAAATAAAGCGATTTTAACGGATTATATCGCGTATGCTAAATTTAAAATGCATCTCGACGTTTCGAATCCTTCACAGCGTGCTTAGGCAATGAGAAATTGTGAAAAATATACTTCACCTCCGACAAATTTATAATGTATTTTCCGACAAGATGTGTTTATAAAAATATTACCTATACGCGATTAACGGATTACCGTTAAAAAGTTTTTATTTCCAGATTAAGTTACTAAGTATCTCAGTAGGTATTCATAATTATTATCGAAGTCAGTATTAACTTGGTAAATTAATACTTTATATAACTTGCTTTAACCCTAAGGTGTACGAGTAAATAGGTATTTGGGTAAACTAGTTCAGATTGACGCATTATTACGAAAATTAACTAGTTACGGATGATTGCCGGAATTCACTGACATTATAAAGTCATGTTAGTAAATGATCTTTATCTTTAAAATATACCCGAATGCTCCAAAGTTATAAGCTCTTAACATATAAGCTCTTAACAAAATAAACTCATAAATCAATATTATAAAATTATTCTTATTTTAAAAATAACTAATATTGCATACCATATTGAATTCCTCCACGGTCTGTGGTAACTATGGGCTCCCTGCCTCTCAGATAATACTTAAAGTGAGTATCATTGGAATTTTTTTGTACTTTCTCGAACGTGACGGCAATGACTAAATTGTCTGTTACTTTGTTGATACTGAAAACAATGAAATTGAGACGTCCGTTATATATATTAAAATTACTATGGATAATTGTATTTGTCTGCTGTCTTTAGACACTGGACAGCTAAACGTTACATTCTGATTACGACTGCAGTTGCGTTAATGGTTTAACGATGGTGTAGCAGGGTTTGGGCGCTGTCACTGTCAATTACCTTGATAAATTATGTTGCTATCGCGATTAGAACGTTCAATAAGTCACTAAAACCGGTTAAACCTGGAGTTACCATGGTTACCAGTACAATTTGACACTGGGTTAATGGTTTAACCTCGGGTAGTGGGATGGTGCAAGTCCTAACTCGATCAAAGTGATCGCCCATTGCTACTGCTGCAACCACTGCAATGATGCTATAGTCGCAAACAGAATGAACCTTTAAATATCCAGGGCTATAACCGCGAAAATCGAAGTTCGCAAATGGTGGGCATTTTTCTCTGTCACTCCAATTACGCCTTCATTGGAGTAAAAGAGAAAGATCCCCGCAATTTGCGATTTTCGCGGTAACCCCTCTGTGTCCAATTAGGCAGTTGGCAGAGCAATTGAACCCATCTGCGGAAGATTTAGAGTTCACGCCAGGTGTGTTTATAGGGTTAGCAACTTCTTTGGTTGTCATGTACAAATCTTCTCTAATCACTCTCAGTTTCGCAAAGGTTAGCTGCAAGAGATCCTTCAAAGGGATAATTTTGCCTTTATTATAGATATTATCGCTGCGTTGCGTACTGGTTTTGTGCCATAAAGTGTGTTACTACTACTACTATCGAATGTAAAAATGTATAAGTAAAAAAAATCCATAGCCCATAGTACAGTAAAAAAGCGCTTACTAAAATTCTGAAATTCTGGCGTTGTCCAAATTTCTGTACTCAGCACCTTGCACGTTCTCTGAGATATTGAGGGAACCTAAATTGGCTGTAACCGTGGTTCTGTACATAGGATCGGGCACACGCCTTCCAGAGATCTTGCATTTCGAGTGTTCCGAAAAAAACTTCCGAATGCAAAATGTGTCGTATACTTGGCATGGTCGTTGTGTATCGCCATGAACATCTGGAAAATAGAAAAATTACACGTTTTTTTCTATTTTAAAATTAATTTATAACACATGTTTCAACTGGGTAAGAAACAAGACGCGGCATGCAGGTTCTGCCAGGAGCCAGAGGAAACAGCAATGCACAGCCTGTGTTCCTTTTTTAGGGTTCCGTACCTTAAAAGGAAAAAACGGAACCCTTATAGGATCACTCGTGCGTCTGTCTGTCTGTCTGTCCGACGATTCCATCCCCATTTTATCTCCGAAACTAATGGGTCTAAAATAAAAAAAATAAAAACTAATAGAAACGAGCAGTCAAGCGTGAGTCGTACTTAACGTACTTAACGTACGGAACGAGTTCGACTCGCACTTGGCCGGTTTTTTTGACGGAGTGGGAATGCGTTTACGCACCGTGTGTGGAACTCGCTGCTCCTTTCCCCTCTCCTCGCGAGAGGAGAATTTGGCCCTACCCACTAAACCCACTCCAGCGTTTCACCCTCTTTGCCATGCCATGCTGATTTTTCTTTTTCAAATTAAACACGAATTCCGACATTAATAAAAACAACTTACCTGGATTTCCGTCATCAAATCCGTACCTATGACCATTCCTTTCAAACAAACGCATTCCCATATTACTATATCCATGTTTATTATTATTGTATTGTCCATAATCTCCTACTCTCTCTGTACCAGTGAGTTCATTAATCGGTATGCTTCCGATATTGTTTTCAGACACCACTTCGTAATCATGTCTATGTCGGTATTTCTCTTCATTGTTGAGGTTTTTGGAGTATTTTCCTTCGTCGCTGTCAACGTTTCCACATTGGCCAATATTCCAAAAACTACTTACAATAAGAACAGTTACAAAAATATGGTTCTTCATAATGAACCTCCACAGACTAAAAGAGGACACCTAATAAGTTTAAATAGGCATGATCATCGTTTTTAAATGTAGAAATCTAGTACAAATGTTATATATATCTTGATCAAGGTCGTATTTAGTTATAAATCTGATTTAATCTAAAGGAATCTATTGCAATTTGACATAACTATACCTAACGAGATGTGAGAACTACAATTAATGCCAAGTTTTATAAAAACATGTCCGAATTCAAAAAAATATCTTGTTACAAATGAACGCTGACTTGATAGCTTAGTGACTTCCGAAACCTCTTTCCATCCATTATAAATATAATAATAGGTATTTTAAATGTAGGTACATATACATGCTAATAACCAGAGCGATCTGTCTTTTTTTATGGGGAACATAACAAACAGTTTGTATTTTTTGTATTTTACTAAAATGTAAATAAATGTCATAATACAAATAGATGAACTAGTCATTAATCAATTAAGGCCTGTTTTGATAAAAATATGCTTATCACATTCTTTTAATTACGTTAATATTTTATTATCATTACATTATCATTATTATTTTGCACAGTCGACATTAAACAAGTATTTATAAACTTATTAAATATATTAAAAACGGGTCACTCACGTATTTTAAGTCGAAAAACGCTCGACATGTTTCACTTATAAACTGGAGGTAGTGGAGAACTTTAAATATTTAGGCTTAGTGATAGATACACATTTTAATTGGAAATTGCACATAAATCAAGTAAGTAATAGACTTCGTTCAGTCTTAGGCCAGTTCTATCATTTGAACAGAATATTAAATAAGCGCACCCTGTACATGGTTTACTATGCCCTTGCCGACTCATTGCTGAGCTACGGATTAAGCTGTTATGGACTCACTTTTAAAACCTACTTGGATCAAATTAAACAATTGCAGATAAGGCTGATAAAATACTTAGTTAGCAGAAACATAAAAAATGAATGTAGAACTAATTATGAAAAATTGTTCTTGGCTTGTAAAATCCTTCCGATTACATGTAAAGTAGAATATCTAAATGCCATAGAATGTTACTATACCCAAGATTTTAAAATTGAGAGATCTGTTAACCACTATAATACTAGGTCATCTAAAAAGAGGAAATTATGTCAAATCACGGCTAAAAATTATTACGGTAAACGAACTAAAGAATATGTAACACCCAAGATTTGTAATAAATATCCTCTCTTACTGGAGAAAAATAAATTAAAAATAGGTAGTCTTAAGGCAAAGCTTAAAGAAATATTATTAAATAATTATTCTAAAAACCACTGTTAGTATAGGTATATGTACACTACATAGCATTATTATTACTTTTAGTGCAGTTAAATCGAGGTGAACTGTTAACTAGTTATACTTGTTTGTATTTCTGTACACTTCTATTTGAGCTTGTTTTAGATTTAGGTACTTACTAACTTTTAATTTAAGATAAAAGATAAGAGCGCACCGCCAACAAACTGTTCTACAGTTTGGCGAAATTTTTGTTACTGTTTATGTATGTGTTTTTATATAACAATAAATTAAAAAAAAAAAAACTTCGTACCGAGAAGTGTCATCAGGAGCTTGCGTTTACGGTGACGGACCGGCGCAGACTGCGGGCCGCAGCTCTCCGCGCCCGATGACTCGGCGCAGGCACCGGTGGCGGCAGGGAGGGCGAGAAACTACCCTCATTTATGGCATTACTGTCAAACGATCACCGTAAACGCAAGCTCCTGATGACACTTCTCGGTACGAAGTGAAACGTGTCGAGCGTCTTTCGACTTAAAATACGTGAGTGACCCGTTTTTAATATACCTATTTAATATGTCTTTGTCTCACGGAAGTTTTGTTATTAAAATTTATAAACTTAACAAAGAATGTGTTTGTTATTTTTACAAACTTGGCCTACAAACTGTCGTGATAAAATTTGAAGAATGAATTATAATCTGGAATTTTAGTGTTGCCGTAATTTCGGGTAAATAATATAAATTATTGTTACATTACACGAAATGAAATCCAATTACATTTGCATATATGGTGTTCAGTAAAACATTGTGATCCAAGTGTTTCGCACATTTTTACTTTGTTTGGATAAAGCGTGTCAATTAATTAAGAATTGTTTATATTTAATTTATATCAACAGGTCTTCATTCAAACATTTAATTTAGGTAATCATATTTCATACGTTATATAAATTATAACAATTACAGAACCTAATCAAGAAAACGGAATTGAATTTTTAATACCCATTGGTTTGATAGATTAATCTACATCATAATATAATATGCCATGTCAAATAAAAATCAGATCTACAAAAACCTCAAGAAGAGTTAACGAAAATTTTGAAAGCAACAATCTTAATGTAATTGCCAATACTAATATTGTCCAGAGTATAAAATCATGAGATTTCTCGAACGAGCTCGCACTTGTTCGTTTTTTTAAATTATGATTGCAATTAAAATCCGCCTAGTGTTATTTCATTATGACATTAACAATTCAAATATGTTGTTAATTAGATATACAATGTAAAAAAAACACTGACACGAATGCATTTTTTTTCTACAACTACGTTTGTATTTAATGGTACAATAATTACAAGCAACATTTTTCAACACGCAAATGATGATTCAGATGTATTAATTGGTGGTGACCATAAGTTCTCGGCGTAAGATGATTACGATTTACACATACACTATTTACACATTCGCATATTCGCTTGTTTATAGCTATGAAACAGAGGAATAGTGAGGAAACAAAGAAATCTTTACCATATGAAAAGAACGTTGTCTTGTTTAATAAACCTAGGGAACTGTATCCGAATTATAACGCACTTGACTCGTACTAAAGTGTGTTTCTCAACTAAGAATTGTTTACCTACGTTAATTTGGGTCATCAGTTACTACTTTATTTAAACTTTTACGTTGGTACCTATTTAAATATTTAATGATAATTTATAGTTAAATACGGAACCCGATCAAGGAAACGGAGTGTAAATTTGAAGTATTTGTTTGAATTTGATAGATCACGCAACTACATACTCGTAATTTAATATGCAAAGATTAATTAATATCTAGTCAGAATTGCAAATACCTTGTGCCGATTGAACGAAAATGAAAAATTATTTCTGCTTAATATTTTTAATAGTTGGTAGTTGTGGACAAAATAATGACCCAAATAATAGTGACATGGGAAGTATATCTGAAAATCAGAATACTGGAGACAATACACCAACTGAAGAAAATGGACTAAAGAGTAGTGAAAATACAAATAATTCGGGAGATATCTTTAACAACATGGTAAATCTATTAAACCGCAATTACACTGGTGGAATACTATTAAACAGTATCCTTAATAAATTAAGCGATAATTTTACCAATGGTGTCCCACTAAGGAATTCGGGAGGATTACGTAATATGAATGTAGATGGGCCCTGGAACAATAATTTTAGTGGTGGTATGGTGTTGGTGCCATTTAACAATTTTGGAGATTTCTCAAAAACAAATTGGAGCAATGGCATACCCCTTAACAACATGGGTCTATCTAGCAACAATTTCACTGGTGGAATATTGTTATTACCATATAATAATATGAATTTTACAAACAACATGGTTAATAATTTAGGTAATCAACAGAATACAAACTTTACCAGTGGCGTATCTTTAAATAATTTGAGAGATCAAATAAATAACAATATTAGCGGTGGAATTTTAGGGAACAATTTGACGGATCCAAACAACAACAATACACGGATAAATATGTTTTGGGGATTTAGGAATCTTTCGGCGATTTTGAGTGGAACATATAATAGTTCCGACAAAGAATCTTTTAATGAAACAGCCTGGAGTGGTTTGCCAAATTACAATACAGGAAACATAAATAATATTTCGAGTCTCAAACCTCTTATCGGTACACTTGGCAGTTTATTGAGTAGCCTCAACAAAGGAGCTTCATATAATAATTTGCCCTCAAGTAATAGTAATGGTGGAGTTGGATATTATAATGGTATGCCAAATAATAATTATTTAGGCACAGTTAATCAAAATAATTGGAATAATAACTATGAAGGAAAACACAATTTCTATCGGAATAATGAAATGGTTAACAAAATATTAAGAGCACCCAACAATTTTCCTATTTCGCCCAAATTTCTTGGACCCAGCAACTTTAACGGACACATGGATGGAACAAAAAGAAAAAAAGGGATTTTCAACTATAATAATGAACAGCAGGACATTATTCATATCAGATCCTCAGTTCCTCCCAACTTACGAGGATTTTACTTAAAACATATTTTGGATAATAATTACATTGTTAATAATAAAAATGTTGTAAACTCTAATAAAAATTACGAAGGAGACTATCTGTTAAATAGTTATGCAGGTGCTAAATACTTGGACGCTAATGTATTGTTTGGTCAACATAATCATGGGATTGTTAACAATGAAATACCAAATACTGAACTGTATTACAACGGAATTCCTTTTGATTCGAATAGTGAACTTATAAAAAATGGCGAAAGCATTAGTACCAGTAATGTTGGAAATGTATTTGGAGATAAGTATGGAATCCCCTCTGATGTGAACCGCCTTCTAGGCAGAGCCGGCGTTGTTTTCAATCATTAGTACTTCATTTATTCCAGATAATATTGATCGATAAAATAAAATAGTGAATTAACACTACCAGCACTTACAAGAAAAAAAAAATAACAAGACAAAAAATGATATACATTTATGAATTGTTACTTTTGTTTAGATTTATATTTAGAGCATTAAACAATTAATATATAACCTAAAATAATGTTTTATTTGGTATCCATAATACCTAGGCTCTATTTCTAAAAACATTTTCTTTTTATTAAAACGTAACCTAACCTAGGGTAGGTTAGGTTACGTTAATGTGTAGATAAAAACCGGCCAAGTGCGAGTCGGACTCGCGCACGGAGGGTTCCGTACCATCAACAAAAAATAGAGCAAAACAAGCAAAAAAACGGTCACCCATCCAAGTACTGACCCCGCCCGACGTTGCTTAACTTCGGTCAAAAATCACGTTTGTTGTATGGGAGCCCCACTTAAATCTTTATTTTATTCTGTTTTTAGTATTTGTTGTTATAGCGGCAACAGAAATACATCAGCTGTGAACATTTCAACTGTCTAGCTATCACGGTTCGTGAAATACAGCCTGGTAACAGACGGACGGACAGCGGAGTCTTAGAAATAGGGTCCCGTTTTTACCCTTTGGGTACGGAACCCTAAAAATGAAGTAATAGCTGCCACGTAAAATGTCATATTTTATTGGAAGTTTACACATTCATTTATTTAGAAATGTAACATATTTCTTCTATTGTTTCTTGAATTAAGTCCAACCAAATGAGACTTGAAGAATCTGTCATAGTAAGGGATAATCATTCGATGCGTGAGGTATAGGCACTCTGACTCGTGCTTATTTTCTATGATATATATATGATTATTATATTCGTGATTATATTTTATCGTCTAAGATAAAATGTATCCTATATCCTTTTCAAGGTTACTAATTATGTGTACAAGTTATTCTTGATTTTGTACTTGAATTCAATTGAATTGCGAATGCTATGCCATGCCATGTGACTTGCGCAACCATTGACCATCAGTAAATCAGTACTTATTACATATTATGCATTCAGAATAATATTGCTATTATTCTCCACTTTAAATTCATTGCTAGATTCAGTTCAAGGATGATCTTCGGTCAGTTATATGCAAAAGAAATATCTGCATTTATTCGCACGATATTCGGCAATTCGTACTTAATTGTATGATTAGCTTGTATTCACCTAACGGAATCAGGCCCCGTATTAGACAACATGCCAATCGCTAACGCTACGTAGCGAACGAAACGCAACGGTCACTGCCACACTAATATGGAAGAGTGATAATGAGACACAAAGCGATTCGATGGCGAAGCGATCGTCACCTTGGCTAGCGCTGGCTGGCAGGCGTCAGGCGGCCTAGCCAAGGTGACCATCGCTTGCGCTTCGCTATCGAATCGCTTTGTGCCTCTCTATCACTCTACCATATTAGTGTGACAGTGACAATTGCGTATCGATTGCTACGGAGCGTAAGCGCAACACGGCATTGCGTAGGCAATACGCGGCCTGGTTGGAAACCTAATAGATGTTAAATACCTTATATAATTTTAGTCATAATCATGATATTTTGTTTGACGAAACTTGTTGCAGAAATTATAGTTTGTATAAGTATTAATGTAGAATAGGGTCATAACGATGCTTGTGCGGACAGTAATTGTGCAATGGTGAAGCATGTGGCGGATTACCTTTTGATTTGGTTGTGAGTAATAAATAAAATATTTATATTCCATAACATAAGTACTTTATCAATTAACTTTAAGATAAGATAAGATAAAGATCAAAGAAAGAAATTCAAAGGTGTACGTGAAGTCCCCAATCCGCATTGGGCTAGCGTGGGGACTATAGCCCCAGCCCTCTCGCGTGTGAGAGGAGGCCTGTGCCCAGCAGTGGGACGTATAGAGGCTGAATTATTATTATTATTTTAAGATAAATATAAGATAAAAGATAGTTTATTCAAGTAGGCATAATTACAATGCGTCAACTTATGAACGTCAAATAAAGCTACACCGGCTCCAACTCTACACCTCTGCCCCGAGAAGATTTAAATCCCCCCTCAATTTGAGGAGGGTATCCCAATATGGGACCGGCAACAAACTCGGCGGGACACATCTTTTCAAAATAAATTACATCTTATAATTAACATGCATTACGAGAAAATAAGGAAAAAATACAATTTAAATTACTATAGAATTAATGCAATTATACACATAAGGTGTAATATAAATTTGATTTAAAAAATATACATAATATGTACATGGAATCATACAAATACGTAGATCTTTCAGAAAACATATCAAATTCTTACAAAAGGAAAAGAAAATAAAGTTATTAAAAGAAATGTTCTCAGATAGGTACCTTTTTTATTATAATTTAAATACAATATCATGAGCTGAATTTTTATTGAAGTAATGTAGACCGGTGTCTACTACAGGTACACAAGACGAAAGTGTGTTCGGTTGGATATTCAAAGTGGGATTTTTAGGGGTTTTATTGCTTATCCAAATCCTAGATAATACGTTTTTTTAAAATCCATTTGACACATTTAAATACAGCGAGGTAAAGTAAAATTAACACTGTGATTATTACTAGTTGCTAGAAAAAAAAAACTAAAAAAGTTGTCGCCCTAATCTATTTTTAATTATTTAGTAACAGCTAATAGGTTTTTTGATAATTTCACCCTTGCATTTGATAATGGCACCCTTTTAGATAATTCACACAAACAAACTACATGTCGTTTTATCTTGGCCTTTTTCTTCTTTGTCAGTGGTTGTTGAATATTAAAGTAGGTATAGTTTACATTGTTGTATACAAATTTTTTGCATATTGATCAGACAAACTTCGGACATATCTAATAGTTATTAAATGAATAATTGCTCTATTCTGATCGATCATGCAAGAAAAGGTGTTAATATAATCCTAAGTGTGAACAGCAATGCACATTCAGACATATCCAGTGGTTTGAGTTCCATATAAGGATGAAGCATTATTTCTGTATAATTCTTCTAACTTTTGGTGCCAATGGCCAAAATCTTGATTACATTGAGGTCACTGCCAGCAGTGGAGGAATTGTCGAGAATGTTCCAGATCAAAATACGGCTGGTGATGATATAAACACTAACTATTATGGAGGAAATGGAGAGCTAGATTATTATGGAGACAATTATGGAAACAAATACAATGGCAAATACTTTGCCAAGGATGTGGAATATTTTTTGTTCAACAGAAAATTAAGTGATGTTGAAACGTTACAAAGGTCGAGAGGATTATATGAACATTATGAATACGACGATGGGAATCCAGGTTTTTAAATAGTTCTATTTATTAATGTAACCCCTTTTTGCATTTCTTAGTCAGGTGGGGTAAATATAAAAGACGGGTAAAAATAAGACTTAAGTTTTTTACAATCTAAAACTTATTCTATTTAATTTATATTCCATTTAAAAAGAAGTCTACACACAAGGCTTCTTTAAACTTTATATTCAATGGCATTCAGCAAAACTTGGGTAAGTACTACTTATTTATCCCATTTCCAAAAATGTATTTAAGGCTTCTTGTTTTATATTTACTCCACCTGACCCTACATATTTTTCTCGGAAAATATGATAAAGATTCCGACCAAGCTAAGTTTTCATGCTTTCTAGTATACATCAAGAATTGCGCTCCTTTGTCATTGCCGAGTTTATGCAAACTAAGCGTGATTGAAGCCTTTATCCCAGGCGTATAAAATCTCCTAATAAAATAAACACTAATTCTAGATGTTCACGGGAGAATCCAGCGTCCTTGCCAAGCGTACGACACATTCTGCATCCGCAGGTTCTTCGCACAGCACTCCCAATGCAATATATCCGGGAGACAAGTTCCCGAGCCCCTGTTCCGAGCCCAGGCCACGCTCAACATCCCTAACACGAACGTGTCGGCTACGTTTAACAATGTGGAGTATAGAGGAATCAAAGATGGAAGAGTAGCAGAGTTTTAGTAAGTGTGATGAATTAAGGTGTCAATTCATTCGTCGCTTTGTTTGTACATTCGTTGGTAAATCTACAAAATTGCAATTTGCTAATTTGAATGCTTCATCACAGTAATTAGGTTCACGCCTCTCCTATGGATCTGAGTAAAAATTAAGGGCTATAAAGGCCAATTTTTTAATCGAACCCTTATTTATGCTGCTTTACACTGTTAGGAGCGTCTTAATTATAAGACATTTGAATATAGTTTGTTTTTGTTTATACTAAACTAGCGACCCGCCCCGGCTTCGCATGGGTTAACATACATAAACATTCCTCTTGAATCACTCTTTCTATTAAAAAAACCGCATCAATATCCGTTGCATAGTTTTAATGATTTGTTTGTTTCTAGTGTTTCTACGTGTATGCCAACCTTCATGCTTTCTTCCAGATTGAATTAAAAGTATAGAGGAATTTTAAGAAAAACCAGATCTACCAAGTAAACTTTTTTCAGTATCGACAAAGCGACAGACAACTTGGTTATTGCTGTGGATTTCGACCAGGTTACTTTCGGCTCTCAAACGTTGTATCTGAAGTACTACCTGAGAGGTCGAGAACCGGTCGTAGTGCGGGACGCCGCTGGCGCTACATTTGGTAAAACTTATGTTCATTAACTTCTATTCTACTGTGATTTGCCAAATTCTGATATACATATAGATAGATGTGTCTATCAGATCTGCCCACAGGTATTATTCTGATTTTGGTCGCACTTTTGATACATGTTTAGCAACCTCGTACATTGTCTCATTAATCTAATTGTGACAAATTCACAGGCATATTTTAGTAGGTGCAGCTAATTACATTTCTGAATAAATCAAATGCAATTTTTACAACTACATAAATTCAATTAAGCAATAAAATTTTTGGGCGGGACGAGTTTAATACAATTCAAATGAATTCTTACAAATATATGTTTTTGTCTAATTTGAAATATTTTTCAGTGAAAGTATCCGTAACGGCGATGATACCAAATCTGAAGGACCTGAAGCTGGATCGCGCAGAAATATTCACGTATAATGGGGATCCTGTACCTCCGTTCCTTGCTGGACCTCGATTGGCCTTGAGCACAGGTAATACGATTTATTCACCGATTCCGATTGTATTGAAGTTGTGCTTTCATTTTTCCACGGACTTCCATTTGCTACGATCCTGACATACCTCTTTCGCTTCCGTTACTTTCATAACATTCCTCATATACGCTCGCCGGTTTAGGGTGCTCTTGACCTGGCCTGTCTTCAAGATTTCCCCGATCTGATATACACTCTCTTTGTTAACCTTCTTTCACTCATTCTTTCCACGTCTCCAAACCATCTCAACATAATACCTTTCTCAATTTTTGTGACTACATCTTCGTTCACACACTTTTCCACACTTTTCCCTTATCACACTGTTCCTAATTCTATCTTGTAATTGTATTAATCTGGGGGCACGGCCGTGCCCCCGCCAAGACGAGACAAAGGGCAAAAGGCAGTGCATATCTTTTCTCGGCACGTTTCGAACTCTCGTAGTTTCGGCAAGGATAGAGCTGAAATTTTTATGTTTTTTTTTCTTACAGATCCAGAAGTAGTGACAATGTTCGCCAGAACAGTCGCTAATGTGCCAACGGCTACACAAGAATCGCTGACAACTGAGGGAGTTTTCTACATTTTAAATTACATTCAGTATAATATTTGTGATTTTGGTTTGAAGGTTATTTAGTACTTTGTGTCTTTGCTATTAAACAATTTTAATATGGTAATTAAAGTGTCTGTTTTTTTATTAAATCATTTTTGCACTTAATTTGTAGGTACCTGCCAGCATGATAGATCCTTACGGGTCTTCATTTGTTTCGACAGTGTGTTTACGCTTTTAAGATTTAGCTTGGCACCGATTTAATGTTTCCTTTTCTTCGCCTTTTCTTTTAAATAAGTACCTAAGCGCTAGCTAGCGTTTCATTACTTTTTATTTATTTAATCCGTATTGTTAGTGGATGATGAAAAGTCAATTTAATTATTAGAAAACTGTGTATTTTCAATAAAAACTTATATTTATTACAGAGCGATGTTAACAGTGGGAGTTGTTGAGAAAGAAGAGAGTGAGTGAGTCGATGAATGGATACAGGTTTAAAACCATTCAGTCTTAAATATGGTTGCGTTCAGAAACATAATCCCGGGGGATGGTTTGACCATTATACATTTTTTTTCTTAAGTTAAGTAGTCCTGGGACTAATGCTAATGCTGAATTACAGATAAACAAAGTAAAAAATGCTTTTATAAAAATAATAAAAGGTAAGTTACAGTATCATTTACCTGGTAGGTTATAGTTAGTTACATTTACCTTATAAGTACATGAGATCAAATTTCACATAGAGATCCGGTTTTGAATTATTAGATATTCATTAAAAAATAACATTTGTTAAAGTTTTAAGCATAACTACATTTGACTAACAAAATTAAACTTTGAAGACTATTTTCTTAAACATTACAAGCTAGGTACATTTTTTTTAAATGCAGATTACAAAGTTTCAAATAATTAACACATACATTTAAATTTAACAGAAAGATAGAAACATTATTAAGCTATCATTAACATTGATAGATTTACATTTCAATGGGCAAAACACTTATTTTATTTATAGCCCTACTAGTAATGTTGCCATTAGGCATTTTCAAGTCCACCACCCTTGCTTTTTGGTCAGCGCCATAATGAATCTTTATGATTCTTACTACCGGCCACTGCAATGGACTGCATCTAGTGTCTCTAAGAAGCACTAAGTTATTAAGTTCAACATTTGGTTGTATGTGATGCCATTTAGGACGGTTGTTTAACAAACTTAAATATTGCTTGTGCCAAGCTCTCCAGAAGTGTTGATGTATTTGGGTGCAACGGCGCCACAAACGCAACCTGTTTTGAGGTATAGATGTTATGTCTGGCTCAGGGATGGCATTTATTTGCCTGTGAATTAAAAAGTGACCCGGGGTCAGGTATGTAAAATCTGTGGGGTCCCTAGATATTTGGGTTATGGGTCTTGAGTTAAGAATCCCTTCTGTGTTTGCTATTATAGTATTAAATTCCTCATAATTGAATAGACTATTACCTATGACCCGCTTAAAATGTTTTTTTGAGCTCTTCACGGCTGCCTCCCAGAGGCCTCCAAATGTAGGTGAATAACTGGGAATATATTTAAAATCTATATTTTTTGACACTGCATAGTCTATGACAGAATCTTGATGCTCTTTCGAGCTTAAATTTGAAAGCTCTTTAAGAGAATTGTCAGCTCCTATAAACGTTTTAGCGTTGTCACAAAAGATTTTGGATGGATAACCACGCCTGGCTGTAAACCTTTTTAGTGCAGCAATGAAGGCTGGGGTGGCCATGTCCGAGACTAGTTCTAAATGGATAGCTTTAGTGGCAAAGCACACAAATACACAGACATAACCTTTTGTGACAATGCTTCTTCGCAGTGAAGACTGTTTGATGCTGAAAGGCCCACAGTAATCTATACCAATAACATCAAATACTTTGGCCTCATTTACTCTATCAAAGGGCAAAGACCCCATCAGCTGTGAGGCAGCTTGAGCTTTAAATCTATAGCAAGTGATACATTTTCCTATTATTTTAGAAACTTCTTTATTGCAGTTAATAATCCAGTATGTCTGAGCTAGACTGCTAATTGTATCTTTTAAACCACCATGTAATAATGACTTGTGCTCATATTGGATTATTAAACTGGTCACAAAACATTTTTTGGGCAAAATTATTGGATGCTTTTGTGCATATGGGATATTTGCATTTTGCAATCTTCCTGTCACTCTTAATACATTGTTTGCATCTAAAAATGGAACTAAACTTTTTAAATTACTCTTAATTGGTAACTTGTTCTTTATACAGTGTATTTCTTGTTTAAAATACTCATGTTGCAAGAGTGATACAATTTTGTATTTAGATTGCTGGATTTCATTTACAGTGAGATTACCATTAACTTTATTGTTAGAATTTTTACAATTATTATAGAATCTTAAAATCCAAGCAACTACTCTTTGTAACTTTATCCATGATGAGTATTTTTTAAATAACTCTGATTCATTTGGTGTAGCAATCAAACAGGCTAGATGGCTGCTGACAGTCTCACTGGTGTTTTCTGAGCTGTTGGTGACTGTGAATGGCTGGGGATGGTACTTAGGATCCAGAAAGTCACTTGGGCCATGCCACCACAAGTCATTTTTTTCGAGGTCAAGCGCACTACAGCCTCTAGACAAAACATCAGCCGGGTTGGTTGTGCCACCAATATGGCTCCAAATACAATCACTAGTTACATTATTTATTATTTGTATTCTGTTTTTGACATAAACAGGTAACGATTCTTTTTTTGACTTGATCCAGCACAAAGTAACCTTTGAGTCAGATAGTAAGTATTTAGCAGTTATTTTTACATTTGCTAAAATTTGTTTTACCTTATCAAATAATTTTGCTAGCAACACTGCGCATTCAATTCTAATTTTGGAATTGTAAGCTCATTTTTGATTGGGGCTATTTTTGACTTGCTGCATAGCAGGTTCATTGTAGCCTTTCCATTTTGAAAGGTTCGTACATATATGCATGCCCCATAAGATTTGGACGAGGCATCACAAAACCCTATGATTTCTACTTGATCCTTGGTAGGCATTACATGCCTTTGTATTTGTATATTTGGCATCTCCAATATTTCTTTGTGAAATTTAATCCATTTATTTAAGAATTCCTCTGGTATTGGAGAGGTCCAGTCTAAATTTTGCCTCCAAAGATCCTGTAGAAATTGTTTTGCCCTAACAACTATAGGCCCCGCCAGCCCTAAGGGATCAAAAAAGGACCCAATGAAACTAAGGATTGAGCGTTTGTCCCAATGTTGTATGTCTTTGTTGGGATAACTAATTTTAAAAACATCTTGATTGGGACTGAATACCATGCCTAAGGCTTTTAGATCAGTTTTCATAGAGAGTTGGTGATCATCAGCGTAGCAAGTTTCGGGAGAGATACCAGTTAGCAGTTTGGGATCATTGGCTGCCCACTTGTGCAGATGGAAATCTGCATGAGACAGCAAGTTAGTAAATTGATCTCTTACCTCCAATGCATCCTTGATGGAGTCTGCTCCGAAGAGGGCATCATCCACGTACATTGCAGTGCGGACCACCTCTGCTGCTTTAGGAAGCTCTGCCTCATACCTTGCCGCCAGCTCCTCTAAGCACCTTGTCGCCAGGAAACTCGAACTTTTTTGTCCGTAGGTCACGGTCTGTAATTGAATGATAATTAGTTCATTGTTGTTATTGCGCCATAAGATATTTTGCAAGTGATGAAACTTGGGGTCTATTCTTATGGCTCTGTACATATTTTGGATGTCAGCCATCATTACATATTTGTGAACTCTGAATGATATCAATATATCAAACAGGTCTTTTTGAATTTTAGGGCCATTTAGTAACACATCATTAAGACTGTTGCATTCTTTGCCTGCCTTAGTATTTCCGTTGAACACTACTCTAACTTTATTTGTTTTCCTGTCCTCTCTAATGACCGGTAAATGTTGCATGAAATATAATTGTTGCTTATTAGAGTTTGTTAAGGGCAGCACCTTAGCATGACCAAGCTCTATGTATTTATTTATAAATTCTTTGTACCTCTCGTGCAAAGTTTGGTCCTTTTTGAATCGTTTTTCTATACAATTAAGGGTTTTGACTGCAATTGGAAAGGTATTGCCAAGATTGAGTAGATCCATGGGCTGAGCAAGGGGAAGAGACACCTGAAACTTGTTATCAATTAATTGTACCGAGCGTTGAAACTCGGCCTCACAGGAGTCCTGCTTTGCTGTAACCTCCGATTTCATTTCAGGAACAATTTCTGTTTCCCAAAACTTTGTTAGGAGGTGCTCAATATTATTATTGGCCTCATGGGTGGCCACATGCAATGAAACATGATGGCAGGTTGTTGCTCCATTATGACATGGAGTGTCGCCAGATATTACTGTACCAAATTCTGTACCGATGAGGTAAAGTTCAGTATTTGAGATTTTGGTTTTGCTGGGCAATAATATTTTGCAAAATATGCTGGCAGAAAACAAGAATGAAATATCACCTGGAATTGACCATTCATTGTCTGCTAGTACAACAGAATTTGGTATTGTGAATTTACTTGTATCTATTTTGTTTTCTGGCAATTGTGTGGTGATTTTGTCCACCAGTGAACATGTTACTTGCAAGCTGTAATCTGAATGCAGCGACTCAAATTTGGCATTTACAGCTTTTGATGTTTGATTAGATTGACACTGTAGAGCTGAAATGTTGAGGTTTTTATTTATTGGCTGCAAATTCAATGCTTTGGCAAGATTATTTGTTATGAAAGAAACTTGGCTGCCACAATCAATCAAACCTCTAGCTGTAATATATGACTTTCCATCTGGCCCTAGTACTTTGACCTTAACGGTGGGCAATAGATCAGTAACGTCAGCATTTGTCGAGTTTGCATGGCAACTGGTAACTTTTGGCTCAGATTTAATATGCAACAATGTGTTGTGAGCTTTACTTTGACATGTGGAGCATTTGAAATGAAATTTACATTTATTTTTGTGCATACCTAAACATATGTTACACAATTTGTGTTTGGTAGCAAACTCCTGTCTTTCATTGGGTGATTGTGCTGCAAAAATTGGGCAACAAAACAATTTGTGTGATGTTGCTTTGCAACATAAGCATGAAGGTACTGATATATTGGCCACATTACACACTTTAGCACTTTTAGTTTGATATGTATGCGACTTACCTTCGCTTTGTTGGCTTTCTTCAAAGCTGCTGGCTCTTCTCTCCACGAATGACAAGAAGTCTTCGAGATTTGGCATCTTGTCACTGTCCCTTTCCTGATGATAGGCTCTGCATGAAAACTGATCCACCTTTTTTAAGACAATAGTTAGTACAATTAAGTCCCATTGCTCTATTGGCTGACCTAGGGCTTTAAGGGCGCCTAGATGCTGACGCGTGTTGGCTACAAGGTCCCGCAGGTTGGTTGCAGAACCTTTCACAATGGGTGTGCTATCTATTATAGCTTGGATATGATTGTTTATTACCAGAAACTTATTGTCATACCGCAATTTAATTAGCTCTCTGGCTTTTACATATGATTCAGTGGTTAATGGAAGACCTTCAATTAACGCTAATGCTTCACCTTTCAGGTATTTCTTCAAGTAATATAGTTTTTGCACTTGTTTTAACTTTTCACTGGAGTCTATTATCGCGTCGAAGAGCTCGATGAAGGCGACATATTTCGTGTAATCCTTCCCGTCGTACGTAGGGATGTCTATCTCCGGCAACCGCACTCCACCATGATGACTCGTTACGTCCGTGGCCTCCGCTATTGTTTTCGACGTTGACGACGACGTATTGGTTGTGGGCGCTTTTGAGGTTATTTTCCGTAATCGTGAGATGACTTTTATGGTACGCTCCTCGTGCTCATCTTCGTCTTCAAAGTCTTCAGATGAATCCTTTTCTGTTAATATGGCTAGTTCCAGCGTCAAGTCATTGTATTTTTTAAAGTTTGCTTCAGTTTGTTCTAATCTTATTATTGCTGATTCTTGATCCAAAGGATTGTCCGGTCCGTTTAAAAGTTTCTCTATTTTAGTTGTAAATCCTTTACACCACGCGATTTGCGCATTCAGCTTCCTTATTTCGTTGGATTTTTTCATTTTGATGTTCAATTGTAAACAAGTTGAAGAATGAAGTCTAATGTCAATTATGACATTGACAGCGGATGTCAGATTCGAATGACGTTTCACGAAGTTTGAGTGAACGGTCCGATCTTCGCTCCAAAATTGTCATTCCGCGTCTTTTCGGTTTGTCCTTGAATTCATCAAAATGGCTAACGTTGGAAGTTGAATTCCGAGAAATGGGCTTGGTCGCGTCGAAACTTGATTTTGCTCAATTTAATGCTGCGGCTTCGAAATATCACTGAAAATCTTCTCGTTTGCTGCGAGGCGCGACTTGGCGTTAATATTTCGGCGATATCTTTGCACAATGAGAGATTTTAAGTCCGACCGGCACTTCACACGAGGCGACAACTTTCTTGAAATATCGTAACTTTTGCACGAACTACACTTGTTTCGGCACCATTTATGTTAGTGGATGATGAAAAGTCAATTTAATTATTAGAAAACTGTGTATTTTCAATAAAAACTTATATTTATTACAGAGCGATGTTAACAGTGGGAGTTGTTGAGAAAGAAGAGAGTGAGTGAGTCGATGAATGGATACAGGTTTAAAACCATTCAGTCTTAAATATGGTTGCGTTCAGAAACACGTATTGTGGGTACTAATTAGAGGACGATAATATATAAAGAAAAATTCGGGGAGCTTGAAGTCGCCGTCGCCTGCAGGAGAGGGGTCAAGCCTTGGCCTGGGTCGTTCATGGCGCAAATATAATACATATAGTGTGTCAAAGGTCTGTTTGATTTCAAACATAGACAGAGAGAATCATACTATCTTTGTCTTACACTAGTACTAGCACCCAAAAGAAAAGGATGAGTATAGTTTTTTTTGTTCCTATTTACTGACAAGATTTGGTTGACCCAGTATATGCAATTATTTATATATACTTCTTACAAAATGTAAGCAATTAAACGAGTACCTAGATCACAGCTTATAAATGACTAGCGACCCGCCGCGGCTTCGCGCGGGTTAACAAATTATAAGACATAAACCTTCCTCTTGAATCACTCTATCTATTAAAAAAATTGCATCAAAATCCGTTGGCATATTTAAAGATCTAAGCATACGTAGGGACAGACAGACAGCGGGAAGCGACTTTATTTTATACTATGTAGTGCTGCCACAGACAGATAGATTAATAAAAAAATAAGAGTAACATTGCAAGCTTTTAATACAATAAAATTACAAAGCTTTAAGACCAAAGTCACAAATGTTGTATTGCAAGTAGTTAGTGGCATAGAAAATGCCATCCGTGCTCATTTGTTCCAAGTTCTCAATTGGAATACCCGCCGAGGCAAAATATGAAAACATGGCTACTACCTCAGGATCTGAAAACATAAAAGCGGTAAAATTACAATCAAATACCTCGTATCTAGAGTCTGTTCGGAAAGAGAAGAGTCGTGGAATGTATTGGGCCCCATACATTCCACGACTCTTCTCTTTCCAAACAGACTATAAATTTATAGTAGTTTATGTAACTGCTACATAATGAAAGGCATTAAAATACGATTGTGGGTTTATGAAACGAGCGATGCGAGTTCCATAAAAGGACCACACGAATATTTTACTGCCCAATTATGTATACAGTTACATACATTACTTTATATATACACATATGATATTATTAGCTCTCTATAATATTTTCAGGAACCGCATATTACGGCTGGCGTTGGGGCATCGTTGCTATCTCGCGGAACTCTAATTACAAATTTGTATGAGAGCGCTAAAGTACCTATGGTCTATTGTGTTCTGTCAAATAGTTGAGGAGGTCAGTGTTATAGATTTAGATATTTATTCTCATAATATCATGTTACATTATAAATTTATGCTAGATCAATCTGCATGAATAACATCATAACATCATGCATTATAAAACATCAAATAAAATCTACTAACCTGAACTCAGACCTAAACGTGGACCGACCGCAAATGGAAGAAGCGGATTTTCCCCGTACGTATATATCTCAGCTCTGTCCAATCTTAGATTATCTAATCCAGGTATAATTATTGTGATGCTTAATTGTACTGAAACAATCATGTATAAATTGTATAATGCAAATAGAAGTTCGCTCTTGAAAGTTATCGCAGAACAAACTATCAACAAAAAAAACTTCAAATGCTGGCAATTGCCCCTAGCCTCAAACTTGAATGTATAAGACTTCGCTTTGCTTCGCTCGCTCATTCGATTATTTTTTGAACAAATTTTCTTCCTCGTAAGTAAACTATTTGGGCAAAAGGTTTAATTTAATACTTGGAAAAGGTTGAATAGGTAGTGAATAGTGAAATACTTACGAAAAATCAAGTTACCAGTGTCTGTATTAACTTCTGGTTCTCGTCCCCTCAGGTAATATTTAATGTTTGAATTGTTCGATTGTGATGAGACAGCATCAAAATAGAAAGCAATAACCAAGTTGTCTGTAACTTTGTTGATACTGAAATAAATAAAAAATCTGATAAGACCGAAAATGTTACAAATGTTATATATCCTATCACATCATATTTCTAAGAAATGGAAATGTTTTCCCCAGGGCCGGGATCTTAGGATTTGAAAATAAATGAAAATATTTATAACTTTATGATTTTAGGGTTTTGCTTGGAGTCTGCCCTCGCAAATATAGTCTAGTTTTCGTGTGAATTTTTTATGGTTATTACCTACCCCTGATTTAAACGTAAAAATTCAATATAAAAGGTATATTTTTTCCTTAGCTCCATCTCATTTACCATGAAACCTTATTAACTTACTAAAATTCCTCCACTCTAGCATTATTTAGTCCTCCATGTATGAAGTTAAGGTTAGTGACTGAAATATTGGCACTAGGGTAGTGGTAATTAGATTGTGCCCGGAAAAACGGATCAGGTAGTCTCCTTCCCGATATCTTGCATTTGGAGTGTTCAGCGAAGAACTTGCGGATACAGAAGGTGTCGTATACTTGGCATGGACGCTCTATAATTCCGTGGATATCTGAAATATTAAAAATTATCTTTAACATGTACAACTACTAACGTGTTCGCTAAAATTATCATTATACACAAAATTACACCGAGTCCAATTAAACTTACTCAGATTTTGTTGATAAAGCGAAAAATAAGCAAAATAAAACTATATGACAAAAACAAAACGTTGGGGAAACAATAGTAATATACTGATTTATGTATAAATTAATTGGTTTATTAGAAAATACAATAAGGGTGCCACTAGAAGGTCGACGCGGTCTTAAGAAACTTACCAGGATTTCCTTCGTCAAATGCAAACTTATGATCATTCCTTCCAAATATTCCTCGAGCGTCGTCGTGACCATTGTCAAATTTCTTGTTAAGCAAAACATCACCTATGTTACCAAGATCCTCATTTTTGTAAAATCCTTCAGGAAAACTTAATTCCTTTAAATTTAAATCCAAGATATTATCTGAACCAAGAACAGGATTTTGAAAATAATGAATAATTATAAGAAAAATGAAACTAATAAAATGCTTCATTTTAAAACAAAATAACTGACTTCCTACGCTGCCAGTAGACTGATTTATGTAGTGAAGTATTTGTAGTTATCAACTACATTTGTAAGCAATCTGGCGTGCATTTAATTTCTGAACAAAAAAGATACTTACTGCAACAAAGTAACGTAAGGCATTTTGATTATATAATAATTATTTCGTTGAAGACTTAACCGAATAGACTTTATAATGCATCCGGTTATTTCGGTTTCAACGAGTATAAATTAGAAAAAATAAATAAAGCACAAACGCTTTTATTTCATAGTTACTGCTATATTCACATTATTTGTATGGCACTGTAAATAAAAACCATAAGTGCCTAAATGATAAATAATACATTTTTGTACCAAGTGTTATTGTTTTTCTTAGTATATATGTTGTCATTGTCTAACTACCTACCTACTTTCGGGAGCTAGAAAAGCGTAACTATACTTAAAATCGTTCAATTTTGTCTCAACGTTAAACTCTACTGATTTTCGCACCGACCCGTGTGTGGTGGGCCGCCATGCATTCTACTGCTATTATATACGACCACTCAAGGGTTGAACTTATACTTAACCCTTATCTTGGCAAGGCTCAAAATATCTTAAATATAATATTTTTTTTTAGATTTTGGTCACCTATTGAGCATACTAGACTATAAAAAAATAAGGAAAAAAATCCAAGTTTTCCCAGTTTCGGAAAATCATATGTATCATATTTGATACAATGCCAATCCCTCGACAAATCACTTACCGACTTTTTAAAAGAAAAATGTGGATTTTAATAAAAATAAAACATGTAGTGCAACAGAAATCATCATTTATTGCTTATTAAACGCAATCTAAAGCATCAGATAACTATTACACCTGTAAAAATAAATTATATCTACAAATATGTTATTATTATATAACTAAACTTAGCTTCAATTTGTATATATTTAGTTTTAGTACCTAGCTAGTAAGAAAAATTTGCATGCTTCTTCAAGTGAAATGTACGCCTCCAAAATTATTGTCCACCTATGTTTATCACTACATTTTTGCAAATAAATATATCTTATCTTATCTTACCTGATCACATGGGAGAAAAATTTGATCCCGTAAAGTTTCAAAATAGTCGTCAACAAGAAGTTCTGTCAAAAAGGAAAAGTTAACAAATAAATAAAAGCTAAAAAAAAAACATTTTTTTTTACTTAGAGGGCATTTTTGGGCATACACAAAATTTTCCGTGCTACGAGCTACGGCGTAGCAATAATGCTACAGCGTACGAATAAACAGTTAAAAAACATCTAGTACTTTAAAAAAATCAAAGTTCAGTATCTAAATAATACGACAACTAATATGATATATTTGAAACATGTTTTGTAACACCACAAATATAAAAAATATTTAAAATCATGTAAACCTATTTTGATGACAACTTGGCAATGTATTGAATGTAATACAATCCTTTTGACATGTACATTTCTGAGTTCTTGGCAATGTATCAAATATAATACATAACAGTTTCATGTAAGATTCTGTGTATTCAATGTTTTAAAATTCGACCGCAATGGAAATATGTATGCACTAACAGATAGTTAATGCATCAAAATGTACATTATGGGAAAACATTATACATATTAATCTAAGTAATAAGTGCAAAACTTCCAATACGAAACGAAATTTGTTGTTTCCGCGGCGCCATGTTGATTATTACTAATTAATTTACAATGACACTTGTCTCCATTATATTTTTCTATAATAAAGGAGGGTAGCTCGACATATTAATAGCAGAATAATTTTCTTAGGTAATAAAGTTAAAACCTGCTAGATTTTTTTAAGTTCCTTGTATCACGGGTGTTACAATGCCAAGATAAGGGTTAATAAGCACATTTAAAAATGTTATAAAAAATTAAACTTAGAAAATTATTGAAAGCGTTTAATAAACATAAATTACAAAACTTTAAGACCGAAATCGCAAATGTTGTATTGCAAGTAGGTAGTGGCAAGAAACACGCCTTCCGTACTTATTTCCTCAAATCTTTCCACTGGTATGCCCACCGTCACAAAATACAAAAACATCGCTTCAACTTCAGGATCTGAAAACAATCAGATGTGATTAAATAAAAAAATAACTATAAAAGTAGGTACTTATTCTATCGTGATTGGGTTAGTAAAGTTATAGTTTGTCAAAGGAATGTCTAATTTCAAACATAGACAGAGATAATCAGTACTAGCACCCAAAAGAAAAGGATGAGTATAGTTATTTTAGTTCTTATTTACTGACAAATTTGGTTTGACCAACTATAAATTGTAAGTTGTAAGATAACGACGCACAGGGTATATGTAATCAAATAGGTTTTGATACTACATTGACATTTGCTCGCTCAATTATAATAGTCCCGACAATAAATTGTAGAAAGTTATCGAGGGCGCCACTTCCTACGTAACTGTCACATTTTTGACGTAAAATGCTTAAATATGGCAACAAATTGTTATGGAAGTTTTTAAAGTTCCATTTGGATTTAATTTCTACTATTTTATGTCGCACTACTCGCACTATATACTAGGTGCGCGTGAAAACCCTGAGCCGTGTAAAGGTCGTATCATAACAAGATCATTATAACAAATTGTGAAATTAGAATCGGCCGCAAAGACCACCAACCTGAACTCAAGCCTATACGGGGCCCAGCAGTAAAAGGAGCAATAAGATTTTCTGAGAATATCTCGGCTCTGTCCAACCTTAGATTTTTTAATCCCGGTATGATCAGTGTCACAGATGTTTGCCCTAAGAAAACGTCACAAATTAAATCAATTGTTAATGTGTGTTACAATTAAATCATGTTTATTTATTGTGGAAGTTGCCTGTATTTAAAATAAATTATTTCACACCACGTACGAAATAAAGCAACAGAAAATTATAAACTGAAATAGATGCCATATATTAAAGTAAAAGTAATGAAACCACTGGAGGGCTTCGTCACTTTTTCTTTAATATATGGCATTTATTTTAGTTTATGGTATAGCAGTGTGGCTACTTTAAAAAACACAAATTAAAATATTTAATAAAATAATTTGATTTGTTCCCAAAGTTGTGCAACAGAAAATTTATAGAAAAACTTTACAGCAGTTATTTTTATATACAATGTCTATGTAATGGATCGGATAGAACATATAAAAGTAGGTTACTTGACGTGAAGTCACTTGATCTGTTTTTATATAAATTCCATAGTGGCTAATCGTTTTGTCAGTTCGATAAAAGGAATTGATTTGACATGTTATATGTACCCTTTTATCGTTTGCTATAAATTTTTCTATAACTTTGAAACAGTGAACGCAAAAAAGTGAATAGTGAGTTTTAAAACGGATGTAACGATACATGATTTTGCCGATACGATACCGATACCGATATTTAAAGTAAATAATCGGCGATACCGATACCGATATCGATAGCCTGGTAGTTAGTTAATAAATCAAATAAATTAAGAATTATATTCTTTATATGCATAAAACATACTTATGTTTAGTAGACACTCGATTTTATGAAGTGTGAAAACTGAAAAATAAAAATAAAGAAAAATATATTCCTATTAGCAAAATAGCGCGATTATAGCAGCTTCACTGTTACGTTGAGTAAGTAATCTATCGTAGTAAAACTTACGTAAGTTTTGACACATCCAATTAAAATTGAGGTGAAGAATATTCTTGCCCAATAAAATACCTTTCTGTGGGTTGTTTAAATTTTGTTATGATATCGGGTGTATTAAAATCGGCGATGCCGATATATCGTATCGGTATCGGTATCGTTACATCCCTAAATATAACTAAAAATCATTACTAAAATCCAAACTAGCGAAGTCTGAGTGTACTTCCGGTTCTCGTCCTCTGAGATAAAATTTAACGTTTGTGTTGTTCGACTTTATTGAGACATCGTCGAAAAAGAAAGCAATGACCAAGTTGTCCGTTACTTTGTTGATACTGAAAATAAAAATGTGATTAGCGCGAAAACCTGAAAATTAGCTGCTTTTTGTGTTGAAATATTTTTCAAGCCTTTCAAAGCAAAGGTAAAAAGTTTTTGTACTAAGTTTTTTGCAAAGAAAGTCAACGTGTTTTGACACACAATTTTTTTTTGTGAACAAACGAGTTTTCTTTAAAAAAATGACAACGTATTTTGGGCTAACTTGTATAGGTATATGTCTCTCGTATCATTCATCTTCATCTTCCTCGCGTTGTCCCGGCATTTTGCCACGGCTCATGGGAGCCTGGAGTCCGCTTGGTAACTAATCCCAGTAATTGGAGTAGGCACTAGTTTTTACGAAAGCGACTGCCATCTGAGCTTCCAACCCAGAGAGTAAACTAGGCCTTGTTGGAATTAGTCCGGTTTCCTCATGATGTTTTGCTTCACCGAAAAGCGACTGGTGAATATCAAATGATATTTCGTACATAAGTTCCGAAAAACTCATTGGTACGAGCCGGGGTTCGAACCCGCGACCTCCGGATCAATCCGGAGCGTGTGACTTTCAAAAGTCACACGCTCTTACCGCTAGGCCACCAGCGCTTTTTTTGTGTATATGTCTCTCGTATAAAATCATTATAAACTTACTAAAACTCTGCCACTCTAGCATTACTTATTCCATCGTACATCCCGTTAACGGCAGTAACTGATATATTGGCAACTGTATACTGATATCCAGCCTGAGCCCGGAAAAACGGTTCCGGTACCCTCCTTCCCGATATCTTGCATTTGGAGTGTTCAGCGAAGAACTTGCGGATACAGAAGGTGTCGTATACTTGGCATGGACGCTCTATAATTCCGTGGATATCTGAAAAAAAAAACTGTTAAAATGTTTTCTGAAATCCTTGAGGCGGGATTGCACCAGGGTGCGGCACTGTGCGGCACAAGCATGTTCAGTATAAAAATGCTGGAACTGGTGGAATCTCGCCTTTAGAAATAAGTACAATGTTACACCGCCTTCTAGAGGTGTTTGAAAGATCGTTTTGAGTGACATACCTATGTAGTTTTAATATATTTGTTTTTTTTTGTTTAATCTAAATATAATGTAAAAAGAGTATATTCATTTTATGGGTATTTTATTTTACAAGTTAGTAAATTAAACATCTATTAATATTAAACTAAAAGTTAACGCAATGTCCTACTTTTATCTATCTTATTTATTAAATATTGAACAAAGCTTCGTTTTACTCTGCTTTTTACCTAGACTTTGGTCTACGTGTTCTTAAGTCCAAAACATTAAGATTAACAATAAAAAGTAGTATTATTGACCTTTCTTCATACCAGAAAGTTTTTAAATAGAAATTGAGTTTTCTAAGATAAAATCCTCAAACTGACTAACATTTATTCAGCCACTTAAAAAAACTTGTGTTTTAATTTTAATACACTTTACAGTTTATTCTAAGACGCAATGTATTGCGAATTATATTATGTTTAAGGCGTTATTAGCAACGTCATTAATTAATTACAACCGGCCCAACCTGGGATGTACGTCATATAAATAATTCACTATATAATATAATATTAATCATTCTAATTTTTATTTAGTTTCAGCACTCTTGGCATTGTGCACTTGCATAAATATTGTATGGTCTTGCCCATAACTAGGTACTTAAGGTTAAAAATTGGCGCGCGACTTAGCATGGCCATGTCTGGACAATTTGTTATTATATTTTTCATTCATATTTCATATTCATAAAACAAACTAGAAACTTACCAGGATTTCCTTCGTCAAAAGCAAACTTGTGATCATTTCTTCCAAATATTCCTCGACCTTCGTCGTGACCATTGTCAAATCTCTTGTTGAGCAAAACATCACCTATGTTACCAAAATTCTCATTACTGTAAAATCCTTCAGGAAAACTTAATTCCTTTAAATTTAAATCTAAGATATTATTATCTGAACCAAGAACGGGGTTAAGATTTAAATAAACTATAATAATGAAAAAACTAATAAAATGCTTCATTTTAAAACAAACCAACTGACTTCCTTCACTGTCGGAAGAGTGATTAATGCAGTGAAGTATTTGAAATGATCTACTTTATTTTTGAATAATCTGGCGTGTATTTAATTTCTGAATAGGTAATAAAAATAAACTTAATTTGCAGACTGAGCCGATAAATAAACCAGCATAATGCATCGGGTTCCGTAGTTACCCATCCGACATAACAGGCAGCTTTGAACGGGACTTAAAGTAATTATCATGACCAGTCAGTAATACTACTCGCTTAACACCTTTGCATACAAACTTCTATTGCAGAAGGGGGATTTTTCTCTGCAGCTGACTGTACATAACTAGCAAAGGGGTCTTTTTACTTAGTTAGAAGGGAATACTACAGTTTTCACTGAGTCTCTAACATATTTTTTCGGAAGTTCGGCTGCCGTATTCGAACTTCAAGATATTCACAAGAGACGACACGTACGAGATCCTTTCTAGATACGTTATAGTTTAGATTTCATTCAACTCGTTCTCTTTTGCAGCGCAATTCGGGCAACCAATGTCACTTTTACGATAGATCGTGTTAGATATCTATTAGATGTGAATTAGATCTCTAAGTAATATCTTGTGGAAATCGTTCAAGAGTATCTCCAGAATCGCGGAAATGTCAAATTTGACAGGTTAGATCTTAAACATATCGTTATCGTATCTTGCCGATGTCTAAAATATATCTAATAGATGTCTATTATAAAATCGGAATCGGGCCCCGGGTCCGAGTCTGATTTCGGAACCGAGCCCGGGTCGGGTCTGAGCCCGGGTCACTCAAATAATCACTCATTGAGTAATTATTTGAATTAGTCAATGAGTGCGGCTAATTATTTTTTCAGTGTGGTGCTAATGAATACCTATGTGTACAATTTACCCAGAATTTGACTAGAGAATCTCAACATGCGAAGTATGAAATAAGAGATTAAATAGTATTTGACCTACCTACCTACTGATTATTTGCACGTATGACCAGTTTACTTTGTATATTTCGTGCAGTAAGCATGCTTGCGTGTACATACAAAATTAATTATTGATGATCAATTTTGAAGTACCTATTACCTACTTAGATGTTTTAATGTTAACTAGTTCATTTATACCTAGGTACTAATGTATGTAGTTGAAACTAAATTTGTGTCTGTCTGTCCTTTTTACGGCTAAATTACTAAAGGAGCATTCCATGAAATGGTCTACTGTAGGCCTACCACGACTGCCTTAGCAGTATCAAACTGACATATCCGCTAACGTCTACATAACTTTTACATGTGTTACGCACACACAAATATGCCAGTGTACATTTTAGTGCAAACCCTCTGGAAGAGATAAAATCCGAGTCGTGTTACATGTTTTGTATATTTATTACAAAATTTTGCAAGGTTCGTGACATTTTGGTCTTGTTATGTTTTATTTTAAATAAATAATTTTTATAACCTTAGGATAAAACCCACACTGTTTAGATACATACCTCGAGGTAATTTATTACCTAAGGAAATTAATACATATACTGAACTTCTTACGAAACATATACATAATATATGCTACTTATTCATACAGGTCCCAAAAAATATAAGAATAAGAATCATCAATAAATGTTACAATTGCGTAATACACAAGCGAGATAAGAAGGTCAATCTATACACGAAACTAAATTCCATATTATAATTCCTTAAGTACCGATTTAAATATAATTACGTTTGTCGGTATAAAGTATGCGTTTCGCTCATTCTTGCTGGTCTTAATAGAACGATTATTGAAGACAATAGATCACAATGAAGGAGTTGTGTGTGTTATTTTTGGTCGCTAGCGGCTTGGCCCAAATTATACCACCCGTCCCTGGGCTCGGAGGAATACTTCCTGTTCCCAACTTACCACTATTACCATCACAGTTACCATTAAACTTAACGCGAATTATGCCTGGGGCTGGGGTGACAGATCCATCAACGGGTGGTCAAGGTGGTACCCCAAATCCAACTGAGATACCCCTCGGAAATCCTGCTGGTAAGTATATTAATTAGTACATTTATTAAGATATAAATGGTAACGTCGGTAATTATACAAGATATGTACAAGATTTATGAAAAACTTTGGAGTATTTTTTTTCTCTATAGTATCATTTCAGGGCGAAAGTACTAAATGAGGATGAAAATGAGTATGACTTTAATTTCGACGATCGACTCCACAGATCAGTTTTATCTTACCGCGCTATAAGCACTCCAAAGCATGCCATTAAAGGATGACTCACGCTAAGGGTTTGCACGACGGATCCGAAATGTATGGGAAGATCCGCGGGTCCCGATCCAGGTCCGGATAATTTCCTACATTCCGGATCCGGATTGCAAACCCTACTCACGCTAGAACGATCCTGGTCCAGGCTGAGGCGTCAAACACTTTTCTATAGTAATAAGTAATAGTTTTCTATAGAAAGCATCACGCATGACCACCATCAGTCGTCATAGCAAACGAAGTGTATCAAGGCTTCCCGGACTCGGATCGTACTAGAATAACGGCTCGGCCACGATATTGAGCGACTTGCGACGGCGGCAGCGATAACCATAGGTTACGAGACACAGCGATCGGACCTTTCGTTCCCACCTATGGTTGTCGCTGCCGTCAGTCGCGTAATGTCGTGGCCGAGCCGTGAGTCTTTACTCTTTGTTTAAGTGAATTGTATGTAAGTATTATTACCGACGACGCTGCTATATGTGTCCCGGTTACACTACCTTACGAAGGTCAAGGAGATCGTAAAGTATCCATTCTGAGGGTCGTGAAGTTGGAATCTCGACACACTGTGAATTTTGATTCCTCTGTGGTGAGCGTTCCGACTGGACACCTAGCGACCTTCACCAAGGAGGAGTTTTGCCCGAAGAGTGTCAAGTTCCGGCGGTTCCGCGGCCGGCTCCCTGACACTGCTGGGTTGCGAACTGCATCTCAGCCATAGTGTGTGTTGTTCGTTTTAAGATATATTTCATAATAATACGTAGGTATGCTAGTTTTAAAGTATTTATCTATGGGCCAATATTTGCCTGAAATACCTAAAGTTTTTCATTAATTCATTATTGCAGGTCCTCCGAACAACGTGAACCGGCCTTGTCGCCGCTACGATCTGCAATGCGTCCGTTATTTCTTCAAGGACCACTCCCACTGCAAGAAGCCCCTGGGGAAGGTCCCCGAACCTTACTTGCATCCCCTTTCCAACCAGTTCTTCCCGGCTTTCAACACTACGCTTACTACTGTGAACGGTTACTATACTGGATTCAATACGGGAAGGGTACAGGACCTCTAGTAAGTGGAATAATTGATTATAAATAGTTTTTATTATTTATATTTGAGGACATCACTGCTGGGCAAAAGCCTCCCTCCTCCCTTTCCACGTATCCTGGTCTTGACCCGTCTCTCACCAGAGGGACTACCGCGAACCACGTTCGACGTGTTGTCTCCCTGTCACACTATCACATTATATTATATTATATCATATCATATCATATCATATCATATCATATCATAGATTTAGATTTAGATTTAGATATTTATTCTCATAATATGAAATTACATTATAAATTATGCTAAACAAATCTACATGAATTTATATTATGATCGTCATTAACATTAACATGATATTATTTATTAGATACAAATTAAAAATGTCTTAAAAATAATCAATCTTCTGTCAACAATTTTATCAATTCATGCCAAAACAAAATACGGGAATAACTAAGTACGAGTATCTCTTAATGATCGTCATGTTCTAAATACAATAAATATGGTATACATTACGTTGAATATCAATAAATGAGAACATGTCAAATTTACACGATTCAATTTACAATTTCAAATGTCAAAGTCATATACTCATTTACTGAATAAAGTGGATTATTCAATAAAAGGACCCTCAGTTGACGTTCAAATATTTCGTCAGATGTTTCCATTCGTAATTCAGCGGGTAGACGCTCGTAGTATGTCGGGCCGATTACTCGCGGGTTTTTGCATGAAAGTGCCATGCGTCGCGGCACTGTTCTGAGTCTCCCCGTGGATCTGATTAATTTGCCCGTGACCTCAACACGTTTAAACTGTGGCAGGTTTTTTCTTACGAACATCAATACTTCGAATATGTATAGTGAGTAGTGCGTCATTATTCGACGAGTTCGCAAGGTTTAAAGACCCACTCAATTTATTTTATTATATGAAAGAATAACATAAACAAACGCAAATTAAGAATAATAGACTTCATTTTTGTGTATTACTGGTTGCATTCAATCGGGAGACCTTTGCCTAGCAATAGAACACTTAATGGGTTTACAAATGTATTATTTCTAACTATATACATATTATTTTACTTTTATTCTTGCACCTTTTTTACGTCTGTTTAGCCCTATGGTTGACGGCGAATAATGTAAACTATGGTTTTAGTGTTAACAGACAAACAGACAAGGTTGTCGTCACTATAGAGTTCACCAACTTGACGATGAGATCCAGAGACACATTCCTGAGATACCACAGGAGGGCCAGGGAACCTATCATCACCTATGGCTACACCGTCATAGAATACCGTATGTAATTTTTTGACAAGCATTTATCAAATATATAAATGACGTGTTCATTTCCACCTCACCTATAACGGAATTCAATGACTTCAAAAGTAAAGTTTGGTGTGCCTGGGTGGAATGCTACAACACGATTTGTTGATGAGTTCGCATCACGCGCGCGATTGGTCGCAAATTGGGTTAGACTGCACGATTGGCTCGAATTCGTGCGTGACACCCAAAATGACACTGTTGAACTGGCACCATTCTTACTGCCCGTCTTTACGAAATTATATATAAGTCAATGACAGAATTGCCTCACCCCGCAGAAGCAGATTGTCTACAGATTGAAATAATTTTAGATTTATTGTGCGTATCCTATGTTTTTGTACATCGAAGCGGCCGTCAGCGGCCGCTATGAAGCTCATAAGTGGTCACATTTTTCATTTGTAACAGGGATGTTGCGAATATCCGCATCCGCATCCGCAACCGCGGAACTTCCGCATTATTTTCAACATCCGCATCCGCATCCGCATAAAATCGATGCGGATTTAATGCGGATGCGGATGTGGAACAGTTCGGTACAGGAACGTCTTAGCATCGGCGTAAGTGCTAGACTGCTAGGTAATTTAGTCATTAGCCAAAAAAACCTATTAAAAATTAGCAGTCAAGCGTGAGTGGGACTTAATGTACGGAAACCTTAGAACGCGAGTCCGACTCGCACTTGGCCGGTTTTTTGAAATAAAAATGACTAAAATGTAATATTTGACGTTTTTTATGTACCTATCTTGACATCCGCATCCGCATCCGCGGATGTGAGCCTTTAAAAATCCGCATCCGCATCCGCGGATGTCAAAAAATCGGCATCCGCAACATCCCTGATTTGTAATAGTCTTTCTTTCACACTCATGGAATGTTCATATAAATGCTCAGCTTCCCTTTTGGACACTTCCATTATCATTAAGCGTAAGCGTTATTTATATGTGATCCGATTTTAATAGCATCATTCTAATGATAGGTTAGGTTATCTTGTAAGTTGTATGTATTTGTATCATACATTTGTTTTTTTAGCGTCCATTCTCCTGACCGTGACAATACCCCAAGTGAACGACCTTCTGTTTGAAAAGTCGGACAACTTCGCCTACGCTAACGCAATACCTAAAGTCGATATGGACCCTAGATTGGGAGAGAGCTCAGGTAAGACCTTGGAAAAACAACAAGTTAATTAAAAACCTAACTTAGGTATATGTAGGTACATACACTCAACTAAATATAAAATTGAAACATTTTACGGTTTAGACTCACTTGTTTTGAGTCACTCGCGCGAGAAGTTTCGCAAAGCCTAGGTCTCCTTTCTCAAGCACTAAAAGTGCGAGCACGCGATACAGGGCCATCGTGAACGCTGCTGCTGTTAGTGCTTGAGAAAGGAGACCTAGGCTCTCCGAAACATGTCGCGCGAGTGACAAAAACCAGTGAGTCTAAACCGTAAAATGATTCAATGTTAGTTCACAAATTAAATTCGATAAATATAAAATACCTAATAACCAAAGTCACCCGTTTTTGGAATGGAGTATATGAGTAGGTACCTAACTGATTTACAATATGGTTCCAGATCCAGTGGTGCCAAATACTTTTGCTTTCATGAGGGCAAATTTGGCAACTTTCGCCACCGAAGCTCTTCTCACACAGTCTCAGTTCTTCTCTACGGTCTTCATACAAAAAGTTATCTGCGATTTTGGCATAAAGGTTGCTTTGGCTTGATATTGTTCCAATAAAATTTGAACAAGTTAATTGTGAGGTGGTATTATAGCCTTTATAACTAATACATATCGTGTTTTATTTCCTAATAGCTTTCGCCCGCGTCTTCGTGTGCGTGGACTGATGTAGCAATGATTTACAATGGTAGCAATGATTCTGGTTCAGAAAAAATACAAGAGGGTCAAAGGCTATGTCCAGTATTTTGTACGTTGCCGAAGGGTTGCGTACAGTCAGGCAGGCAGGCAGTCAGGCAGGCAGGCAGAAGTTGCTAAGCTGGCCAGGAGTTCAAAATGATCTTGATGCGACTTTATTTTTAAGAGTAAGAGAATAAGAGCGTGTCAAGGTAATTTTTACCACCTCGCCCGCTTAGCAACTTCTGCTATTTATATATTCAACGGAAAAGTATTTAAATTAACTTAAAAATAAGAACTTGACTTGCTTCAGCTTTTGAATATACTTTTATTTACGAAGGTTTTTAAAATGCACCCCGACGTACGCCAACAAAGTAACATCCAAGCTAACGAACCGCGAAAAACACTTTTAATCCCTCACAAAATATATTCAAACCATGATTAACCTCACGTTTTATTCGCCCGCAATGTATTCATAGAATTCAGAAGTCGGGGTGAATATCGACTATCCATTCACACAAACGCGTATTTCTCGATAGTGTTTTTTGCAAATAACGCCCTTGGAGTTAATGAAAAAAAAGTTCATTTTTCCGTGCAAACTTTGCGAGATACGAGGTAGGAAGGATAAATACTGAAATTTTCAACAAATTCACGCGCATTTTCCGCCCTTTTGACGGGTCTGCTGAAACACGGCTAATCTTCTGATATTGATATGCTCTTAGTATTTTTTTTTGCACGAAAATCCTTCGCTTGTTTTTATTGAACACTTTATAAATGTGAGTTTTAATGCTCCATCAAAGTATAATAAATGTTTCTTTGGTGATACGAGCCAAGTTTATTTTTAAATTTTATCCAGT
The DNA here is from genome assembly GCF_948474715.1 of Cydia amplana. Taxonomy (NCBI): domain Eukaryota; kingdom Metazoa; phylum Arthropoda; class Insecta; order Lepidoptera; family Tortricidae; genus Cydia; species Cydia amplana. Next base: position 12,655,524 of record NC_086083.1, read on the forward strand.
TTTTATGTGGTAAAAAAGAAATACTAACACTGACAAAATAAGATCAATAAATTGCACAAATTTAGGAACAAATCAAAGAAATTTTATTAAATATTATGATTTGTGTTCTTTAAGTAGGCACACTACTATATACATATATAAATTATTAACTGAAATAGATGTCGTATATTAAAGAAAAAGTGACAAACCCCTTCAGTGGTGAAGGCCGGATTTTTCTTTAATATATGACATTTATTTCAGTTTATAATCAATAAAATGGTTATTCACTTATGTGCCATGGGCACAGATCTAGATTTTCTTTTGCACAGTTCTATCCCTTTTGCACACTTCAATTAATTCGTTAGATATCTTTAAGCGCAAGCGTCATTCTATCTAGATCGACCATGGGCGTCGTTCATAATGTCACTTATCTGTTGTGACGTCACTTAAAATGTTTGGTCAAGCCCGTCTAAACATTTTGCCCGACTTGGCCTTAAGAGCAAGTTATGGTTATTAAATTTGACGCGACGTGGTTCGGGATCCCGCGGGTCATTGCGTAGTAGACAGTTTGTAAACAATAACTCAATTACGTAAATATCATCTTGATAAGGTTTGGGAATTGTGAAATATAACAGTTCTCTTAACTAAATACAATATGATAAATATTATAGGACAATTGTGAACACAATAAGCTGAATAAGGCTTGTGTTCTGGGTACTAGACAACGATATATATATATATATTTATATTTAGATGTTACATATAGTTATTTAATATACATAGAAAACATTCATAACCAGGATTCGAACCCAAGACCTCCCGCTGCGTAGGCAGGGTCACTACTGACTACTTTTTTATATCATGACAGTGGCAAATAGGCATGTGGCCGGCTTGATGGTAAGCCGTTACCGCAGCCTATGGGCGCTTACAACTCTAGTGGTTACACGCGCGTTGCTGACTCTACGCCTACAAGCTTATTTATTTGCGCGCCAATAGCGCGTATATACTTTGTATATTTGCAAGCGCCTTTGCAAATATACAAAGTATATACAAATATCTATCATTCAAACTCATTGTTTAAAAGTCAATTCTACCAGCAAACATAAGAAAACAACTCAAAATTTTCATTTGATTACTTTGCCCCACATGTGAATAAAATCCAACTTTGCTATCCTAGTTGGTCATCCTAAATATTGTTGGGCGGACAGAGTGGAGGCAGATCTCCGTGAGCTCGGCGTCGGCGAAAGCCGGCGTGATGCCGCTCTGGACCGAGCAAAGTTGTGTTGGAGGCCAAGGCTCATTTTGGGTCATCGCGCCAGCCAAGTAAGTAGTAAGTAGTAGTAAGTTTGCTATCAGTTTTTGAACAATCAAGAGAGTCTTTACCAGTACCAGTGGTGTGGTGAAAAAGTGTAAACTTGAGTGTACTGTGGCCCCAGAATGCACTTCAGCACGCTCAATTGAAATGTGCTGCCAACTTTCGCCCTAGAGACCGGGTCATTTGCGGAGTTACGCGCAGATTTTTATGCAGATATTTTTTGTGTCTCAATGTGAGGTTGGCTGTATTTATGTATACCTAGAAACTGCTCATGTTAGACCTTTAAAACATGACATGAATGTACCTGAACTATGCTTTGGCATATACCTTAATTCACTTATTAGAACAAATGTACTAAAGTTATCAAGGAACAAATTATCGAAAAGCGGAAAATCACGCACATTTTCCGCCCTTATTAACTAAATACTTATTTGATTAATTAAACAAAAACTTTTATTTGCTAATATGGAATCATAGTTTCGTGACGAGCGTCGGAAGAGAAGTTTTTGCTCAGTAGTATGATACAAATAACGATTTAAAAAGAGTTGAAATAACCAAACTACCTACGATCACCAGACTTTCAAAGAGACTGAAAATACCTACATTATTCCACTGGAGTAGATTGTAATACTGACAACGCCTTGCGAAACTCCTTTATCTCACAGCTCCAACTTTTATTTGATCACTCTAAAACCCATTCGTTAATCAGTCTTGAGTCTATCCTCACCAAAGAGGACATCGGAAACATCTAACCCTGTCCTATTCTAACTCTTCATTCAAAACCATAGAGAGAAAGGGACAGTATGCTTGTTAAATCTACTATAGAGTTCCAACGTTCACAGTTACGAAGGGGTCCCAGTAAATCATTTATAAAGACGTCGCCTGGAGAATTTTTCTTGTCTTAAGTAAATAAAAAACCAATCAGGGGCAAATCCAATTTTCATCTCGTCGACTGAATCAACCGGGAATCTGGATTCATTTTTTATCTTTTTAATTTTCACACTACTCCGTGCCGTCTGTAGATTGGGGATGTTCTGACAACGACGGGAATTTAATATACGAGTGTGAAGGAGATTTTTGTAGTTATTAGGACTTTATTAGATGGATTAATATAAATGACGACGTGTATCATTACACTTTACATTTTAGAATAATGGTTTTGTCCTTTTATTAAAACATATGTTATATTAGAAACTCTTAGTATTTGATCGAACACATTCACTTATCGCTACAAAACGGAAAAACGCGTAGATATATACAATCGTATCGCGCGTGTAAAGATACCCCGGAACAACATTTTGTACGTTCAGCCAGCCTATTATGGATAGCTTTATCCATCTTTATCCACGTGATAAAATAACTGTCACTGTTTAACACCGTGGGAAAGAAAGTGACGGACACCGTTTTATCACGCTGTCACGTAGACAAGAACGACCATCATATCCGTACTGGGAGCGTTTTAGAGTGGACAGCTTTCTCATACAATTTGGCGGTGCGGAGCGATCCGCACGGACGGTCCGCGTGACACTCGCGCTAGCAGTGAATGCGTTAAGTAAATTTAAGTTGAAGTAGGTACCTTTTCAATAATCGTATTCTTTGTAAATTTTTGGAGGAGGAGGAGTCCTTGGGAATACCTATATATCCAAAAAACCCTGAGATTCCTGTAGAAAATATGAGTAAAATGTATATATATATATATATATATATATATGGCAGTCATCAATTTCGCGTTAGCGAAATGTGCAATCAGACGGACAAAGATGATTTTCAAAGACGTCACTTTTGGATATAAAATGTATCAAATTGACTACTCATTGACTTCGCAGTGGGAAACAATAAATAATAGGTCAGTTAAATTCAGACTGAAAATAGGTACAATGGCGGACGATTCGCTCCAACGAGCCCGTTTCAGTCACTCGATATCGCGCGCATTATAATCTGTCAAAAGCATTCCATTTGTGTGAATTCGTTACAAAACATTATGATAATTTGTGTTTATTCCAAAATAATCATTTTTTTACAAACAAGATATATACAGTGTATTACTAAAAGAAATTAAAAACTAGCTTAAATCTAAAATAGGCCCTTGAGGCAATTATAATAGTTCTGAAATATGATAAAGAAATTAAAACACTGTTTATTGATGTTAATAATATACAACCAAAGTATCCTCTAAACTACCCTTTTACTTAGCGAAGATCGAAGAATTAAACATGAAATATAATACTACCCAAAGGTTGTCTAGAAGAGATCTCTCTTTAGCGATAAGACCGCCTGTTGTCTGCCTCTACCTCCGCATTTAATCAATTGTTCTTTTTTTTACTGAGGTATGCCAATAAAGAGTATTATATCTATCTACTATGCATATTCGTATTGTAAGTTGCGCTAAATATACTTGTATTTTTATGAAA